>NC_091962.1:6376889-6676889 GCF_031021105.1 Erythrolamprus reginae | reverse complement strand
ATTCCCTATATTTTTCACTTTAAATCTTTGCTGGGGGAGAATTGCCATCTCGGAGGGTTACATGTTTTGGGAAGAAGCTTGTCATGTCTTAAAATAGTTTTAAAATAATTTTAAAATAGTTTAGTTTTAGAATAGTTTCAGAATGTAGTTTAGTTTTAGAATAGTTTTGTTTTGAAATAGTTTAGTTTTAAAATAGTTTTAAAATAATTAACCAGTGGAATGGCTAGACACCAGAAGTTACGTGTGCTTTATCACTAGAGTTTTTTTAAGAAAAGAGTGGACATCCATTTGTCTGGAATTATACAGGATCTTCTGCGTGAGCAGGGGACTGGACTAGAAGACCTCCAAGGTCCCCTCCAGCCTTGAAATAGGCACTTTGGGGAGGGGGTTCTCTTAAATTTCCTGAATTCTTCCTACTTCTTCCTTTTTATACTTAACTCTGCAGCCTCGTGTGCACAGCCCTGCGAGGGAAAATCTCGGTCTTCAGTGAGATGGAGGCCAATTTTAAGGTGGGTTCTGCTTCCAGGCCCAGGGTTTGAATCCTGTTAACACCTCATTTTGTTTCTACAACCTCCTTGTTAGGTAATAGAGGGGAAAAAACTGGAGAGGACCTGAGTTTTTCTCCAGAATCATATAAATCAAAAAACGCTTGCTAGCTGTTATTTATCGACCGGCCACATGGGGGAGCCATTGTGCTTTGGGGAGGTGCGGAAAACATCTTTCAGTTGAACCACAAAATGTGGATTTTGTAGAAAAGATTAAAAACAAAAACGCTTAAAAGGGTTTTCTGCTGCAATGTGTCAAGGTGAGTGGACCTCAACTCCCAGAATTCCTAGCCAGCATCCTTTAAGGTGAGTGGACTTCAACTCCCAGAATTCCACAGCCAACATTGGCTGGCTAGGGAATTCTGGGTGTTGAAGTCCACTCATCTTCTAAATTGCTAAGGTTTGGGAACACTGTCCTAGTTTACATTTGTTATATTTTATTTGCATTGGTACATATATTTTATTTTATATGTTATTTTTATTTCACTTTGTTTTATTTTGTTTTTGTTATTTTAATCAAATTTATATAGCTGCCCATCTCTCATTACAGAATCTCAGTCGGGCTTTGATCAACATCGCTTCGAAGCTCACCCACAGCAAAGACGTCCGGGATTTTTTCATTGACCTCGTGGAAAAGGTAGCGTGAGTCAGTTCCCTGGCCCTGGGAAGGTGGGTTTAGAGCGGCCTAACTTTTATACTTTTTAGAACTAGACTTCCAACTCTCAGGATTCCCCGTCTGGCCTGGTTAAACATTGTGGGCAGACTTCAACTCCCAGAATCCCCCAGCCAGCATGCTTTAAAAGGGGTGGACTTCCACTCCCAGAATCCCCCAGCCAGCATGCTTTAAGATGGGTGGACTTCAACTCCCAGAATCCCCCAGCCAGCATGCTTTAAGATGGGTGGACTTCCACTCCCAGAATCCCCCAGCCAGCATGCTTTAAGATGGGTGGACTTCCACTCCCAGAATCCCCCAGCCAGCATGCTTTAAGATGGGTGGACTTTCACTCCCAGAATCCCCCAGCCAGCATGCTTTAAGATGGGTGGACTTCCACTCCCAGAATCCCCCAGCCAGCATGCTTTAAGATGGGTGGACTTCAACTTCCAGAATCCCCCAGCCAGCATGCTTTAAGATGGGTGGACTTCAACTCCCAGAATCCCCCAGCCAGCATGCTTTAAAAGGGGTGGACTTCCACTCCCAGAATCCCCCAGCCAGCATCCTTTAAGATGGGTGGGCTTCAACTCCCAGAATCCCCCAGCCAGCATGCTTTAAGATGGGTGGACTTCCACTCCCAGAATCCCCCAGCCAGCATGCTTTAAGATGGGTGGACTTCAACTCCCAGAATCCCCCAGCCAGCATGCTTTAAAAGGGGTGGACTTCCACTCCCAGAATCCCCCAGCCAGCATCCTTTAAGATGGGTGGGCTTCAACTCCCAGAATCCCCCAGCCAGCATGCTTTAAGATGGGTGTACTTCCACTCCCAGAATCCCCCAGCCAGCATGCTTTAAAGTGGTGGACTTCAACTCCCAGAAATCTCCAGTCAACACAGTTGGCTAGGGAACTCTGGGAGTTGAAGTCCACCCATCGGAAAAGTTGCGAAGATTGAGAAATACTCTCCCAGAGAATCACAGGATCTCAGAAACTGCGGATGAGGCTTCCTCCAATTCATTCAGGATTTATTATTATTATTATTATTATTATTATTATTATTATTATTATTATTATTATTATTAAGATTTGTATGCCGCCCCTCTCTGCAGACTCAGGGCGGCTTTAAATATAATTTAAATATTCATATGAAAGTAAGAGAAGATGTTTAACCCACCCAAAGGCCCCTTTAGGCCCTGCGTCGAATCCACCCGGACTCGTTTTGGGTGGCCCCTGATTTCCTGGGATCCGGGGTCTTTCTCCAAGTCTCCTCCTCTTTCTGGGAACACAGCCCCTGCCCCTTTTCCAAACCTAAACTGCGGGGCGGGGCGATAGTGTCTGAGCCCAATTGCTGCTTTTCAGTGCTCGTAAATGATCACTTTTTTTTTTACAACCATACACAAATAATATACACAAATACAACACACAAACAAACATTAACACAAGCACATCTACAGAACAACAGGGGGGGGAAAGAAAGGAAAAAATAGAAAAAAGGTATTGAAGTTGAAATATTTCAGTCCACAGTGACTGAATTTAAACATGCCTGGGATAAACCTAGATCCATCCTTAGATAAAAATACAGGAAATAGTATAAGGGCAGACTAGATGGACCATGAGGTCTTTTTTCTGCCATCAATCTTCTATGTTTCTATGTTTCTAAGTGTTTTTAATAGGAAAGTGAACCCAAGGACAAGGGGGCACAATCTGAGGTTAGCTGGGGGAGAGATCAGAAGCAACGTGAGAAAATAATTAGATTAGATTAGATTGGATTTATTGGATTTATTGGATTTATATGCCGCCCCTCTCCGCAAACTCGGGGCGGCTCACAACAATAATAAAAACAGTACATAGTCACAAATCCAATGCCCACCAATCTAATTACAATTTTAAGTTTTAAAAAAATTCATAAAACAATCCCAATATATATAAAAACAGGCACATAGTCAATCAATCAAACGGCAAAACAACATGGGCAAGGGGGAGATGTTTTAGTTCCCCCATGCCTGACGACAGAGGTGGGTTTTAAGGAGTTTACGAAAGGCAGGGAGGGTGGGGGCAATCCTAATCTCAGGGGGGAGCTGGTTCCAGAGGGTCGGGGCCGCCACAGAGAAGGCTTTTTTACGGCTGTTACTGTTGGGGGAGAGTTTTGCGCTAACTTCACCAACTAGCCACAGTTTACAACTATACCTAGTTGACGTGTTTAATGAGAAACACTACAGCAAGCTTTCTTGTTAAAAATACATTTTACCCTCCTTGTCTTTGGTAAATTGCTTAAGACCCACCTGTATCACCAGGCATGGGGGAATTGAGACACCTCCCCCAGACTTATATAGTTTATGCATGCTTGTGTTGTATGGTTTTAATGATGGGTTTTTTAGAGGTTTTTAAAATATTAGATTTGTTGCATTGTTATATTGTTACTATTCTTGTTGAGAGCCTCCCCGAGTCTGCGGAGAGGGGCGGCATACAAGTCTAATAAATAATAATAATAATAATAATAATAATAATAATAATAATAATAATAATAATAATTATTATTATTATTATTATTTTCTTAGCAGAAAAGGTCTCCCTAAATAAACTATCACAATGCTATATCCATCACTGCAACCACTCACAAACCACTAAGCACTAAACCACCAACTCAATCTGTATAGTCTGGAGGACAGAAGGAAAAGGGGGGACATGATCGAAACATTTAAATATGTGAAAGGGTTAAATAAGGTACGGGAGGGAAGTGTTTTTAATAGGAAGGTGAACACAAGGACAAGGGGACACAATCTGAAGTTAGTTGGGGGAAAGATCAAAAGCAACGTGAGAAAATATTATTTTACTGAAAGAGTAGTAGATCCTTGGAACAAACTTCCAGCAGACGTGGTAGATAAATCCACAGTAACCGAATTTAAACATGCCTGGGATAAACATATATCCATCCTAAGATAAAACACAGGAAATAGTATAAGGGCAGACTAGATGGATCATGAGGTCTTTTTCTGCCGTCAGTCTTCTATGTTCCTATGTTTCAACTCACAAACCACCAACCACTAGAACAAACCACCCAGCACAAACCACCAAAGCACAAACCACACCCATGCAAGGGTGTTACTCTTTATATATAGGTTACAGCCAATCAGGTTGCAGCACAATTTGCAAACCCATGATTGCATACTTATTATGGCTTACACTAGCCTTTCCGCCCCGAGTCTACGGAGAGGGGCGGCATACAAATCTAATAAATAAATAAATAAATGGTTACCAACCATTTTCTTGAATTGTAATACAGTAGTACCTCTAGATACGAGCTGCTCTACATGCGAGTATTTCAAGATACGAGCCACGAGGGGAGAGACATTTCTGTTCTAGTTCCGAGCTCAAATTTGGGATACGAGCCGAGCATCCACTAGGTGGCACAAGAATCCTTGCTTTTGGTGATCTCGGAAGGGAAAAAAGTTATTTGTTCCAGAATACGATACAAGCTCCCTTATGGAACGAATTATGCTCGTATCTAGGGGTTCTACTGTATTATCTCAGAAATAAACTTATTTCTGACAGTCGGTGTAAAGAATTTGTCCTGGTTATTAATTTTATATATACACTTGTTCCGCCTTGTTTCAATCAACGTTAAAATATTTCAGTCGATTCAGATCATCTTGAAATATTTTAATGCTGACTGAGTTATATACCTTCAACAAGTTCTTATCACTTTTCCTATGAGGAAAGTAAAGTTTTTTAAAAAAATACATCCGGAACTGCCTTCTAATGCACGAATCCCAGCGGCCGATAAGGTCCCACAGAGTTGGCCTTCTCCGGGTCCCGTCGACCAAACAATGTCGTTTGGCGGGCCCCAGGGGAAGAGCCTTCTCTGTGGCGGCCCCGGCCCTCTGGAACCAGCTCCCCCCTGAGATTAGAACGGCCCCCGCCCTCCTTGTCTTTCGCAAATTACTCAAGATTCACCAGGCATGGGGGAGTTAAGATATTCCTTCCCCCTAGGCCATTACAAGTTATGCATGGTATGTTTGTGTGTATGTTTGGTTTTTTTATAATAAGGGTTTTCAGTTGTTTTATTAATTGGATTGTACATGCTGTTTTTTATCGTTGTTGTTAGCCGCCCTGAGTCTGCGGAGAGAGGCGGCATACAAATCCAATAAAATAATAAATAATAATAACTAAATAAATTTTCTTTTTTTTAATTCCAAAGTTTGTAGAACCGTTTCGGTCCGACAAATGGACCTCCAACGATGTGCAACTGTTCCTGACCCACTACACAGCCTGCGCACACTCGTTGGAAGTGTTCAGGTGGGTAAAAAAAAAGCCTTTTGCACACCGCATTGACACGGTATAGGTACTCCTCGCCCCAAAATTCCCATCGAGTGTGACCTTGTTTTTAAAGCGAGTTTTGTTTGCGCGAGACCCCATTTGTTAAGGGGCGAATTGGTGCCATTGTTAAACTGGATTTGTCCGAAAGTCGCCAAAGGGGGTCACATGACCCTGGGACACTGTCTGCGACCCATCGTAAGTGTGAGTCGGTTGACAAGTATCCGAACGTCAATCACGTTGGCCTCGGCGATGCTCCAACGGTCCCAAATGTGAAAAATAGTCACAAGTCACTCTCTTCGGTGCCATTTTAACTGTGAACGGTCACTAAATGGACTGTTGTAAGTCAAGGACTATTATTATTATTATTATTATTATTATTATTATTATTATTATTATTGTATACCGCCCCTCTCCGAAGACTCGGGGCGGCTCACAGAATACAATATAAAACAGTGAATACAAAGACAAATCTAATTAATTAAAAAACTATGTAAGCTAAAAAACCCAATACAGTGATGCCTCGTCTTACGAAGCCCTCTTCATATGAACTTTTCGTGATACGAACCCGATGCTTAAGATTTTTTTGCCTCTTCCTACGAACTATTTTCAACTTACGAACCCGAGCCGCCGTCGCTGGGATGCCCCGCCTCCGGACTTCCGTTGTCAGCCAAAGCGCGGGGATTCCCCTGGGACTCCCCTCGCTGGGATTCACAGCAGCGCCCGCAAAAATGGCTGGCAACGGAAGTCTGGAGGTGGGGTTTCCCAGCGAGGGGAGCCTCAGGGGAATCTCTGCGCTTCGGCTGGCAACGGAAGTCCGGAGGCGGGGATTCCCAGCGGCGCAAGGCAAAAGGTGTGATTTTGGGATGTGTTGCACACATTATTTGCTTTTACATTCATTCCTATGGGGAAAATTGCTTCGTCTTACGAACCTGGTCACGGAACGAATTAAGTTTGTAAGACGAGGTATCACTGTATATTTAAAATCAATCAAATTCAGCGCTATCTGTATTGGCACAGCTTCTTGTGTCACAGGAAGTCCTCGACTTAACGACTGGTCATCCAGCGGCCGTTCAAAGTTACGACTCGCCCCGAAAAAGGGGACTTAGGACACAGTTTCAAAGTCCTGGAGGGCAGGCCCCCTCTGCAGCCATGAAATCCATGTACAATCATTTTGCAGCATCCCACTGTCACATGACCAGAGGGATGCATCGGCGGTCATAAGTCCGAGGACCAGCGGTTGGTCACTTTTTTCCCAACGGCGTTCATAACTTTGAACAGTCGCTTGCAAGTCAAGCCCTGCTTTGCAGGCAGAATTTTTCTTCGGTCAAACAAAAGTTGTTTTTCGTAGCTAGATCTTGACTTACGACCACCACCACCCCGAGCCCAAAATGTACGACGCTAAGCAAGGCACTTGCGAAGTGAGGGGGGTTTGGGCTCTGTTTTACGACCTTTCTGGCCGCTGTTAAATTACTACGTTAAGTGAATCTGGTTTCCCCATTGACTTTGCTGGTCGGAAGGTCGCAAAAGGGGACTCAAGTGATCCCCCTGGGACATCACAACCGTCATAAATGTGAGTCGGGGCCATCCATCTGGATTTTGACCAGGTGTCCCTGGAGAAGCTGCAATAATTGTTAAGTGTGAAAAATGGTAATATGTCAATCCCCCCCCCCCCCAGCGTTGTCGTAACTCTGGATGGTCACTCAATGAATTGTTGTAAGTCGAGGACTAGTTTCATTTGTTTTCAATTCTCCCAACTTTTTCAGACCTCTGGCTTTCTCCTCTTGCAGGCATCAAGTACTTTGGGAACGATACATGAGCACTCTGAAGGCCTGTCTGCTGAAGATGTACCACGATTAAACCCCACAATTTTTATTTTTTTTATTTTTTAAAAAAATAAAAAAAGATATTAATATTTATTTCAGGAGAGGCACGCTCAAGGCCAAAGCATTCCTCTGGGACTGCTCTCCTCGCACCCGTAACCCCAAGCTCATCCTCCCCATCATGTTTTTTGTTCCCCTTCATTTTGACAATGAGGACTAGTCAATTATTTTGAGCTGTCGGTTCTTTTGTTTTTGCTTGGATGAAATAAAGAATCTGTTTCGTTTCAAGCTGGCCCATGGCTTGATTTTTGGCTGCCCGGTTGAATTAGAAGCACTGAGTCTTTTTAATATATATATATATATAAATAAAATTAATAATAATAATTTTTTTAAAAAAATTAAAATAAAAAAAATTAAATTGAATTTTGTTTTTAAAAAAAATTAAATTGAAATTTCCAATTTTAACAACGCAACGTAAAAACACAAAGGACAAAACATTAAGAAAAATGCACATGTAAAACACAAATTCTTAAAATACAATTTCACTAATACACTAATACAGGACACAATCTGAAGTTAGTTGGGGGAAAGATCAAAAGCAACCTGAGAAAATATTATTTTACTGAAAGAGTAGTAGATCCTTGGAACAAACTTCCAGCAGACGTGGTTGGTAAATCCACAGTAACTGAATTTAAACATGCCTGGGATAAACATATATCCCTCCTAAGATAAAATACAGAGAAGAGTATAAGGGCAGACTAGATGGACCATGAGGTCTTTTTCTGCCGCCAGACTTCTATGTTTCTATCATCGAAATTTCCTTTTCAATTCTACGTTATCCTAATCATGGCCAGTGTTTTATGATTAATTATGCTTTAAGAGGGGTGGACTTCAACTCCCAGAATCCTCCAGCCAGCATGTTTCAAGATGGGTAGACTTCAACTCTTAACATGACGGCTGGGGAATTCTGGGAATTGAAGTCCACCCCACCTGAGTTGAAAAATCACTACCTTAATCACCCTGACCTCTTCATATCCAACCTTTCCATTCACCTACCCGTCCACCCCCTCTTTGAAAACCTCCAATTTTTGACTCAAATACCCCCCTCCCCACTACCTCCCTTTCAAAATGTTTAGAGTAACCCTGCTGTTGAAATGGTAGAGGATCTCCTGCCTGAGCAGGTTGTTGGAGTAGATGACGCCCCCAAGTTGCCTTCAAACTCTGCATTTGGCTATTCTATCGCTTTCAGAATAGATATAAAATAGACTAGGGCAGGATGATTACACTGGGTTTACAGTGATATAAAATAGACTAGGGCAGGATGATTACACTGAGTTTACAGTGGTAATAAAATAGACTAGGGCAGGGGTAGGCAAAGTTGGCTTTTCTATGACTTGTGGACTTCAACTCCCAGAATTCCTGAGCCAACCATGCTATCTCAAGAATTCTGGGAACTAAAGTCCACATGTCATAAAAGAGCCAACTTTGCCTATCCCTGGTTTAGGGCATGATGATTACACTGGGTTTACAGTGATATAAAATAGACTAGGACATGGTGATTACACTGTGTTTACAGTAAAAAATACAAATAGAGCAGGATACTATCAAATTTTCTTACCTACTAAAAGGAATTCTTATTAATCAGGCTAATTGAGATAGAAAGGCCTGACTGCTGAAGATGCACCACGATTAAACCCCACATACCTATATGCTAATCAGTATGAGAAATTAATTGGATTTATGCCCTTGAATTGATATAGTTTTGAACCCCCCTCCCCATAATATTATTGTTATGGTTAGATGTAATTTAGGATTTAGTTGATATGAATGGGAATGTTTGAAGATATATAATTAGGGTTTTTTTCTTTTTAATTATTATATTAATTGGGGTTAAGAAATATACATGAAATTATAATTCTTATAATTATAGCCACCTGGAATCCTTGGAGAAGGATGGCATACAAATCCAAGAAAGAGAGAGAGGAAGGAAGGAAAGAAGGAAGGGAAGGAAGGAAAGGAAAGAGGGAAGGAAAGAAGGAAGGAAAGGAAAGAAAGAAGGAAGGAAAGGAAGGAAAGAAAGAAGGAAGGAAAGGAAGGAAAGAAAGAAAAGAAGGAAGGAAAGGAAAGAAGGAAGGAAGGAGGGAGGGAGGGAAGGAAGGATGGAACGATGGATGGAGAGGATTGAAGCACACGGCCGAAATGTATTAGATGAGATTAGAGAGAAAGTAGCTTAAAAATGCATTAGCTAAGAGTATTTTAAATTCGAATAGGAAATTAAAACAATCTTTTTGATAATCCAGGTGTCAAAAATAAAAGGAGGCAGCATTTGATGGACGCTGAACACCGAATGTAAAAAGATACGAATTATTGTAATGTAATTGAGGACGGAAGGTATGTAATATGGCATATTTGTTGGAGTTACCCCCCAAAAAAACCAACACTCAGATTCTCAAAATGCCACCATACAAGGAGGTGGTGGTCTTCCATTCCCAGAGGGGTCTCGACAAATATATGGGGGTGCAGCAAATGGTATGGGACAAAGGCTACTTTGGAGCGGCCCCCCGATGCAAACGGCTGGCCCCGAAAGGGTGTTTTTACTGCGAGCTAAGCGAAAACAGATGTTGGCTGCGAGCCTTTGACAACATCTGCTTGTATCGGGGCCAAGAATTCGGGGTGGGGGGGCTGAGCTCCCAGGGCACACCCGTCCAGTCTCTCTCTCTTTCTCTTCTCTGCACCCAGCCAGAATAGGGGGGTGTTCTCCCGGAGAGAAACCGTGAAGACGGGGTGCCAGAGGCCGTGCCAAGCGCTTGTCAAAAGGAGTGAGTGATGGGAGGTTTCTCTCTGGCGTGGGGCTGGGGGCTTAGAAAAAGGGGGAAATGAGAGGGGGGCTAGAAGGACAAACCAGGGCCTGGGAGAAGGAGCCGGAGTTGAGAAGGGGAGGAAGGAAGGAAGGAAGGAAAGAAATTCTGGCGTTGATGGAAGATTTTCGTAAGCGGCGCAAATATTGCTCCAAAGGGGCTTCACTCCTTGTCCTGGGGCTCCAGGCCCCGGAGGAAAAAATAATTAGGGGTGCCCCTGCTCAATTCTGATTTCTTTATATTTTTCTGCACCGGAGAGAAGGAAGAAATATATTTCCGCGGCCTTAATTTTGTGTACCAGCTCTTCTAAGCCACGATCTTTGCCAATCTTGGTTTGTTTTGCTCCCCGAATGGTTTAGATGAGTTTGGGGGAAATGAGAGAACTGGCCTGTACCCCCCCCCTTCCCCCAAATTGTTTTGGGGGGGCATTTGTAGATATTGCACCGAGGCCTGGATAGTCCTCGGGTGCCTCGGTACCCCCTCGAGAGCCTCTTAAAACCTGCCAGCAAACTGGAATGCGTGTCGTTGCGAGGAAATGTTTATAAATCTAGAACTGGTGTTTGTTCTGGTTCTGCTCCGGGCCATCGTTTTCCTTCTCGGCCACACGTTGGTTCAAAAGCTAGAAAGTTTGACGGCTATCGAAAGTTTATTGGTCAAGATTTTATTCATCTCTGCCGTAGGTAGATATCCGTGTTACTTTGGGTTTATATATCCCAAAACTGTTTTAGTTCACCTCATCTGCACCTAAGCGGCCCTTTTCCAGATTGTTCAGGGTTCCACTCATTCATTTATAATATATAAATGCAT
Source organism: Erythrolamprus reginae (assembly GCF_031021105.1). Lineage (NCBI taxonomy): Eukaryota > Metazoa > Chordata > Lepidosauria > Squamata > Dipsadidae > Erythrolamprus > Erythrolamprus reginae. Next base: position 6,665,894 of record NC_091962.1, on the reverse strand, counting down.
ACATGGAGAGAGAGAGAGAGAGAGAGACGAGGGGGAACGGAGAGACAGAGAGAGAAGAGAGAGAGACAGAAAGTCACAAAGAAGAAAGAGCGTGCAAGAGAGAAGGAAAGAGACAGACACAAAGAGAGAAACAGATACATAGAAGAGACTGAAAGAGAGAGAGGGGAAGGAAGAAACGCAGAGAGAGAGACGAGAGAAAGAAAGACAGAAGAGAGAAAGAGACAGAGAGAGAAGAGAAGAAATGAAGAGAAAGGAAATGACAGAGAAGAGAATGAGAGAGAGAAAAGAGAGAAAGAGCAAGAGAGGAGAAAGAAAGACAGAAGAGAGAATGAAAGAGAAGAAAGCTGGAGAAAGTGGAAGACAGAAGAGAGAAAAGAGTAAAAGAGCGAGAGAAAGAGAAAGACAGAGAGAAAAGAGAGAGAAAGAAAGAGACAGAGAAGAAAGAAAGAAAGACAGAGGAGAGAATGAGACGGAGAAGAAAGAGCAGGAAAGAGAAAGACAGAAGAGAGAAAAGAGTAAAAGAGCGAGAGAAAGAAGAGACAGAGAGAGACAGAGAGAAAAAGAAAGAGACAGAGAGAAAGAGAAGAAAGACAAGAGAGAATGAGAGAGAGAAGAAAAAGCAGGAGAGAGAAAGAGAAAGACAAGAGAAAAAAGAGTGAAAGAGCGAGACAGAAAGAGACAGAGAGAGAAAAGAGAGAGAGAGCGAGAGGGAGAGATCAACATACAATACTTTGTTTAGTGATCAATGGCATTTAAAAGTGCACTTAAAAAGTGACTTAATGACCATTTTTTCACACTGTTGTATATAATGTGACCATTTCAGCACCTCCATGGACATGTGGCCAAAATCCAGATGCATAGCAACTGGCTCACATTTATGACGGTCGCAGTGCCCTGAGGTCATGTGACCCCTTTCTGTAACCTTCTGGCAAGCAAAATCCAATGGGAAGCCAGATTCACTTAACACCCGTGATCCTAATTTAACAATTGCAGCTATTCACTTAACAACTGTGGCAAGAAAGGTCGTAACATGGAGCAAAACTCACTTCACAACCGTCTTGCTTAGGCACAGAAATTTTAGGCTCACCTAGGCGAGACTACCTGTATATTAAAAAATCCTGCTGTTAAAATATTCCTGTTTTAAAGTGATATATACCTTGAAGAATATATATACTGTAATAGATAGGTAGGTAGGTAGGTAGATAATAGATGGATGGATAGAAATAGATGAGATAGGATAGATGATAGGTAGGTAGGTAGGTAGGTAGGTAGGTAGATAGATAGATAGATAGATAGATAGATAGATAGATAGATAGATGATGGATGGATAGAAATAGATGAGATAGGATAGATAATAGATAGATAGATAGATACATACATACATACATACATACATACATACATACATACATACATACATAGATACAGACAGATAGATAGATAGATAGATAGATAGATACATAGATACATAGATAGATATAGAGATAGATAAATATAGAGATAGATAAATATAGAGATAGATAGATAGATAGATAGATAGATAGATAGATAGATAGATAGATAGATAGATAGATAGGTATAAATATAGATAGGTATAGATAGATATAGATGATGGGGGTGATGATCATGAAGCGCCTGACTGGTGATGAAATACGAAGTCCAGAATGGTGATCTCGTTTGCTGTGTTGTATTGTTGAAATAATAATCATAATAGTAATACAGTAGTAGTAGTAATAATAATGATGATGATGATATAATAATAATAATAGTAATAATGATGATGATATAATAATACTAATAATAATAATAATAATTTATTAGATTTGTATGCCGCCTCTCTCCAAAGATTGGGGCAGCTCACAACATAACAACAATACAAGGGAGGGAAGGAAACGCTAAATGAATTGTCATAATTGTCAAGCTGCTTTAAGCCAGGGGAGGATGGGATGGCAGGGTTTTAAAATAAGAACAAAACGTTAAGTGGCAGGTCGACTTCGACATAGATTGTGTACGTTTGTCTGACACAAAGGCTGTATTTAGCCTCCCTTGGAGACAGTAGTTCTTTTGGGTAAATATACATACACGCCTTCCTACGTCGCCCGAGGTGTTTTCTTGCAATCCAATGTCCTCAGGTTTATCCAGGTAGAGGAAACCGATTTAAAACTAGCGTTTTGGAAGAAGGCATCCCACCGTTATCTCTTCGGGTAAAGCTAAATTGGGTCTGTTTTTTAATTCCTTTCTTTAACTTTTTGTACGCTGTCAAAAAAATAAAAATCTCAGAACGAGTTTGGGATCGGAGGAGATTTTGCTCAGCCTGGTATGTTACACCTGCAACAGGTAATTCGCTACAGGTCAGCCGTAGCTGCTCAAAGTTAAGGCGGCGCTAAAGGAATTGTGGCCTTTGTTCACACTTACAACAGTTGTGCGTGTGGTGGTAGGGGGTGTCGCGTGATCAAAATTGGGACGATGACGGACAGATACCTAATACCTCTCAAGACGGGAATTGTCTTATTAGGGGTTAGAAAAAAGAGGTAGAAAGTAGAAATTGGGCAGAGATTATTATGTTTACTTTTACATAAAATAACAATGTACAGTGATACCTTGTCTTACAAACTTAATTGGTTCCGGGACGAGGTTCTTAAGGTGAAAAGTTTGTAAGACGAAACAATGTTTCCCATAGGAATCAATGGAAAAGCGATTAATGCGTGCAAGCCCAAAATTCACCTCTTTTGCCAGCCGAAGCGCCTGTTTTTGCGCTGCTGGGATTTCCCTGAGGTTCCCCTCCATGGGAAACCCCACCTCTGGACTTCTGTGTTTTTGTGATGCTGCAGGGGAATCCCAGCATCGCAAAAACAAGCGCTTCGCTAGCAACGGAAGTCCAGAGGTGGGGTTTCCCAGCGAGGGGAGCATCAGTGAAATCGCAGCATCGCAAAAACACCAAAGTCCTCGAAACCCCACCTCCGGACCTCTGTGTTTTTGCGATGCTGCGATTTCACTGAGGCTCCCCTCCATGGGAAACCCCACCTCCGGACTTCCGTTGCCAGCGAAGCGTCCATTTTTGCGCTGCTGGGATTCCCCTGTAGCATCACAAAAACACGGAGGTCCCGGAGGTGGGGTTTCCCATGGAGGGGAGCCTCATGGGAATCCCAGCAGCGTAAAAATGGGTGCTTCGCTGGCAACGGAAGTCCAGAGGCAGGGCATCCCAGCGGCGGTGGTGGGTTTGTAAGGTGAAAATAGTTTGTAAGAAGAGGCAGAAAAATCTTAAACTCCGGGTTTCTATCTTGAAAAGTTTGTATGACGAGGCGTTTGTAAGACGAGGTATCACTGTATAGGTAAATGTTAGAAGTTGAAAGATTATTATTGTGTACACTACTCAAAAAAATAAAGGGAACACTCAAAGAACACACCCTGGATCTGAGTGAATGAAATGGATTGTCAATCAGTGTTGCTTCCTAACTGGATAGTTTGATTCCACAGAAGTTTGATTTACTTGGAGTTATATTCTGTTGTTTAAGCGTTCCCTTTTTTTTTTTTTTGAGCAGTATATATCTAAAAAGTATTATCATTGTTATTAGTATTGTGTATAAAACATATACACACTGCTCAAAAAATAAAATAAAGGGAACACTTAAACAACACCATATAACTCCAAGTAAATCAAACTTCTGTGAAATCCAACTGTCCACTTAGGAAGCAACACTGATTGACAGTCAATTTCACCGGTTGTTGTGCACATTCAACTTTGTACAGAACAAAGTGTTCAATGAGCATATTTCATTCATTCGGATCTAGGATGTATTCTTTTAAGTGTTATTTTTTTGAGCAGTATTTGTATTTGTATTTATTAGATTTGTATGCCACCCCTCTCCGAAGACTCGGGGCGGCTAACAACAATATAAAAAGACAATGTAAACAAATCTAATATTAAAAACAATCTAAAAAACCCCAATTTAAAGAACCACTCATACATACAAGCATACCATGTATAAATTCTATAAGCCTAGGGGGAAGGGGAAAAAATTTCAATTCCCCCATGCCTGACGACAGAGGGGGTTTTAAGGAGCTTGCGAAAGGCAAGGAGGGTGGGGGCAACTCTGATCTCTGGGGGGAGCTGGTTCCAGAGGGTCGGGGCCGCCACAGAGAAGGCTCTTCCCCTGCGACCCGCCAAACGACATTGCTTAGTCGACGGGACCCGGAGAAGACCAACTCTGTGGGACCTAAACGGTCGCTGGGATTCGTGCAGCAGAAGATGGTCTCGGAGATATTCTGGTCCGATGCCATGAAGGGCTTTATAGGTCATAACTAACACTTTGAATTGTGACCGGAAATTGATCGGCAACCAATGCAGACTGCAGAGTGTTGGTGTAACATGGGCATATTTAGGGAAGCCCACGATTGCTCTCGCAGCTGCATTCTGCACGATCTGAAGTTTCCGAACACTTTTCAAAGGTAGCCCCATGTAGAGAGCGTTACAGTAGTCAAACCTCGAGGTGATGAGTATATATATTGGGGTGGGTTCGGACCAGTTCGCTCCAACGGGTAGCCACCTGCTGATGATATCATGATGATGTCACTGAACTGGACGGTTAGTGCCAGTACATGGGCAGCATCTTTTTAAAATTTATAATTTTTTTGAATTTTTTTTTCTTCTGAGCATGTGCAGAAGCCAAGTTTCCGACATTGTCCATGTGGTTGCAATTTTGTTTTCAGCTTTCTTTTCTTACTATTATCGTTTATTTTAATTTTATTTATTTATTTTTATTTTGTGTATCTCCTGAGCGCATGCAGAAGCCGAGTTTCTGGCACTGTGCATGCGGTCGCCACCTTGAGGAAGCGAGGTAAGTTGGAACCCGCCCCTAATATCTACGTCAATTTTCATGGCTCCTTCTTCCGCTCCCAGGTGTGAAAATGAAGGTGGTTTCCTGCATCTTCCTGGCCACGCTGCTGAAAGCTGCATTCGCGCAAGAAGACCCCAACACTTACACGGTAATAAAAGGGGCCGAATCTGTTTTTTCCCCATCTCCGTTATTCCTTAAGTAGGCTTGGGGAATGGCCAATTAGCCCCTAGCCCTACTCTCGAGGAGACCTCCTCCTCCTGAGTAGCCATTCCTGTCTATTGGCAACTCTGCGCACTCGTGCATTAAAAAATAGGCTCCTCCTTTTCTTACTCATCACTGCCAAGAGGTGGTTGGAGATTCCTCGCCAGCCATTTCACTGCACAGGCCACTCGCGCATCACTTCCTCGGCCTTCTCACGGATGGGATACGCTACCAGCTGCACGGGCTGTTGGTGGGTCACAACAACGTGATCCAAATCCAGCTGTTTGGCCACTGGTATGCGTCTTATGAAAATTGCAGCACCCCGAAATCATGCGATTGCTATTTTTTTATTTTTTTTTACCTTCCCTGCTGGCTTCGGATGAGCAAAGTCAATGGAGAGAATCTGGATCTGCTTAATGACTGCATGCTTCACTTAACAACTTCAGCTGCAGAAGCTTGTGAAAAGGCGGCACGTGATTCACTGAGCAAACCACCTCGCTTGGTCATTGAAACGCTCGTCCCGATTCGTTCGAGGACTATCTGCAAACTCTGAATCCAGCACAAGTGTGCAATAGGGCTGATATTTCTGGAGGCGTCTGTAATATGGCAAATGATTTAGCTTTACTAGATAAGTGGTCAAAGCAATGGAAACTGCAGTTGAATGTTTCCAAATGTAAAATAATGCACTTGGGGAAAAGGAATCCTCAATCTGAGTATTGTATTGGCAGTTCTGCTTTAGCAAAAATTTCAGAAGAGAAGGATTTAGGGGTAGTGATTTCTGACAGTCTCAAAATGGGTGAACAGTGTGGTCGGGCGGTAGGAAAAGCAAGTAGGATGCTTGGCTGCATAGCTAGAGGTATAAGAAGCAGGAAGAGGGAGATTGTGATCCTGCTGTATAGAGCGCTGGTGAGACCCCATTTGGAATAATACTGTGTCCAGTTCTGGAGACCTCACCTACACAAAGATATTGATCAAATTGAACAGGTCCAAAGACGGGCTACAAAAATGGTGGAAGGTCTTAAGCATAAAACTTATCAGGAAAGACTTAATGGACTCAATCTGTACAGGCTGAAGGACAGAAGGGAAAGGGGGGACATGATCGAAACATATAAATATGTCAAAGGATTAAATAAGGTTCAGGAGGGAAGTGTTTTTAATAGGAAAGTGAACCCAAGAACAAGGGGGCACAGTCTGAGGTTAGTTGGGGGGAAAATCAGAAGCAACATGAGAAAATATTATTTGACTGAAAGAGTAGTAGATCCTCGGAACAAACTTCCAGCAGACGTGGTTGGTAAATCCACAGGAACTGAATTGAAACTTGCCTGGGATAAACATAGATCCATCCTAAGATAAAATACAGGAAATAGTAGAAGGGCAGACTAGATGGACCGTGAGGTCTTTTTCTGCCGTCAATCTTCTATGTTTTTAAAAAAAGGATAAAAATGGCTGCAATCCCACCCTAGATCCAGTAATCTGACCAGTTTCTTTCTAATTTCTTTTCCAATTTCTCCCCGCTGTAGGAATGCACCGACGGCTATCAGTGGGACGCCGAAACCCAGCACTGCAAAGGTAAAACACAGCCCCCCGAAACAGTGAAAAATAGATACAGATAACAGAGTTGGAAAGGACCTTGGAGGTCATCTAGTCCAGCCCCTCTGCCCAAGCTGAAGACCTACAATGTTTTTGACTGATGGCAGTCCGGTCTCTTCTTGAAAGCCTCCAGGGATGAAGCCCCCACAACTTCCAAAGGCAAAGGCGGTGCAGTGGTTAGAGTGAAGCACTGCAGGCTACCTCTGCTGATCACCGGCTGCCAGCAGTTTGGCAGATCGAATCTCAGTTGGCTCAGGGTTGACTCAGCCTTCCATCCTTCCAAGATTGGTAAAATGAGGACCCAGATTGTTGGGGGCAATATACTTATTCCCTGTAAACTGCTTAGAGAGGGCTGTAAAGCACCATAAAGTGGTATTTAAGTCTAAGTGCTATTGCTATTGCCCTTCCTACCTTCTTCCTCTCCCCCTTCCTTCCTTCCTTCCTTCCTTCCTTCCTTCCTTCTTTCCTTCCTTCTTTCCTTCCTTCCTTCTTTCCTTCCTTCTTTCCTTCCTTCTTTCCTTCCTTCTTTCCTTCCTTCCTTCTTTCCTTCCTTCTTTCCTTCCTTCCTTCCTTCCTTCCTTCTTTCCTTCCTTCTTTCCTTCCTTCCTTCTTTCCTTCCTTCCTTCTTTCCTTCCTTCTTTCCTTCCTTCCTTCCTTCCTTCCTTCCTTCTTTCCTTCCTTCCTTCTTTCCTTCTTTCCTTCCTTCTTTCCTTCCTTCCTTCTTTCCTTCCTTCCTTCCTTCCTTCTTTCCTTCCTTCTTTCCTTCCTTCCTTCTTTCCTTCCTTCCTTCCTTCCTTCCTTCTTTCTTTCCTTTCTTCTTTCTTTCCTTCCTTCCTTCCTCCCTCCCTCCCTCCCCTTCCCTTCCCTTCTTTCCATGCTGGTTCTGTAAACAGCTTAGAGAGGGCTGTAAAGCACTATAAAGTTGTATTTATTTATTTGTTTGTTTGTTTATTTTATTTATTTATTAGATTTGTATGCCGCCCCTCTCCGTAGACTCGGGCCGGCTCACAACAACAATAACACAATATATAACAAATCTAAAAATTAAAAGTCACTAAAAAACCCTTATTAAAAAGAAAACATACACACAAACATACCATGCATAAACTGTATAGGCCCTGGGGGAGATGTCTCAGTTCCCCCATGCCTGACGACAGAGGTGGGTTTTAAGAAGTTTACAAAAGACAAGGAGGGGGGGGGCAATCCTAATCTCCGGGGGGAGCTGGTTCCAGAGGGTCGGGGCCGCCACAGAGAAGGCTCTTCCCCTGGGTCCCGCCAAACGACATTGTTTAGTCGACGGGACCTGGAGAAGGCCAACTCTTTGGGACCTAACCGGTCGCTGGGATTCGTGCGGCAGAAGGTGGTCTCGGAGATATTCTGGTCCAATGCCATGAAGGGCTTTATAGGTCATAACCAACACTTATAAGTCTAAGTGCTATTGCCCTTCCTTCCTTCCTTCCCTCCCCTCCCTCCCTTCCTCCCTCCCTTCCTTCCCTCCTTCCTTCCCTCTTTCTTTCCTCCCTCCCTCCCTCCCTTCTTTCCTTCCCTACTTACTTACTTACTTACTTACTGACTTACTTACTTACTTACTTACTTACTATACCTACTCTGCAAACCACTTAGAGAGGGCTGTAAAGCACTTTGAAGCTGTATACAAGTCTAGATGCTAAATGCTAAACTTATACACCAGCAACCTCAGAAGGGACGGAAGCCTGACTCGACCTTGAGCAGGTCAGGATCGAACTGCTGGCGATGGGCAGAGCCAGCCTGCAATACCGCATTCCAACCACCGCGCCCCCCTTCCGCAAAGGCGGAATCACTGCAAGTGGACAATTCTTTTACTTTTTAGCTCTTAACTTCAGACTGGTTTCTCTCCCTCTCTAGATATCAATGAATGCGAGACCATCCACCATGCCTGCAAAGGGGAAATGAAATGCATCAACCATTATGGGGGATACCTTTGCCTCCCCCGTTCCGCCTCCGTCATAAACGATGTGAATGCCGAACGGGCCCCTCTCGACAGCCCCCCCAGGTTGAGACCTCCTCCGCCGGTCCAGCCCTCCATCCAACCTCACACTTGCTCTCAGGGCTATGAGCCCGACCGCTATGGATCATGTGTGGGTGAGTTACCAGGGCCCTGAATTCCAAGAAATACAGATGTTTTTTAAAATAATAATAATAATAATAAAAAATAATTACTCCACGTTTATAATAATAATTATAATATTAATTTATTAGATTTGTATGCCGCCCCTCTCCGTAGACTCGGGGCAGCTAACAATAGTAGTAAACAACATATAACAAATCTAATGTTTAAAATACTGTAATTAAAAATCCTTATTTAAAACCAAACATACACACAAACGTACCATGCATAAATTGTATAGGCCTAGGGGGAAAAGGGTAGTTCGGTTCCCCCAAGCCTGACGACAGAGGTGGGTTTTAAGGAGCTTACGAAAGGAAAGGAAGATGGGGGCAATTCTGATCTCCGGGGGGAGCTGGTTCCAGAGGGCCGGGGCCGCCACAGAGAAGGCTCTTCCCCTGGGTCCCACCAGACAACATTGTTTAGTTGACGGGACCCGGAGAAGACCGACTCTGTGGGACCTGACCGGTCGCTGGGATTCGTGCGGCAGAAGGCAGTCCCGGATGTATTCTGGTCCGATGAGTAAGGTGACCAATTTTTTTTTACCATGAAAAGGAGGACGAAAAAAATTAAGAATGTGTATTATTGTGTATTGGACAAAACAAATGAATAAAATAAATAAATAAAATAGATTCCTGGAAACTTTTACTCCCCTTCCCCATTGCCTTCACTTTTCGCCCCCATTCTCTTCCTCGCGCTCTTTCAATTTTCGCTTTGCCTTTTGTGTCCCCTCTAGATGTGGATGAATGTGAATACGATTTGCACGACTGCCAGCCCAGCCAGCAGTGTATCAACACCGTCGGTGGTTTCCACTGCCAGTGTCCGGAGGGCTACCGGAAGATCGGCACAGAGTGTGTAGGTAAGTGAGTCTCGCACACAAACACACACACTGGCCCCAGATGAAATGGGGTTGTGTCATTCGCTGCTTGTCAGAGCTGGTGAACTGCCTATATTTACAGCAAAAATGTTTACTACCACGCTGTGGGCATGGCTTATTTTGTGGGTGTGGCTCGCCAGCCATATGGCCTCCAGAGCAGATAAAGCTGCGTGTATTTTAATTACTAAAAAAAAAAAAACCAACCCCAAAGCCCCAAATCTGAAATGGATTAAGTCAGTTTCTCAGAGAAGAAAGTCAAAACTCTCAAGTCGGTAAGTGTTGTATTGCATCTGTACAAATCGATGGTGAGACCACACTTGGAGTACTGTGTACAGTTCTGGTCACCGCACCTCAAGAAGGAACTGGGAAAGGTGCCAAAAAGGACAACAGGAATGATCAAGGAAATGGAGCCCCTCCCTTATGAAACCAGGTTGCAACGCCTTGGTCTCTTCAGTCTTGAAAGACGGCGTTGAAGGGGTGACTTGATCGAAGTGTATAAAATCATGCATGGGATAGAAAAGGTGGACGGAGAAAAATTATTTTCTCGATCCCACAATACTAGGACGAGGGGGCCCTCCCTAAAGCTCACAGGTAAGAAAGCGAGGACAAATCAGTCGTATCAGGAAAGACTTCATGAACTCAATCTGTATAGTCTGGAGGACAGAAGGAAAAGGGGGGACATGATCGAAAGATTTAAATATGTTAAAGGGTTAAATAAGGTCCAGGTGGGAAGTGTTTTTAATAGGAAAGTGAACACAAGGACAAGGGGACACAATCTGAGGTTTAGTTGGGGGAAAGATTAGAAATAATGTGAGAAAATATTATTTTACTGAAAGAGTAGTAGATGCTTGGAACAAACTTCCACCAAACGTGGTAGATAAATCCACAGTCACTGAATTTAAACATGCCTGAGATAAACATAGATCCATCCTAAGATAAAATACAGAAAATAATATAAGGGCAGACTAGATGGACCATGAGGTCTTTTTCTGCCGTCAGTCTTCTATGTTTCTAAGGGAAATATTTCTTCACCCAGAGGGTCCTTGGTTGATGGAATTCCCTTCCAGAAGAGGTCGTGACAGCTGTCAGCCTGGATAGCTTCAAGGCAGGATTAGATAGATTCAGGGATGCCAAGTGTATCAAGTGTATCATAGGTGGTTACTGAAACGGATGTCCATGTGCCGCCTCTATGTTGGTTGAGGCAGGCAGGGTTCCCTTGTGTTAGGGGGTCAGGGGAAAGGGAGGGTCTTGCCTTCTCTTTCTGCTCAAGATCCCCATGGACAATTGGTGGGCCACTGGGTGACACAGAATGCTGGACTCGATGGGCTTTGGCCTGATTCAGCAGGGCTCTTCTGATGTTCAGAACAGGGTCGATACCATTTTACAATTCAGAAATCACTTCTCGTTCTCCCCCCCGCCCCTCTTTTCCGCCATAGACATCGATGAATGTCGTTACCGTTATTGTCAACACCGTTGCGTCAATTCCCCAGGATCATTCACCTGCCAGTGTGAATCCGGATTTCAGCTCGCCAGTAACAACCGCTCCTGTGTGGGTAAGCGAAAATCCACCCGTCGCCATTTGGCACGTGCGCAAAACGCTTTATACATTTATTAGATTTTATTAGATTTATTAGAGTCCTCGCAGAGGGGCGGGGTACAAATCCAATAAATAAATAAATTAGATTTGCATGCTGCCCTTCTCCGAAGACTCGGGGCGGCTCACAATATACAATACAGTGGTACCTCTACTTAAGAACTTAATTCGTTCTGTGAGCAGGTTCTTAAGTTGAAAAGCTTGTAAGTAGAAGCAATTTTCCCCATAGGAATCAATGTAAAAGCAAATAATGCGTGCAAACCCATTAGGAAAGAAATAAAAGCTCGGAATTTGGGTGGGAGGAGGAGGAGGGAGAAGAGGAAGTGGACAGTCGCTGCCCAGAGCAAAGGGAGCATTTCTTTTTTCTGGCCACTGGCAGAGGTTTATTCCCTCTCCAAGCGCCCAGAGAAAGGAAAATGCTTTGTTTGCTCTGCACTGCCAAAGCCTCCTTAAGCGCCACCGAAAGGCTCCTCTGGCAGCCCAGAAAAACCCAAGATGGCCAGGATTAATGGTAGGAAACTGGCTGGGCCTTTGTGCCGCTCTCAAATTTCCTGGAATATTTTTCCGGGCTCGGGTTCCTAAGTAGAAAACGGTTCTTAAGAAGAGGCAAAAAAAATCTTGAACACCCGGTTCTTATCTAGAAAAGTTCTTAAGTAGAGGCGCTCTTAAGTACAGGTGCCACTGTATAAAACAATGCGTACAAACAAATCTAATTAGTTAAAAACTACAAGCTAAAAACCCAACATATTAAAATCAACCAACCAATTCAATCCCAACCATACATCATGGAGTCTAGATCTAATTGCCCCAAGCCTGGCGACTTACGTGAGTCTTGAGACTCTTGCGGAAGGCGAGGAGAGTGGGGGCAGTATGAATCTCTGGAGAGAGCTGATTCCAGAGGGCCAGGGCTGCCACAGAGAAGGCTCTTCCCTTAAGCCCCGCCAAGCGACATTGTCTGGTTGACGGGACCTGGAGAAGGCCAACTCTGTGGGACCTGACCGGCTGCTGGGATTCCTGAGGCAGAAGGCGGTCCCCTAAGTAATCTGCGCATGTGCAGAGGTTAAAAGCATCCAAATGGCGGTGTCCGGGCAGGTGGGTGAAGCCTCATGCTCCCTTCGCGACCGGCTCTCCGACGACCAACAAGCACAATCGAACCGGAGGTATTTCCATTCACAATTCAAAGTGTTGGTTATGACCTATAAAGCCCTTCATGGCACCGGACCAGATTATCGCACGAATCCCAGCGACCAGTTAGGTCCCACAGAGTGGGTCTTCTCCGGGTCCCGTCGACTAAACAATGTCGTTTGGCGGGACCCAGGGGAAGAGCCTTCTCTGTGGCGGCCCCGGCCCTCTGGAACCAACTCCCCCCAGAGATTAGAATTGCCCCCACCCTCCTCGCCTTTCGTAAGCTCCTTAAAACCCACCTCTGCCGTCAGGCATGCGGGAACTGAGATATTCTTTCCCCCTAGGCTGCTACAATTTATGCATGGTATGTTTTGTATGTATGTTTGGTTTTATAATCAGGGTTTTTAATTGTTTTACTATTGGATTGTCACATGTTGTTTTTTATCACTGTTGTTAGCCGCCCCGAGTCCACAGAGGGGGGCAGCATACAAATCCAATAAATAAATAAATAATAAAATTTCACTCCTAGCTCAGGGTGAAGTATAATAATAACGGAGTTGGAAGGGGCCTTGGAGGTCTTCTAGTCCAACCCCCTGCTTGGGCAGGAGACCCTAGACTAGTTCAGATAAAAGGTCATCCAACATCTTCTTAAAAACCTCCAGTGTTGGAGGATCCACAACTTCTGGTGGCAAGTTGTTCCACCGATTAATTTGTTCTAACTTGTCAGGAAATTCCACCTTAGTTCTAAGTTGCTTCTCTCCTTGTTCAGCTTTCCACTCGTTGCTCCTTGTTCTACCCTCAGGGCCCCTGGAAAATGGGTTGAGTAGGTATTATGGGATGCATTGCAAACTCTAAATTATTTTTGCCACTCCTCCTCTCCAGACGTGAACGAGTGCGAAATGGGGGCCCCTTGCAAGCAACGCTGTTTCAACACCTATGGCACTTTCATCTGCCGGTGCAACCAAGGATACGAGCTGGACAGCAACGGCTTTACCTGCAAAGGTAGGCGGGGCTTAGTTTAGCCCCTCCCTTTTGCCCTTCCCACAAAGCTCCTCCCCTTTGCCTCTTTGCTCTTGACTGTCAAACAGGAGGAGGAAGAAGGCAAAAAGGATAAATTTGCTGCCTTGAGTTAGTATTAATGTATTTATTATCTCTTTTATTCATTAAACATGAAACTTGGACAGCTGAACCATTTTAAAAAGTGTCACAAATACCACTGACTGGTGCAAATGGTTGCTGCCAGTGTTTTAGGTATCAACCAAGTGTATTAATCAACTAATTTATTATTATTATTATTATTATTATTATTATTATTATTATTATTATTATAGAATAGAATAGAATAGAAGTATGATTGGACACACAAGGAATTTGTCTTGGTGCATACGCTCTCAGTGTACATAAAATAAAATATACATTTGTCAAGAATCATGTGGTACGACACTTAATGATTGTCATAGGGGTCAAATAAGCAATGAAGAAGCAATGTTAATAAAAATCTTAGGATATAAGCAACAAGTTACAGTCATACAGTCAACATGGGAGGAAATGGGTGATAGGAATGATGAGAAAAACTAGTAGAATAGAAGTGCAGATTTAGTAGAAAGTCTGACAGTGTTGAGGGAATTATTTGTTTAGTAGAGTGATGGCGTTTGGAAAAAATTATTATTATTTTTATATTATATTATTATTATTATTATTCATTATCACAAAAACTAGTAATACACAGCAAACAAGATTGGAGGCGTCTGTAATATGGTAAATGATTTAGCTTTACTAGATAAACGGTCAAAGCAATAGAAACTGCAGTTTAATTTTTCCAAATGTAAAATAATGCACTTGGAGAAAAGGAATCCTCAATCTGAGTATTGTATTGGCAGTTCTGTGTTGGCAAAAACTTCAGAAGAAAAGGATTTAGGGGTAGTGATTTCTGACAGTCTCAAAATGGGTGGACAGTGCAGTCAGGCGGTAGGGAAAGCAAGTAGGATGCCTGGCTGCATAGCTAGAGGTATAACAAGCAGGAAGAGGGAGATTGTGATCCCGCTATAGAGAGCGCTGGTGAGACTACATTTGGAATACTGTGTTCAGTTCTGGAGACCTCACCTACAAAAAGATATTGACAAAATTGAACGGGTCCAAAGACGGGCTACGAGAATGGTGGAAGGTCTTAAGCATAAAACGTATCAGGAAAGACTTCATGAACTCAATCTGTATAGTCTGGAGGGCAGAAGGAAAAGGGGGGACATGATCGAAACATTTAAATATGTTAAAGGTCCAGGAGGGAAGTGTTTTTAATAGGAAAGTGAACACAAGAACAAGGGGACACAATCTGAGGTTAGTTGGGAGAAAGATCAAAAGCAACGTGAGAAAATATTATTTGACTGAAAGAGTAGTAGATGCTTGGAACAAACTTTCCAGCAGACGTGGTTGATAAGTCCACAGTAACTGAATTTAAACATGCCTGGGATAAACATATATCCATCCTAAGATAAAATACAGAAAATAGTATAAGGGCAGACTAGATGGACCCTGAGGTCTTTTTCTTCCGTCAGTCTTCTATGTTTCTAAGATTGATTGGATGCTGGATTTTGTATCACAATATCACAAGTCAAACTCTTCCCAAGCGTCTAGGATTGTGTGATGTACACTGCTCAAAAAAATAAAGGGAACACTCAACGAACACACCCTAGAAAGAAAGAAAGAAAGAAAGAGAAAGAAAGAAAGAGAGAAAGAAAGGAAGAGAGAAGGAAAGAAAAAGAGAAAGAAAGGAAGAGAGAAAGAAAGGAAGAGAGAAAGAAAGAAAGAAAGAAAGAAAGAAAGAAAGCCACCTGTAACGATCTTCCTTTTCCCTCCCTCTTCTGCTCAGATGTGGATGAATGCAGCTATTCAAATTATTTGTGCCAGTACGAGTGTGTGAATGAACCCGGTCACTTCTCCTGCGTGTGTCCTCAAGGTTACAACCTCGTGAACACCCGGCTTTGCCAAGGTAACTGGCCAGATTTGGGGTTGGCACCGGGGAACCAGGGTGGATGGAAAAACAAAATTAAACCCAGGTACCAGGACCCAGTTGAATCTGTTTGGAGAGAAAAGAAGAAAGGGAAGGAGAAGGAGGAAATAGAATAGGAAATAGAGAATAGAGAACAGAACAGAATAATAGAATAAAGAATAGAAAATATGGACTGGAATGGAATAGAAGATAAAAGAATAGACGAGAACAGAATAGAATAATAGAACAGAAAATAGGCTAGAATAGAACAGAGGATGGAAAATATAAAAGAATATAGAATATAGAAGAAAAAATAGAAAATAAAATTGATTAAATTTTAGAACAGAATTGCATAGAATAGAATATAGAATTGAAGATAGAAAATAGAAAATATGGAATGGAATAGAAGATAGAGAATAGACGAGAATAGAATAGAATAATAAAACAGAACAGAAAATAGAATAGAACAGAGAATAGAAAATAGAAAATAAATTTGAAGAATTAGAATTGAATAGAATAGTGGAATAGAAAATAGAAAACTAATAGAAAATAGAAAATATGGAATGGAATAGAAGATTAGAGAATAGACGAGAACAGAATAGAATAATAGAATTGAACAGAGAATAGAAAATAGAAACTAAATTTGAAGAATTAGAATTGAATAGAATAGAATATAGAATAGAAAATAGAAAACTAATAAAAAATAGGAAATATGGGATGGAATAGAAGATAGAGAATAGACGACAACAGAATAGAATAACAGAACAGAGAATAGAAAATAGAAACTAAATTTGAAGAATTAGAATTGAATAGAATAGAATATAGAATAGAAAATAGAAAACTAATAGAAAATAGAAAATATGGAATGGAATAGCAGATAGAGAATAGACGAGAACAGAATAGAATAATAGAACAGAGAATAGAATAGAATAAAATAGAACAGATAACAGAATATAGAATAGAAAATAGAAAATAAAATTGAAGAATTAGAATAGAATAGAACTGAATGGACTATAGAATAGAAAATAGAAAATAATACAAAATAGAAAACAGCAAATAGAATAGACTATAGAATTTATTTATTTATTTATTTATTATTTGGATTTGTATGCCGCCCCTCTCCGAAGACTCGGGGCGGCTCACAGCAAGTAGTACAAATCATAAATAATCCAATCAGTTAAAATATTTAAAACTTTAAAAAAAACCTTATACTAACAGACACACACACAAGCATACCATGTATAAATTAAATTAAAGAATAGAAAATAGAAAAGAAGAGAAGAGAGAAGAGAACCTTTATAGCCCAAGCAGGAGAATATTTTTGGCAAGGAATGCCTGAAGTTTGCAAAACATAATTTGAAAGAGGAGTCTGCGTGGGTTGGAGACCGGGGGGGGGGGAGATTTGGCTGTGGGGGGCTGCTGGCAGTTTGGGGTGCCAAAGCAAGAAAAGGGAATTTTGGAGTGGGGCGGAGATGCCCTATTTGAGCCAACCCGGCCCTCGTTTTGGCACCACTTGGGTTTTTGCAATTTAAAAAATAAACGAAGCCTCTCCTCTTCAGATCAAAATGCTTGATGGTCCGGTATTGAGATCTTTGTGGCTCTTTCTGCCCCAGGGTTCAGCTGGACTGGGACCATTTAGGGAAGGAACCTCAAGAGAAAATCCGAGAATGGTGGCTGGGGAATATTTATTGAAAAAATGCCAAACAAAGGCAGGGCCAAAATAATGTTGGCAGCATTTTAAGGCTGGGTTTAAAACGTTCCTTCCTTCTTTCCTATCCTCCTCTTCTTTGCCTCTTTTCTGTTCCTCTTCCTTCCTTTCTTCTTCTTCTTTTCCTTATTTTCTCCTTCCTTCCTCTGCCAATTGTTTTTTCCCTTCTTTCTTCCTCTCTCCCTCTTTCAATTTCCTTCCTTCCCAATTCTTTCTTTCTTTCCTTCCCTCTATTTCTTCATCCTCCCTATTTTTTCCTTCCTTCTTCCCATCCCTCATCCCCCCTCCCTGTTTCTTCTTTTTCTTTCCTTCATCCTCCCTCCCTCTCTCCTTCCCTCCCTCCCTCCCTCTTTTTCTTCCCTTTTCCTAACTTCCTTCATTCCAATTCTTTTTCCCTTCTTTCCTCTCCCTTTCAATTTCCTTCCCTCCCAATTCTTACTCTTTCTTCCCTCTCTCCAATCCCTCTCCTTCCTTCCATTTCTTCCTTTCCTCCGTCCCTTTATCCTCCTTCCCTCAATTTTTTTCCTTCCTTCCTTCCTTCTTCTCCCTCCCTCCCTTCATTCTCCCTCCATTTCTTCTCTTTTCTTTCCTCCCCTTCTTTCATCATTCTTCCCCCTTTTCTTCTCTTTTCCTAATTCCTTCTTTCCTTCCTCCCTTCCCTCATCCTCTCTCCATTTCTTCTTTCCCTTCCTTCCTTCCTTCTTTCCCTCCCTCCCTCCCTCCTTCCCTCCCTTCCTTCCTTCCTTCCTCCCTCTGTCTATCTCTGCCCCCCACAGACATTAACGAATGCGAATCCGACACCAATCAGTGTACGGAGTCCCAGAACTGTGTGAACTTTCACGGAGGGTATCGGTGTGTGGAGAAGAAACTCTGCCAAGAGCCTTACGTCCACGTCTCCGAGAAGTGAGTGGGGAGAGGTCTGGAGGATTGGGAGGAGAGGAGGGAGTGGAATTATAAACAAACCTGGTTGGGCTTAGATTGGGGCATAGAGGTTCCTTTATACCGCCTGCAGTCAAGCCGACGCAGCAATTTGTAAACGCCGTTCCGTGATTAACTAACTTTGCAGAATGAGGAAGAAGAAGAACTCCTACATCCCATAAAATGGGTTCACACAGCGTCCAGAACCCAGGTTCAGAAAACCAGGTGCTTGTATAATAATCTCCCACGTTCATATGAAAGATCATAAGAATAAAATTACCTGGGTTGCTTTTAAACCACTTTTTCTCATCCTCTGCAATTGTAAGATGGACGGGCTTCAATTCCCAGAATTCTCCCACCAGCGTACTTTTAAGATAACTGGACAGTCAGCATGCTAGATGGGGAATTCTGGGAGTTGAGTCCAGTTATCTTAAAGTATGCTCGCTAGGGAATTCTGGGAATTGAAATTTCTCCATCTTCAATCATGCTTTCTGGAGAATTCTGAGAGGTGAATTCTATGCATCTTAAAACAAGCTGGCTGGGGAATTCTGGGAATTGAAGTTTATCCATCTTAAAAAAAAGCTGGCTGGGTAATTCTGGGAGTTGAAGCCCCTCCCAGCTTAAGGAATGCTGGCTGGGGAATTCTGGGAATTGAAGTTTATCCATCTTAAAAAAAAGCTGGCTGGGTAATTCTGGGAGTTGAAGCCCCTCCCATCTTAAGGAATGCAGGCTGGGGAATTCTGGGAATTGAAGTTTATCCATCTTACATCAAGCTGGCTGGGGAATTCTGGGAATTGAAGTTTATCTGTCTTAAATCAAGCTGGCTGGGGAAGTCTGGAAGTTGAAGCCCCTCCCATCTTGAGGAATGCTGGCTGGGGAATTCTGGGAGTTGAGGTTCATTCATCCCAAGGCAGCCATGTTTGAGAAACCCAGGTTTACCTGCAAAAGGCGAAAGATTTATACGATCTGAACCAGAGTATTCCAGGCATCTTTGGAATCCTTTTCATCATTTTAAAAAAAAAAATGGATTGTGCAAATCATAGTGATTTTTCCCCCCAGTCATTATTCCTTATCCATTCTGATGGGAATAATAACATCCCACATTGTTAAGTTGTGGAAATAAATGATATAAAGGAAGTGAAATATTATGCGCACCATGCTATATCACTAACAAGACTGATAGGTATAAATGCCTGAGTGAACACATTTTTCTTGCTCAAGTGTTCTGTCACAGGCAATGAGAAATTAATGCAAGCTCTGAATTATTATTTTTTAAATTAAACCAAACCAGAGGCAAAGGTTTGCCGAAGGAATGAATATTATTATTATTATTTATTAGATTTGTATGCCGCCCCTCTCCGTAGACTCGGGGCGGCTTACAGCAATGATAAAAACAATATATAATGACAAATCTAATCGTTAGAATCTAAAATAACAATAATACATTTAAAAAGTCTAAAAAACAAGGAACCCCAATATATAAAAACATACATACAGTCATATCATACACAGAAAACTACATAGGTAGGGGCAGGTGTTTCAGTTCCCCCACGCTTGACGACAGAGGTGGGTTTTAAGGAGTTTACGAAAGGTAAGGAGGGTGGGGGCAGTTCTAATCTCTGGAGGGAGCTGATTCCAGAGGGTCGGAGCCGCCACAGAGAAGACTCTTCCCCAGGGTCCCGCCAAACGACATTGTTTAGTTGACGGGACCCGGAGGAGACCAACTCTGTGGGACCTAACCGGCCGCTGGGATTCGTGTGGCAGAAGGCGGTCTCGTAGATAGATAGAATAATACTGCATCATGTCCAATATTTCCTTATAAAAATGTGGATGTACTCTGAATCATTCGGAAGTGAACTGATGAAAGTTATAATGCATGCCTAGGTTAGGAGAAAAGGTTATTTTGTGATTGGCAGGAAAAATAATCAACAAAGAATAAATGTCTGACTGGTGATCGGAAAAAAAAGAAAGAGAAACCCAGGTTTAGCAACCGGCTGAGGGAGCGCAGCGCAAGGTCGACCCCAGCCTGCCTCCTTCAACCAGTTTATTCCTCTTCTAGCCGCTGTTTGTGCCCAAACACGAACCCCCTTTGCCATGAGAAACCTTCCTCCGTTATCTACCGGTATATGAGCATCTTGGCGGATCGGCCGGTGCCCTCGGATATTTTCCAAATTCAAGCCACCACCTTCTACCCAGGAGCCTACAACACCTTCCAGATCCGTTCAGGCAATGAGGATGGAGAGTTTTACATCCGGGTAAGTCCGTGTCCTAGCAACAGCCAATCACAGTCCATTTTCTGCAGGTAGGTTTACTCTGGTACCCGGCTTCCAAACGCTGATGCTTTAGATTCAGGGATGTGTATGTTTGGTTTTATAAATAAGGGTTTTTAGTTGTTTTATTGTTGGATTGTCACATGTTGTTTTTATCATTGTTGTTAGCCGCCCCGAGTCTACGGAGAGGGGCGGCATACAAATCCAATAAATTATTATTAAATCCAATAAATTATTATTATTATAATTATGATTATCTCCAAACATGGCAGCCAAAATTTTGTGGACTTTAATTCCCAGAATTCCCCCTGGCTGGGGAATTCTGGGAGTTGGAGCCCACAAGTCTTAAAGTTACCGAGTTTGAAGAACCCCCTTGTTTTAGGATTATTGATAGATTTTAAGTGTTCAATTGTTTAATTTGGCTTTCTCATACCACCATGGTATGAGAATTTGTTCTTACATGGCCTTTGTTATTGTTGTGAGCCGCCCTGAGTCTACGGAGAGGGGCGGCATACAAATCTAATTAATAATAATAATAATAATAATAATAATAATAATAATAATAATTTGGTCAGCTCTTAATCAAACAATGTTTATCGCAAAGTTTCTGGGTTGTTGGGAGGGGTTTTCCCCCCCCGCATCCTTAGGGGAAAAATGTTCAGATTATAGGTAGTCCTGGATTTACGACCATAATTGGAACCAGAGTATTCCTTGCTAAGCAAGGCGTTTATTCAATGAATGATGTTTCTTCCGTTGTTGTTTTTTGGTAAAACCACAGCTGGGACCAAAACCCATAAAAACCCATCATAAAATCAGGTCAGTCCTATGGCCAGCTCATTTGACGACTTGCAACTTAGACTGCCTTTCGGTTGTAACTCGAGGAGTAACCCGCGTAGGAAGACTTAGAGCGAGGGAGTCAAACACATCAGGGTTATTTGACCGCCGGGCGACTGGGATGGGTGGGCTTGGCCAACTAAACGTCACTCATTGGGGGCACCTGTGGTCAGCAAGTGCTATGGCAGGACTTCCCTCAGACCCTCCCTCCCTCTCATTACTTCCTTCCTTCCTTCCACTTTTCCTTTATTCCTTCCGTTCTCTTTTCCTTCCTTTATTCCTTTCATTCTCTTTTCCTTCCTTTATTTCTTTCATTCTCTTTTCCTTCCTTTATTCCTTCCGTTCTCTTTTCCTTCCTTCCTTCCTTCCTTTATTCCTTCCATTCTCTTTTCCTTCCTTCCTTTATTCCATCCGTTCTCTTTTCCTTCCTTCCTTTATTCCTTCCATTCTCTTTTCCTTCCTTCCTTTATTCCTTCCGTTCTCTTTTCCTTCCTTCCTTTATTCCATCCGTTCTCTTTTCCTTCCTTCCTTCCTTTATTCCTTCCGTTCTCTTTTCCTTCCTTCATTCCTTCCGTTCTCTTTTCCTTCCTTCCTTCCTTTATTCCTTCCGTTCTCTTTTCCTTCCTTCCCTTATTCCTTCCGTTCTCTTTTCCTTCCTTCCTTTATTCCATCCGTTCTCTTTTCCTTCCTTCCTTTATTTCTTCCATTCTCTTTTCCTTCCTTCCTTCCTTTATTCCTTCCGTTCTCTTTTCCTTCCTTCCTTTATTCCATCCGTTCTCTTTTCCTTCCTTCCTTTATTCCTTCCATTCTCTTTTCCTTCCTTCCTTCCTTTATTCCTTCCATTCTCTTTTCCTTCCTTCCTTTATTCCTTCCGTTCTCTTTTCCTTCCTTCCTTCCTTTATTCCTTCCGTTCTCTTTTCCTTCCTTCCTTCCTTTATTGCTTCCGTTCTCTTTTCCTTCCTTCCTTCTGTTCTTTTCCTCCCTCCATTCCTTTATTCCTTCCATTCTTTTCCTTCCTTACTTCCTTTATTCCTCTCATTCTCTTTTCCTTCCTTCTTACCTACCTTCCTTCCTGACGAATTTATCTTTTCCTTTATGTACACTGAGAACATGTTCACCAAGACAAATTCCTTGTGTGTTCAATCACGCTTGGCCAATAAGGAATTCTATTCTATTCTATTCTGTTCTATTCTATTCATACACCTATTCTATTCTATTTATTCCATTCCATTCTACTCCACTCCACTCATTCCCTTATTCTATTCTATTCATACACCTATTCTATTCCATTCCATTCCATTCTACTCCACTCCACTCATTCTTTTATTCTATTCTATTCATACACCTATTCTATTCCATTCCATTCCATTCTACTCCACTCCACTCATTCCCTTATTCTATTCTATTCATACACCTATTCTATTCCATTCCATTCCATTCTACTCCACTCCACTCATTCCCTTATTCTATTCTATTCATACACCTATTCTATTCTATTCCATTCCATTCCATTCTACTCCACTCCACTCATTCTTTTATTCTATTCTATTCATACACCTATTCTATTCTATTCCATTCCATTCTACTCCACTCCACTCATTCTTTTATTCTATTCTATTCATACACCTATTCTATTCTATTCTATTCCATTCCATTCTACTCCACTCCACTCATTCTTTTATTCTATTCTATTCATACACCTATTCTATTCTATTCTATTCTATTGTTGTGGGCTGGTGGGTGAGCTTCGGTTGGTTGGATGATTGAAACTTAAAAATTCTTCTCTCCGGAAACCACAACGCGCTTTTCGCCTCCCGTTTCCTCCGCAGCAAATCAGCAACATCAGCGCCATGTTGGTTCTGTCTCGCGCCGTCGTGGGTCCCCGGGAGTTTGTGCTGGATTTAGAGATGGTGACCGTCAATAACCTGATGAGCTACCAGGCCAGCTCGGTGCTCCGCCTCACCGTCTTCGTGGGGGCTCATCCCTTCTAGGGGTGGCGTGGCAAAGGAAAAAAGGGTAAGGCGGCTTTGGGAATCGGGTGGAAGGAGGACTGTGGAGTGGAGAAGAGGCACCTGGAGTTAGGGTCTGTGATTTGAACAGAGCCCAATGTCAGAGTTGGAAGGCACCTTGGAGGTCTTCTAGTCCAGCCCCCTGCTCAAGCAGGAGACTTTATACCGTTTTAGACAAATGGCTGTCCAGTCTCTTCTTAAAAACCTGGAAGGAAGGAAGGGAGGGAGGAGAACGCAAGAAAAGAGCTACAGCTGGATGTAATCGAAGGAAGGAAGGAAGAAGGGAGGGAGGATGGAAGGAAGGAAGGAGAGAGGGAAGAAGGAGGGAGAAGGAAGTAAGGAAAGAGGGAGGGAAGGAAGGAAGGAAGGAGAAAGGGAGGGAGGGAGGAGGGAGGAGAAGGAAGGAAGGAGAAAGGGAGGGAGGAAGGGAAGGAAGGAGGGAGAAGGAAGGAGAAGGGAGGAAGGAGAAAGGGAGGGAGGGAAGGAAGGAGGAGAAGGAAGAAGAAAGTGAGGGAGGGATGGAAGGAAGGAAGGAGGGAGGAGAAGGAAGGGAGGGAGGGAGGAGAAAGCAAGAAAAGAGGTACAGCTTGATGTAATCGAAGGAAGGAAGGAAGAAGGGAGGGAGGATGGAAGGAAGGAAAGAGAAAGGGAGGGAGGAAAGGAGGAAGAAGGAAGGAAGGAGAAAGGGAGGGAGGGAAGAAGGAAGGAAAGAGAAAGGGAGGGAGGGAGGAGGAGAAGGGAGGGAGGAGAAAGGGGGGAAGGAAGGGAAGGAGGGAGGAGAAGGAAGGGAGGAGAAAGGGAGGGAGGAAGGAAGGAGGGAGGAGAAGGAAGGGAGGGAGGGAGGAGAAAGCAAGAAAAGAGGTACAGCTTGATGTAATCGAAGGAAAAGAAAAGAGAAAAGGAGGGAGGGAAGGAGGAAGAAGGAAGGAAGGAGAAAGGGAGGGAGGAGAAGGAAGGAAGGAGAAAGGGAGGGAGGGAGGAAGGAGGGAGAAGGAAGGGAGGGAGGGGAAAGCAAAAAAAGAAGTACAGCTTGATGTAATGCAAGGAAGGAAGGAAGGAAGGAAGGAAGGAAGGAAGGAAGGAAGGAAAGAAAGAGGTACAGCTAGAAGTAATGGAAGGAAGGAAGGAAGACTGGTGGAAGAAGCCATGGTAGCGCAGCGGTTAGAGTGCAGCAGGGCAGACTGCTATTTCAGCTGACTGCTGGCTGTAGTTCAGCAGTTCCCATCTCACCACCGGCTCAAGGTGGACTCGGCCTTCCATCCTTCTGAGGTGGGTCAAATCAGGACCCAGATTGTTGGGGGCAAGAGGCTGACTCTCTGTAAACCGCTTAGAGAGGGCTGCAAAAGCACTACGAAGCGGTATATAAGTCTAAATGCTTTTGCTACTGCTATTTAAAACCTCCAGTGACGGAGCCCCTGCAACTTCTGGAGGCCAGCTGTTCTACCTGCGCATCCTGTTCTACATCGACAAAATAAATTTAGTTCGGAGTATGTGGAGTCTGACTGGTTGCTTTTTCTACCTTTCTCTCTTGCAGAAACATCTGTCCAAGCCGGAGAAACAATCAACCCACAAAGGGACACAATTCTACAGGTGTGGAAAAAAAATAACGGAGTCAGATGCTTTCCTGGATTCTCCGCCAACAACAACTGTCTACCAGAATCCCCCCCATTGCCAGATCTGGACCCATCCCACACAGAACCAAACCCGTAGCTTAAAAAGATGTTTGTTCAGCCATCCTGGATCCAACCCACCCTTTCTTGGCACCGTTCCTTCAACCCCGTAACACTGGCCAATAATGCAACCTTGTGGGAAGAACGATTTGTGAAGCGGGGATAGAAGTACCCATCCCTGCCCTTGGGGTGGACATTTGAACCTTACACTAGAGTTCTGGTTTTTTTTAATTTCTCTGGTTCAAAGAGAAGATGAGAGAGAGGGAGGGGAGAGTGAGAGGAGAAAGAAAGAAAGAAAGAAAGAGAAAGGAAAGAAAGAAAGAGGAAAAAAGGAAAGAAAAAGGAAAGAAGGAAGGAAGAGAAAGAAAGAAAGGAAAGAAGGAAGGAAAAGAAAGAAAGGAAAGAAGGAAGGAAGAGAAAGAAAGAAAAAAAGGAAAGAAGGAAGGAAGACAAAGAATGAAAGAAAGGAAAGAAGGAAGAAAAAGGAAGGAAGGAAGAAATGAAGGAAGAGAAAAAAGAAAAGGAAGGAAAGAAGGAAGAGAAAAAGAAAGAAAGACAGAAAGAGGAAGGAAGGAAGGAAAGAGAAAGAAAAAGAAAGGGAGGAAGGAAGAGAAAGAAAGGAAGGAAGAGAAAGAAAAAAGGAAGGAAAGAAGGAAGGGAAAGAAAGAAGGAAAGAAAGAGGAAGGAAAGAGAAAGAAAAAGAAAGAGGGAGGAAGGAAGGAAGGGAAGAAAAAAAGGAAACAAACAAGGTTTAGTAAAAGTTTCTTTGCTGGAAAAGGAAAGATTGCGAACAAGGGGATTTGTGGGGTCTGCGTCGCTGGCTGGTTTGGGGGTTTCCCACAAGCAGAGTCAACGGAGGGGTGGGGCGGGCCTGGATTTGCTTAACGACCGCCTGATTCACTTAACAACCCCAGCAGTTCACTTAACCACCAGAGCGAGAAAGGTGATAAAATGAGGCCCAACTCACTTCACCTCACAAAAATCTTCACCAAATCTGTAAGTCGAGGACTGCCGTCTTTCAGAAATGGTATAGGGCAGTGATGGCGATACCGCAGGTGCCGAAAGAGCGCGGGCGCATGTTACCCCGCATGCCCGAGTGCCCACAACCATAATTCAATGCCTGGGGAGGGCAAAAACGGCTCCCCCCATCCCCGGAGGCCCTCTGGAGGCCGGGAAAGGCCTGTTTCCCAACTTCTGATGGGCCCGGTAGGCTCATGTTTTGCCCTCCCCAAGCTCCAAAGGCTTCCTGGGAGCTGAGTGAGGGTAAAAACGCCCTCCCCTGTCCTCTGGAAGCCAAAAACGCCCTCCCAGAGCCTCCATATGAGCCAAAAATCAGCTGGCCGGCACATACATGCACATTGGAGTTGCCCTAGACCAGAGGTAGACAGAGTTGGCTCTTCTATGACATGTGGACTTCAACTCCCAGAATTCCTGAGCCAATCATGCTAGCTCAGGAACTCTGGGAGTTGAAGTCCACATGTCATAGAAGACCCAACTTTGCCTACCCCTGAGCTAGGGCAACGGCTCGCGTGCCACCTGTGCCATAAATTCACCATCACTGGTGCTCTTGGGCAAGGGGTTGGACTAGATGACCTGCGAGGTCCCTTCCAACTCTGTTAACCTGACTTCATAGATTCCTGGCCTGCTATTTTGGAATCGATGAGGGCTCAGGAGTCAACTTTTAAGAGGTGAACTCAAAATAGCCTTGGAGCCTCAATTTATTTTCTTCTCTCCCCAAGTATGGAAAGTCCTGGGTGGAATTAGAGCATCATGACTAAAAACAGATGTTAGCAATTAAATAAATAATAATAATATTTGCCTTTTGGATAGTCTAAATTCTTCCAGTGGTCACGGGGCTAACGAAGGATTGGGAGCTGTTTTATTTTTGCTCTTCTTCCCACCTGTAATATTTGAAAGCATCAAGGAGACAAAGGACTCGATCTGAATATTACTGGAGATCCTAAAACACTGAACCGTCCCAAACCGGTAGCATTTATATCCCTGAAAGAAAGCCTAGGTTGACTGACTTCACCCATGATGGTTGAGCACACTGTAGGAAAAGGGCCCATCTGGGTTATGCCAGGAATTCTCTTTCCCTGCAGAGGTCATCCTCAATTTAGGACCAAAATATCTGCAATTGGGAGGGAGGGAGACTTTGTGGGAAGGGAGGAAGGGAGGGAAAGAAGGAAGGAGACACTGTGGGAAGAAAGGGAGGAAGATATTTGTGGGAAGGAAAGAAGGAGGGAAGGAAGGAAGGAGACATGGTAGGAAGAAAGGAAGAGAAGGGAGCGAGGGAGGAAGAAAGGAAGGAAGATATATGTGGGAAGGAAAGGAGAAGGAAGGAAGAAAGGAGAAATTGTGGGAGGGGAGAGGGAGGGAGCGAGGAAGGAAGGAAGATATTTGTGGGAAGGAAAGGAGGAGAAGGAAGGAAGGAGAAATTGTGGGAAGAAAGGAAGAGAAGGGAGCGAGGGAGGAAAAAGGAAGGGAGATATATGTGGGAAGGAAAGGAGAAGGAAGGAAGGAAGGAGAAATTGTGGGAGGGGAGAGGGAGGGAGGGAGGGAGGAGACATTGTGGGAAGAAAGGAAGAGAAAGGGAGCCAGGAAGGAAGGAAGTTATTTGTGTGAAGGAAAGGAGGAGAAAGAAGGAAGGAGAAATTCTGGGAAGGAAGGAAGGCAGAAGACTGGGAAGAAAGGCAGAGAAAGGGAGGGATGGAGGAAAGAAGGTATTTGTGGGAAGGAAAGGAAGAGAAGGAAGAAGAAATTGGGAGGAAGGGAGGAAGGCAGGAGACTGGGAAGAAAGGAAGAAAAAGGGAGGGATGGGGGAGGAAGGAAAGAAGGTATTTGTGGGAAGGGAAGGAAGAGAAGGAAGGAAGGAGAAATGGGGAGGAAGGGAGGAAGGCAGGAGACTGGGAAGAAAGGAAGAGAAAAGGAGGAATGGGGGGAGGAAGGAAAGAAGGTTTTTGTGGGAAGGAAAGGAGAAGGAAGGAAAGAAGGAGAAATTGTGGGAAGGGAGAGGGAGGGAAGAAAGGAAGAGAAAGAGTGAAGAAGGAAGGAAGATATTTGTGAGAAGGAAAGGAAGGAATTTGTGGGAAGTAAAGCAGGAAAGGAAGGAAGGAGACATTATTAAGGAAGGGGGAGAGAGGGAGGAAGGAAAGAGGGGGAGGATGGCAGGCAGAAAAGTGAGAACTCTTTTTAAAAAACCACCAGAAACTTTATTGGAGTACCAGGACAATTGTGATTTTAACATCAGAGGTAAATACATTCCTTAGGCTCTTTTCAGTCAAACAAAACCAAGTTAGGCAGGATTGAACTACTTGAAGGGAACTGACAATGACGGGCATGTGTCCAAACCCTTTGCTGGGGAAAGTGTATATGTGTGTGCGTGATTGAGTGCAGGCACAACTCTTCCAGGTTGTGCAAGAAACTGCAATCTGGCAAAAAAAAAACCACCACAACCCTTGCCTACGTGACTTGATGCACGCTCCTCTCCTGGTTTACAAAACGGGGAGGAATTGCGGGTGACTTTCTTCATCGGCAGCCCAGGAAACGTCATTATTTTATCTCTTTCTCACAAACACACAGAGCCAACTGCACACTTGTCACAACAACCTGTCGATGTTCAAGGCAGCGGTCCAGGCGTGCAGTACAATTGAGCCAAGGTCTTGCTAAGAGAAGGACCCAGGTTTCTGTAGGGGGGGGGAAAAAAGACAGGCAGGGATTGTTCTTAAAACTCCGAGCATAATCTGTTTGTTTGTTTATTCATTCAATCACACAACTCTCTTGAATTAATTTAATTAATTAATTAACTCTCTTTTTTATTCATTTGACTTCAATGCCGCCCAATCCCATGGCAGTCAGGGCTTACCACAATAAATGCAATCCAGTGATGCAAAAGTCAAATATAAATATAAACGGGCTACAAGAATGGTGGAAGGTCTTAAGCATAAAACGTATCAGGAAAGACTTCATGGACTCAATCTGTATAGTCTGGAGGACAGAAGGAAAAGGGGGGACATGATCGAAACATTTAAATATATTAAAGGGTTAAATAAGGTCCAGGAGGGAAGTGTTTTTAATAGGAAAGTGAACACAAGGACAAGGGGACACAATCTGAAGTTAGTTGGGGGAAAGATCAAAAGCAACATGAGAAAATATTATTTTACTGAAAGAGTAGTAGATCCTTGGAACAAACCTCCAGCAGACATGGTTAGTAAATCCACAGTCACTGAATTTAAACATGCCTGGGATAAACACAGATCCATCCTAAGATAAAATACAGGAAATAGTATAAGGGCAGACTAGATGGACCAGGAGGTCTTTTTCTGCCGTCAGACTTGTATGTTTCTATGTTTCTAAATAATAAAAAAACAATAAAAAGCCCATTATAAAACCCTAGCGGACTATCGAATCCAACACACACACATACCAAGTCAATTCACAATTCAGCCGTGACTAGGTGTTAACTTTAACAATCCCCCATCGGTTGACTGGTAGTCCTGGATTTGGAACCGCGATGGGAGCTTATGCATTGTGGTCGTTAAATTGTGTCACCTAAGCGACCCGATTTTAGGACTGAGGGGTTTTTTGTGGCGGTTGTTAAGCAAATGTGGAAGTCGTTATGCAAACCGCAGGCGTGGTTTGGCTGAAAAACCCGAAGTCACACGATCCACATTTTGGAGGGTTAGCAAACTGGCACATATCGTATTTTTTGGAGTACAGTATATGACGCACCTTTTCCACCCCGAATAAATAAATAAAATAAATAAATATTCACCCAGTTCGGACAGTAGCGACCTGCGGGTGCTATGTCCTCCTATTGCAAACCCGTAGAGAAAGTAAGTGACCACCACTCACTGGTTGCAGATTACCCCTATTTAGGGGAGGGGGGGCTGAAGGAGCTTGTATAAAGAGGAGAAGGGGAGAAGGGAAGAAAGACCACGAGTTCGAATCCTCACCTCTGCAGCTGGCCACACTTGATGCTACTCAGTAGATGCTCTTGGCTTTTTGCATCCGGACACGCGGCATAAGCTTTCATCAAGCTAGGAATGAAGAATGATAGGAAAGGTCATCAACCCCCAACGTCGACATGCCAAAGGGCCGGGGGGAGGAATCCCTCCCTTATTTCATCATACATGATGAGATGGGGTGGCGTAGTGGTTAGAGCACAGCCCTGCCGGCTACTACAGCTAAACTGCTAGCTGTTGTTCAGTTGTTCAGCTCAAGGTTGACTCAACCTTCCATCCTTCCAAGGTGGGTCAAATGAGGCCCCAGATTGTTGGGGGCAAGAGGCTGACTCTAAACCGCTTAGAGAGGGCTATAAAGTACTGTAAAGTGGTATATAAGTCTATTGATATTTTTCCTTCCTTCCTTCCTTCCTTCCTTCCTTCCTTCCTTCCATCCATCCTTCCGAGGTGGGTCAAAGGAGGACCCAGATTTTGGGGGGCAAGAGGCTGACTCTGTAAACCGCTTAGAGAGGGCTATAAAGTACTGTAAAGTGGTATACATATTTTTTCCTTCCTTCCTTCCTTCCTTCCTTCCTTCCTTCCTTCCTTCCTTCCTTCCTTCCTTCCTTCCATCCATCCTTCCAAGGTGGGTCAAATGAGGCCCCAGATTGTTAGGGGCAAGAGGCTGACTCTGTAAACCGCTTAGAGAGGGCTATAAAGTACTGTAAAGTGGTATATGTCTATTGCTATTTTTTTCCCTTCCTTCCTTCCTTCCTTCCATCCATCCATCTATCCATCCTTCCAAGGTGGGTCAAATGAGGCCCCAGATTGTTAGGGGCAAGAGGCTGACTCTGTAAACCGCTTAGAGAGGGCTATAAAGTACTGTAAAGTGGTATATGTCTATTGCTATTTTTTTCCCTTCCTTCCTTCCTTCCTTCCATCCATCCATCTATCCATCCTTCCAAGGTGGGTCAAATGAGGCCCCAGATTGTTAAGGGCAAGAGGCTGACTCTAAACCTCTTAGAGAGGGCTATAAAGTACTGTAAAGTATTGCTATTTTCCTTCCTTCCTTCCCTTTCCTCCCTCCCTCCCTCCTGTAATTGTTTTAGGTTGGAAGGATGGAACAAAATGGACAATACAAAACTGGTACCAGTACATGGTGGAAAACATTCACTTTGAAATTACGGATACAAAGATGAATACGATTAATGAAAATAAAGTGAAAGAACTGATGGGAAGATGGGACAGGGTTAGAAGTTTTATGGTTAGTAGAATTCGAGATTATAAAGAATAAACTGGAATAACTCTATAATTTGTAAATATGGTGATGTTCTTGGCTTAAAATAATATTAAAAAGTACACCCTCATTCTGAAAGAATGACGTTGGGTGCTTTAGGTAACATGTATCTGTTATTATTAAAATAAATAAAATTTATTTTAAAATAAACAGCCTTAGGAGGTGATTGTGGACAGCCGAGCTCTTTTCGCTGTTCCCTGGAGTGTGGAAAACTGTAGGTGTTAGTTTAGTTCTCACATTATGCGCAATCCCGGTTAACGGAACTAACATACCTGTCGGGCGTTTTGTATTTTTCCAAAATGGCAGCCGCCTTTTCTCCGCTGAGCCCGCTGATCTGCATCAATTGCCGCGCAAAGACTTCGTACACCGTCTGTGCCTGGGGAAATAGAAGCAAAAATGGAGTTTAAAAGGAAGCCGGTTGGCCGATTGTGGCGAACGCAGCTCGCAACCCGGTTCAGGAAGAGGGAATCTTCTTCTCATAGAAACATAGAAGTCTGATGGCAGAAAAAGACCTCATGGTCCATCTAGTCTGCCCTTATACTATTTCCTGTATTTTATCTTACAATGGATATATGTTTATCCCAGGCATGTTTAAATTCAGTTACTGTGGATTTACCAACCACGTCTGCTGGGAGTTTGTTCCAAGGATCTACTACTCTTTCAGTGAAATAATATTTTCTCACGTTGCTTTTGATCTTTCCCACAACTAACTTCAGATTGTGTCCCCTTGTTCTTGTGTTCACTTTCCTATTAAAAACACTTCCCTCCTGAACCTTATTTAACCCTTTAACATATTTAAATGTTTCAATCATGTCCCCCCTTTTCCTTCTGTCCTCCAGACTATACAGATTGAGTTCATTTAAGTCTTTCCTGATACGTTTTATGCTTAAGACCTTCCACCATTCTTGTAGCCCGTCTTTGGACCCGTTCAATTTTGTCAATATCTTTTTGTAGGTGAGGTCTCCAGAACTGGACACAGTACTCCAAATGTGGTCTCACCAGCTCTCTATATAAGGGGATCACAATCTCCCTCTTCCTGCTTGTTATACCTTTAGCTATGCAGGCAAGCATCCTACTTGCTTTTCCTACTGCCCGACCACACTGCTCACCCATTTTGAGACTGTCAGAAATCACTCCCCCTAAATCCTTCTCTTCTGAAGTTTTTGCTAACACAGAACTGCCAATGCAATACTCAGATTGAGGATTCCTTTCCCCCAAGTGCATTATTTTACATTTGGAAACATTAAACTGCAGTTTCCATTGCTTTGACCATTTATCTAGTAAAGCTAAATCATTTACCATATTACAGACCCCTCCAGGAATATCAACCCTATTGCACACTTTAGAGTCATCGGCAAATAGGCAAACCTTCCCTACCTTTGCTTTTTGGTTAAATATCTGGACTAAATTCACATTTATTTATTTATTTATTTTGTTTTATTTATTTGATTTTTTTTAATGCTGTCCTTTCTCCTTAAACTCAGGGCGGCTTACAACATGTTAGCAATTGCCCCTTTTAACAGAGCCAGTGTATTTGCCCCCCACAATCTGGGTCTTCATTTGACCCATCTCGGAAGGATGGAAGGTTAAGTCAACCTAGAGCCGGTGATGAGATTTGAACCGCTGGCCTACAGATCTAGCGGTCAGCTTTAGTGGCCTGCAGTACTGCGCTCGACCCACTGCGCCACCTCGGCTCTTCGTGAAAAACTGGGAGACCCTGAATTCAAATCCTGCCTTCGGGGCTTCGAGCCAGCCACGTTCTCATAGCCCCAGGAAGGAGGCAATGACAAACCCAATTTAAAAATATTTCCAAAGAATAAAGTCCAAGCAAGGGCTTAGCCAGGCCATCAGGCCTGACCAAATGAAAGAAAACAAAATAAATATACCGTAAATAATAAGCATCCTGGAAAAGTTGAAAATTTCTGTCTAGGTTTGTTACTCACTAGGTTTGCAGACTGGAAAAAAGCAGATAGAGAATCGGCTTTGCTATTTGCACTTTTGCTATTCATAGCTCAGGTTCTGACCTAACTTTGTTTGTTTTGACTAAGATTCCCGGGCTAACAAACCACAATGAGCTGCAAGACTGTGGTTTGCAAACAAATCATGGTCAGGATTTACGGAAAGCTAGGGCTAATGTGTAATAAACCCATCCTTTCAGACACAAAAATTCTCCAGGGTCAGTCTAGGGGCAGCCCTTGACTTACAACAGTTCATTTGGTGACCGTTCGGAGTTATAACAGCTCTGAGAAAAGTGACCTGTGACCAATTTTCACACGTACGACCGTTGCTTCACAGTCGTGTGATCAAAATTCAGACGTTTGGCAAGTGATCCCCTGACAAACACTCAAAGGGGTAGCCGGATTCACTTAATGACCGTGTTATTAATTTAACAACGGTGAGAAGAAAAGTCGTAAAAACGGAGCAAAATTCGCTTAACAAATATCTATCTCGCTTATAGGGAACCTGGGAGGGGCTGTTGCATGAGGAAAGTAGAGATGTAGCCGTAGCAAATTCCTTCTAGATTGTCAAGGTCATCCTTTGTTCGACACCTGCCCGGAAGCTGGTGGGAGTAACGGACACGTTGGCATGAAGGAGACGGGTCAACGTGATGAACTTGTGCGTGTGAGAACAAGGGAAATGAACTTTAAACTGGGTGGAGAAACCTCTGTAACTTTAGATTAGGGTTTCTCCCATATGTGCCAACATGGCTCTGCTAATAAATGGGTTTGCCTCGGACACTGATTTAATTTCTGATGCTATTTGGAACCCTGACAAAACTATTATTTGTTTATTTATTTGTTTGTTTATTTGTTTGTTTGTTCATTAAATTTGTAGGCCGCCCCTCTCCACAGACTCGGGGCGGCTCACAACAGCAACAGAAAAACAGTGTAAAATACAAATTCAATAATTAGAAAGCTAAAAACTCATAATTTAAAAACATTCACACAACATACCATACATAAACAGTATAGGCCTGGGGAAGATATTTCAATTCCCTCATGCCTGATGACAGAGGTGGATCTTAAGGAGTTTGCGAAAGGCAAGGATGGTGGGGGCAACTCTGATGTCCGTGGGGGAGTTGGTTCCAGAGGGTCGGGGCCGCCACAGAGAAGGCTCTTCCCCTGGGACCCGCCAAATGACATTGTTTGGTCGACGGGACCAGGAGAAGGCCCACTTTGTGGGACCTAATTATGCTGATTTTCAGTGGATCCCCTTGATATTTTTTGTGTTTGCTTGTCAGAAGGTAACCAAAAATAAAAAATAAAACAAGCAGGATCCCGGGATCCCAGGATAACACTGCGACCGTCATAAAGGCGAGTCAGTTGCCAAGCGATGGAATTTTGATCAAGTGATCACAGGAGCAGGAAACAATCGTAAGGTTTTGAAAAAAAAAGGGTCATAAATCAATTTTTTTCAGCCCCGTTGTTAACTTCAAACGGTCACTGAAGGGCTAGTCACTCAATGAATGGCCGCAAATTGAGGATAATCTGTATTTTTCTGTTTAATCTTGGCTTTTGCACATGGAAAGCATATTTTTATTTCTATTTGTCCTACTTGGGTAAGAAATTGTTAGACCCCTAATATAAGCCTTAGTAGTATCTCTCCGGCACCGCCTTCCGCCGCACGAATCCCAGCGACCAATTAGGTCCCACAGAGTGGGCCTTCTCCGGGTCCCGTCGACTAAACATTGCCATTTGGCGGGACCCAGGGGAAGAGCCTTCTCTGTGGCGGCCCCGACCCTCTGGAACCAACTCCCCACGGACATCAGAGTTGCCCCCATCCTCCTTGCCTTTCGTAAGCTTCTTAAAACCCACCTCTGTCGTCAGGCATGGGGGAATTGAGATATTCCCTTCCCCTTAGGCTTATAAAATGTATGCATGGTATGTCTGTATGTATGATTGGTTCGTTAAATCGGGTTTTTTAAAATTACTTTTAATATTAGATTTGTTGATATTGTCTTTTTACTGTTGTTAGCTGCCCCGAGTCTGCGGAGAGGGGCGGCATACAAATCTAATAAATAAATAAATAAATAAATAAATATTGAGGTCCTGCCCGTCGTTATAATTTCACCTATTCTCACCTTGTTCTTTATAGCTCCTTCGTTAAATTCAGCAAATGTCAGAAGCCTGCAGGTACCTTCCCTGGGCTGCAGGGGGCGCTCGTCCTCCAGCTCCTCCTTGGTGCAGCTCAAAAGCATTTTGTCCTACAGGGGAAAAATAGGAAAAATAATAATTCTTAAGAGAGAAATTCCTATCTTTAAACTTGTCTTTTTCTCCACCATTGCTCTGCATGTTTACAAGCAGTCTTTACGGCTGACTTACAATTGGTCCTTGTCTTATGCCTTATTTGTCTCCCCCTCCCCAAGGGGAATTCTGGGAGTTGAAATCCACACGCCTTAAAGCAGCCTAGTTGGGAATTCTTGAATTTGAAAGTCTTAAAACGTGTGGTCTTATAGCGGTTGCAAAATATTGATTTATTGAAATATTCAGATCGTGCAGAATGCAGCTGCGAGAGCAATCATGGGCTTCCCTAAATATGCCCATGTCACACCAACACTCCGCAGTCTGCATTGGTTGCCGATCAGCTTCCGGTCACAATTCAAAGTGTTGGTTATGACCTATAAAGCCCTTCATGGCACCGGACCAGATTATCTCCGGGACCGCGTTCTGCCGCACGAATTCCAGCGACCGATTAGGTCCCACAAAGTGGGCCTTCTCCGGGTCCTGTCGACTAAACAATGTCGTTTGGCGGGACCCAGGGGAAGAGCCTTCTCTGTGGCGGCCCCGGCCCTCTGGAACCAACTCACCCCAGAGATCAGAATTGCCCCCACCCTCCTCGCCTTTCGTAAGCTCCTTAAAACCCACCTCTGCCGTCAGGCATGGGGGAACTGAGATATTCTTTCCCCCTAGGCCTTTACAATTTCTGCATGGTAGGTCTGTATGTACGTCTGGTTTTATAATAAGGGTTTTTTAGTTGTTTTAGTATTGGATTGTTACATGCTGTTTTTATCACTGTTGTTAGCCGCCCCGAGTCCACGGAGAGGGGCGGCATACAAATCCAATAAATAAGTAAATAAGTAAATAAGTAAGTAAGTAAGTAAGTAAGTAAGTAAGTAAGTAAGTAAGTAAGTAAGTAAATAAATAAATAAATAAATTGATTTATACAGAGAAATAGCTGAACTTCAGTGCTCTCTCCCCTCCTCCTCTTTTCTCTGAATTTTGCATTTATATTAAAAGCAATTGATAATTGAAACGGGGGGGGGGGGGAGAGAAAATAAAATATAGTATAGGTTTAGGTTTAGAATTAAGTACAGTGATACCTCGTCTTACAAACCACCTCGTCATACAAACTTTTCGAGATACAAACCTGGGGTTTAAGATTTTTTTTGCCTCTTCTTACAAACTATTTTCACCTTACAAACCCACCGCTGCCGCTGGGATGCCCCGCCTCCGGACTTCCGTTGCCAGCGAAGCACCCGTTTTTGCGCTGCTGGGATTCCCCTGAGGCTCCCCTCCACGGGAAACCCCACCTCCAGACTTCCGTGTTTTTGTGATGCTGCAAGGGAATCCCAGCAGGGGAATCCCAACAGCGCAAAAACGGGCACTTCGCTGGCAACGGAAGTCCGGAGGTGGGGTTTCCCAGCGAGGGGAGCCTCAGTGAAATCGCAGCATTGCAAAAACACAGAGGTCTGGAGGTGGGGTTTCCCATGGAGGGGAGCCTCAGGAGAATCCCAACAGTGCAAAAACGGGCGCTTCGGCTGGCAAAAGGGGTGAATTTTGGGCTTGCACGCATTAATCGCTTTTCCATTGATTCCTATGGGAAACATTGTTTTGTCTTACAAACTTTTCACCTTAAGAACCTCGTTCTGGAACCAATTAAGTTTGTAAGACAAGGTATCACTGTATAAGTATAGAGTCTCCTGCTTGAGCAGAGGATTGGACTAGAAGATCTCCAAGGTCCCTTCCGACCTATTCTATTCTATTCTATTCTGAATGCTATTCCATTCCATTCCATTTTATTCCACTCTTTTTTTAAAAAAAAGTTTTTATTTACATATAAACAATAGACAATACAAACGAACAAGCACATAAACGATGGACAATGCAAACAAGCAATTTAAAGACAAGCATGTAATAAAGGATAAGGAATACAGTATATAAAATACACGACGAAAGAACTGACATTCTTCCTAAAAGACCATTGGAACAAGGACACTACTTTACAAAACGTCTGGGATACTACTGAGGCTTATATTAGGGGGTCTAACAATTTCTTACGCAAGTAGGAAAAATAGAAATAAAAATCAAAAACTACAAGGACTACAAGAACAAATTTAAAAAACTTGAAATTAAACTACAAAACGATCCACAGAACAACATAGGTCAGAGGTCAAGAAAAAGAAAAACTTAAACATAAAATCAATTTAATGATACAAGAGGATATAGTCATTTTATTCCATTCTGTTATTCTGTTCTGTTCTATTCAGAATCCTATTATATTCCATTCCATTTCATTTCATTCTGCGCTACTCTATTCTATACATTTCTATTCCATTCTTTTCTATTCTATTCTAATTATTCCGTTCTGTTCTTGGATCTCTATCTCCTATCCTGAATTCTATTCTGAATTCTCTTCTCTTCTTCTCTACTCTCTTCTAATAATTCTGTTCTGTTCTCTATTCTCTATCTCCTATTCTATTCTATTCTTATTCTTATTTCTATTCTCTATTCCCTATTCTATTCTATTCCTTATTCTATTCTATTCATTCTCTTCTCTATTCTCTATCTCCTACTCTGAATTCTATTCTATTCTTATTTCTATTCTCTATTCTATCCCATATTCTATCCTGTACTTTATTCTATCCTTATTACTTTCTGTTCAAATGATCTCATATTTTAAAATATTGTTTCAATCAATTTAATTTAATATTAGCAAACCCTCGTTTTTTTATTTTCCCGTCATAGTTTTACAAGAAATCTGTAGAAATGGGCTTCGCTCAAAAAACCAGACCATTGTCCTTGAGTTACAACACTTCTATTTAGTGACCATTTGAAATTACAATGGCACTGAAAAAGAAGTGATTAAAAAACTGGAAAGGTTTCATGCCCAAAGTAGAAGTCTTAATGCGGAGTTTAAAAAAAAAAAAGGATAAAGGCAAGGTGCTAGTCCTCATGAGGTTCAAGAGTCCATATTGCTCCAAACTTACCCCATACTGTTTGGTCAACTGACGGGTCATGATAGTCAGATATGCAGCGGACTCACGAATGTCACTGGTACGTTTGACGAAGAAACCATCTACCACCTGCAGGAAATAAAGATGTCTCCAGGAGGTTCATATAAAAAAAATACAACCTAGTATTTTTTTATGGAAGTGCCAAATGAGACAGGACAAATTTTATTAAGGGCAAGAGAGAAATATGGAGAAGTAGCCGGCCTTAAAATTAAAAATCTATCCAAACAGGTTTGGTAGGGAAGGTTTGCCTATTTGCCGATGACTCTAAAGTGTGCAATAGGGTTGATATTCCTGGAGGGGTCTGTAATATGGTAAATGATTTAGCTTTACTAGATAAATGGTCAAAGCAATGGAAACTGCAGTTTAATGTTTCCAAATGTAAAATAATGCACTTGGGGAAAAGGAATCCTCAATCTGAGTATTGCATTGGCAGTTCTGTGTTAGCAAAAACTTCAGAAGAGAAGGATTTAGGGGTCGTGATTTCTGACAGTCTCAAAATGGGTGAGCAGTGTGGTCGGGCAGTAGGAAAAGCAAGTAGGATGCTTGGCTGCATAGCTAGAGGTATAACAAGCAGGAAGAGGGAGACTGTGATCCCGTTATACAGAGCGCTGGTGAGACCACATTTGGAATACTGTGTTCAGTTCTGGAGACCTCACCTACAAAAAGATACTGACAAAATTGAACGGGTCCAAAGACGGGCTACAAGAATGGTGGAAGGTCTTAAGCATAAAACGTATCAGGAAAGACTTCATGAACTCAATCTGTATAGTCTGGAGGACAGAAGGGAAAGGGGGGACATGATCGAAACATTTAAATATGTTAAAGGGTTAAATAAGGTTCAGGAGGGAAGTGTTTTTAATAGGAAAGTGAATACAAGAACAAGGGGACACAATCTGAAGTTAGTTGGGGGAAAGATCAAAAGCAACGTGAGGAAATATTATTTCACTGAAAGAGTAGTAGATCCTTGGAACAAACTTCCAGCAGACGTGGTTGGTAAATCCACAGGGACTGAATTTAAACATGCCTGGGATGAGCATAGATCCATCCTAAGATAAAATACAGGAAATAGTATAAGGGCAGACTAGATGGATCATGAGGTCTTTTTCTGCCGTCAGTCTTCTATGTTTCTAACCTGGAACCAAAACTGTTGGAAACATGGCCCAAAACAAGGCACCTTTTATCATATAGGGTGGTCATGCGCAGAGACAAAGAAACATTGTTCTTACCTTTGCAGGTAAGCCTCACCTGAGTGTTGGTAATGGCTTGTTGGAGAGTCTTTTCGGGAAGGCTAAGGTGCTGCGCGGAATTTGCAGAATCTTCTACCAGGTAGATGGGGTGGGAAAGACCGCACTGCCGCAGGCGGAACTGGATTCGAGACATGACAAAAGAAAGAAGGAGGGGTCGCTACTACAGGCTCACCCAAACCGGTGTGAACTACCCAAATACAACCCCTTGCCTTAAATGCTAGCGACGGAATGACGTCCAGCTCGAATTGAATTCTACGTCAAATTTAAAATTCTGACTCTGTGTAAAATCCGGAGTTTGGAAGCCGCTACCTTCTGTTCCCGAAAGCGACCGTCAATGATGCTGCCGCATAAATCCGGCATCCGTTTCCGTTCCACCACGTAGTCTAAAACCAGCTCGGTTGGCAGCAGCTGCTCTGGAAAAGGGAGATTAGGACAAGATTTTAATCTTCCGGGAAGCACAGGAGGTGGAGCGTTCTCCATTTAGGAATCAATGTTTGGGTCCACCATACCCCTGAATTCTCAACCCACCTGCCACATGGGGACTCCTCTCTCTGGCGACCCAGAGGAAATCTCCTACGTGGAGCTTCCGGATACTAAACGGGACGTTGTGACGTTGAAGTTCGCGCACCAACTCTTGTTTACGCGACGCAGGGCCGCTGAACACGAGAGGGGAAAAACACTTTTCACAATCTATTTTGAAGGGAAATTACTTTCTCCATCCCCCCTGAAGTGAGGTTTTTGCTTTCTTGCAGACATTTTGGGACCCAACCAGGAAATATCAGCGGGAAGAAGAAGAAGGAGGAGGAGGAGGAGGAGGAGGAAGAAGAAGAGGAAGAAGAAGAGGAAGAAAAAGAAGGAAGAAGAAGGAGAAGAAGAAGAAGAAGAAGGGAGAAGAAGGAGAAGAAGAGGAAGAGGAAGAAGAAAAAGAAGGAAGAAGGAGAAGAAGGAGAAGAAGAAGAAGAAGAAAGGAGAAGGAAAAGGAGAAGAAGGAGGAGGAGGAGGAGGAGGAAGAAGAAGAAGAAGGAAGAAGGAGAAGAAGGAGAAGAAGAAGAAGAAGAAGAAGAAGAAGAAGAAGAAGAAGAAGAAGAAGAAGAAGAAGAAAACAGAGTTGGAAGGGACCCTTGGAGGTCATCTAATCGAACCCCCTGCCCAAGCAGGAGACCGTACACAATTTCTGATAGATGGCAGTCCAATCTCTTCTTTAAAAAAAATAAAATAAAGCTTTATGGAAAGTAAATACAGAAAGGAAACAAGAAGAATTAAAATAGAGAAACGTATAGACGAATACAAATATGTAATTTTTGCATTAAGCCTCTTACATAAGTATTAAATATCAGGAAAAAGAAAAGAAATTAAAGACCTAAAGACGAATCAAAGATATATACATACTGTATGTACATCTATCTACACTGCTCAAAAAAATAAAAGGAGCACTTAAACAACACCATATAACTCCAAGTAAATCAAACTTCTGTGAAATCAAACTGTCCACTTAGGAAGCAACACTGATTGACAATCAATTTCACCTGCTGTTGTGCATATTCAACTTTGTACAGAACAAAGTATTCAGATCTAGGATGGGTTATTGGAGTGTTCCCTTTATTTTTTTTGAGCAGTATATTTCAAAGATGGCAACCTCTCTGTTGACTATCCTGTCATACAGCCTCGGTAATTTATTGTACATGTTCTTTTACAATTCTACTATTTTCTATTTAGATTTACTAATGTTTGGTTTATTAATCTTCGGTTTTAATATCGTGGTTATAAGGTTCTATTCTAATACTATATTCTGTTGTATTACAAAATTTACCAATCTTGGCTTGTCATTATCAATGGATTTCTGGAGTCCAAATTCAAATGATAATTTCTTTTGTAATTTAATTGTATTTTTTGGTGCTTTTTAAAATCTAAACAAGTATACCATCTTTCCCAAGATTTATAAAACTGTGTCTCTTCTTTGTCTTGCAATTCTAGTGTCATTTTTGTCAATTCAGCACACTCCATTATCTTACTGATAAAAGTTTAGTGTAGTCCAATTTCCAATCCATCGGTTGATTGGTGGAAGGTCTTAAGCATAAAACTTATCAGGAAAGACTTAATGAACTCAATCTGTACAGTCTGGAGGACATAAGGGAAAGGGGGGGACATGACCGAAGCATTTAAATATGTTAAAGGGTTAAATAAAGTTCAGGAGGGAAGTGTTTTAATAGGAAAGTGAACACAATCTGGAGCACAATCTGAGGTTAGTTGGGGGAAAGATCAGAAGCAATGTGAGAAAATATCATTTGACTGAAAGAGTAGTAGATGCTTGGAACAAACTTCCAGCAGATGTGGTTGGTAAATCCACAGTAACTGAATTTAAACACGCCTGGGATAAACATAGATCCATCCTAAGGTAAAATACAGGAAATAGTATAAGGGCAGACTAGATGGACCAGGAGGTCTTTTTCTGCTGTCACTCTTCTATGTTTCTAT
This sequence comes from Erythrolamprus reginae, assembly GCF_031021105.1. Classification (NCBI taxonomy): domain Eukaryota; kingdom Metazoa; phylum Chordata; class Lepidosauria; order Squamata; family Dipsadidae; genus Erythrolamprus; species Erythrolamprus reginae. The sequence goes on along the minus strand of NC_091962.1, from coordinate 6,623,935 downwards.
GTTCTCACTGTCAGAAAATTTCTCCTTATTTCCAGATTGAATCTCTCCTTGGTCACTTTTCCATCCATTATTCCTTGTCTGGCCTTTGGGGGCTTTGGAAAATAGCTTGACCGCCTTCCTCCTCTCTGTGGCAGCCCCTCAAATATTGGATGTCTGCTATCCTGTCTCCCCTGGTCCTTCCCTTCACTAAACTAGCCATGCCCACCTCCTAAAACCACCACGTTATGCGGCTTTGGTGTCTCAGCTGCTTACCCTGTGGTCTCGATGAAATCCACGCAAAGAATCACATCAAACTGTCCAGGTTGCAGAACAAACTGGGGGGTTGACAGCCCCGAGTTACGCCCTTCGCAGCTCGATCTAGAAAGCAAAAAACAACAATAGCAGAGATAACCGCCGGGCAAGGGGAAATTTAAGATAGTCCTCGACTTACGACGGCAATAGGCATAGAAACATAGAAACATAGAAGTCTGATGGCAGAAAAAGACCTCATGGTCCACCTAGTCTGCCCTTATACTATTTTCTGTATTTTATCTTAGGATGGATATATGTTTATCCCAGGCATGTTTAAATTCAGTTACTGTGGATTTATCTACCACGTCTGCTGGAAGTTTGTTCCAAGGATCTACTACTCTTTCAGTAAAATAATATTTTCTCATGTTGCTTTTGATCTTTCCCCCAACTAACTTCAGATTGTGTCCCCTTGTTCTTGTGTTCACTTTCCTATTAAAAACACTTCCCTCCTGGACCTTATTTAACCCTTGAACATATTTAAATGTTTCGATCATGTCCCCCCTTTCCCTTCTGTCCTCCAGACTGTACAGATTGAGTTCATGAAGTCTTTCCTGATACGTTTTATGCTTAAGACCTTCCACCATTCCTGTAGCCCGTCTTTGGACCCGTTCAATTTTGTCAGTATCTTTTTGTAGGGGAGGTCTCCAGAACTGAACACAGTATTCCAAATGGGGTCTCACCAGCACTCTATATAGTGGGATCACAATCTCCCTCTTCCTGCTTGTTATACCTCTAGCTATGCAGCCAAGCATCCTACTTGCTTTCCCTACTGCCTGACTGCACTGTTCACCCATTTTGAGACCTGCCCACAATGGGGACAGTGATGATCATAAAATAGGCTCCAATGCGGCGGCCTTTTTTATTTTGTTGTCATTTTTAAGCAAATCGCTACCATGGGCGAAGTGTAAGTCGAATGCCACGGACGTTAAAGCGAATCGGTTGTTTGGTTCCGGAGAGGGGTAATTTTTTTGCCGATAAACCGTGGAAATTTTTCGGTATGGAATTTTTAATGATTATAATATGGAAATTCTTTGCTGTGGAAATTCCGCTTGCAGTTGTAAATCAATTTGGAATAATACTGTGTTCAGGTCTGGAGACCTCACCTACAAAAAGATATTGACAAAATTGAATGGGTCCAAAGACGGGCTACAAGAATGGTGGAAGGTCTTAAGCATAAAACGTATCAGGAAAGACTTCATGGACTCAATCTGAATAGTCTGGAGGACAGAAGGGAAAGGGGGGACATGATCGAAACATTTAAATATGTTAAAGGGTGAAATAAGGTCCAGGAGGGAAGTATTTTTAATAGAAAAGTGAACACAAGAACAAGGGTACACAATCTGAAGTTAGTTGGGGGAAAGATCAAAAGCAACGTGAGAAAATATTATTTTACTGAAAGAGTAGTAGATCCTTGAAACAAACTTCCTGCAGACGTGGTAGGTAAATCCACAGTAACTGAATTTAAACATGCCTGGGATAAACATATATCCATTGTAAGATAAAATACAGGAAATAGTATAAGGGCAGACTAGATGGACCATGAGGTCTTTTTCTGCCTTCAGTCTTCTATGTTTCTATGATTACCGTATTTTTCAGACTATAAGACACACCTACATTTTGGAGAGGAAAACAACAGCAAAACGTTTTTGGCCTCTGTGAGCCCAATTTTGGGCCTTGTTGCAGCCTGTTTTTGAGGCTTTTTTCAGCCTGTTTTGGGGGGAAGGTTTCAGCTTGTTTGGGGAGTTTTTTCAGTCTAGTTTTTTGGCTCATTTTTTGTCTTTTACGGGGGTTTTTTCAGCCCATTTTTGAAGCTTTTTTGCTTGTTTCTTTCAGAAAAAAAACAAGCTGAAAAAATGGGCTGGGAAAAAAAAGCCTCAAAAGCAAGCCAAAAAAAGCCCCCCAAAAGGGCCGGGAAAAATCCCTGGAAAAGGTTTTTAAAAAACCCCAAAAATGGAGTGTGCAAAGGCCAAAACATGGCTGGTACATTGGTGGGACTTCGGTAATATTCAGCCCGTAAGATACACAGATATTTTCACCCCATTTGGGAGACACAAAAAGTGAATGTCTAAAAAATACAGTGACCTGCATTTGCTGGTGGGGCTGCAGTCTGAATTTTCTGAGCTCAATGAGCTTCCGCTGTTTTCCTCCAAAAGCTCAACGGTTCCTTCAGTTTGGGGTGCTGCATTTTTTGGGGTGCTGGAATTGTTTTCCTTCAGCTCTTGGGAGGCGCACAATTCCCGGGCTATATCCAGCCCTGCTTCGGTCAGAGAATATCTGGTTGGAAAGAGTTTGCCAACGTCAAAATTGGGTTTGGGGGGAGCAATTCTCTTGAAATCTCGACTCTCAACTGCCACTGCCATTTTTGGCCTTCCGAATGTTTAAACTTTGATTTTTCACTTTTAACGTGTGCATTGGTATACACCTTGCTCTTAATTGGGATTTTAACTTTTCATTGAGGGCTTGCAAGGTTTTATGTGTTATGTTATGGTAAGCCAACCAAAGTCACTTAGGAGAGATGGGGGAGTGGGGGTTGTCTAGAACAGTGATTTTCAACCTTTTTTGAGCCTCGGCACATTTTTTACATTTACGAAACCCTGGGGCACATTGAGCGGGGGGGAGGGTGGGGGCTAAAAAAAGTTTGGACAAAAAAATTCTCTCTCTCTCTTCCTCCCTTTCACTCTATTTCTCTCTCCCTTCCTTCTTTCTCTCTCCATCCCTCTTTCTTTCTCTTCCTTCCTTCCTCTCTTTTTTGCTCTCTTTCTCTCTCCCTCCCTACCTCCCTCTATGTCTTTCTCTCTCTCTCTCCTTCCCTCCCTCTCTTTCTCTCTCTCTTGCTTTCTTTCTCCTGTTCTCTTTCTCTCTCTCTTGTTCTCTTTCTCTCTTTCTTTCTTTCTTTCTCTCTCTCTTGCTTTCTTTCTCTCTTGCTTTCTTTCTCTCTCTGAACTTCGCGGCACACCTGACCATGTCTCACGGCACACTGGTTGAAAAACACTGGTCTAGAACTTTAATAAATAACATTAATTAAATAAAGGGGGAATAAATATAATCCTAAAGCAAATATAACTGTACATTGGGGCTTCTTTCATGATGGAACTTTCAACAATCTTCTTGAGGCTTCGAAAACCTCACTCCATCAATTGATTGATTGATCGATCCATCCATCTATCCATCCATCCTTCCTTCCTTCCATCCACCATCCATCCTTCCATCCATCCATCTGTCCTTTCAACCATCCATCCATCCATCTCTCCTTCCAACCATCCAACCATCCATCCATCCTTACATCTATCTATCCATCCATCCATCTCCCCATTCACTCTTCGACTTAAAACCATAGATGGTCAACAACTGCGCCAACTCTTTTAAAACACCACCTCTCTCTGAGTTCAAGAGAATCAATGGGGTACAGGTAGATCCCCCAACCTCCCCCAAACGCTTTACAATAACATAATCCACCTGGCTGGAATGTTAGTCTTGAGGACTAGCTCCTTGCGAATCAGAGTGCTGACGGCAGACCAGGCAGTGTTCTTACTTCCAGGATCGGCCTGTAATGGAGGAATCCACATGTGAATTGCTAAATAGCAATATAATTATTAATTTAATTTAATTTAATCTAATTTATTCAACTTCTATGACGCCCAATCCCAATCCCAAGAGACTAATACAATATCATACAATAATGCTATTCCGGTGATCAAACAAATCAGTTTGGTCCAGTGGTTAAGGCATCAGGTTAGAAACTAGGAGACGGTGAGTTCTAGTCCCGCCTTAGATATGAAATCCCATCAAGTGACTTTGAGTCAATCACCAGGAGATGGTGAGTTCTAGTCCCACCTTAGGTATGAAAGCCCATTGGGTGACTTTGAGCCAATCAGGAGACAGTGAATTATAGTCCCGCCTTAGATATGAAAGCCCATTGGGTGACTTTGGGCCGATCAGGAGACGGTGAATTCTAGTCCCGCCTTAGGTATGAAGCCCATTGGGTGACTTTGGGCCAATCACATGGAGAGGGTGAGTTCTAGTCCCACCTTAGCTATGAAAGCCCATTGGGCCAATCACATGGAGTCAGTGAGTTCTAGTTTCTCCCTAAGCCCAAAGCCAATTGAATGACTTTGAGCCGGTCCCTCTCTCTTAGCCCTAGGTAGCAGGCAATGGCAAACCAAAAAACCTTGCCAAAGAAATTATAGGGATTACTCCAAGTGGCCACCAACAGAGAAAAACTGATTTGAAGACACACAATATACACACAAAATCAATCAATCAACCAATTTTCAATACAATTTAATCAATTAATTATTCATTTATTGGTGTAGTAACAAGCAGGGAGAAGATCAGCTTACCAGATAAAAGGATTTATCACAGAGGGTCTGAGCATTTTTCTGCAGTTCTGGTTTGGTCAGATAACCCCGGGATTCAGGTTTCTAAGAAATAAAGAAATAAATAAACAAACAAACAAACAAACAAACAAATAAATAGGATAGACAGATAGATAGATAGATAAACATAGATAGATAGATAGATAGATAGATAGATAGATATGATAAACATAGATAGATAGATAGATAGATAGATAGATATGATAAACATAGATAGATATGATAGATAGATAGATAAACATAGATAGATAGATAGATAGATAGATAGATAGATAGATAGATAGATAAAAAGATATATAGATAGATATGATAAACATAGATAGATAGATAAATAGATAGATAGATAGATAGATAAAGATAGATAGATAGATAGATAAACAATGATAGATAGATAAACAGAGATAGATAGATAGATAAACAGATAGATAGATAAACATAGATAGATAGATAGATAGATAGATAGATATGATAAACATAGATAGATAGATAGATAGATAGATAAACAATGATAGATAGATAAACAGAGATAGATAGATAGATAGATAGATAAACAGATAGATAGATAAACATAGATAGATAGATAGATAGGTAGATAGATATGATAAACATAGATAGATAGATAGATAGATAGATAGATAGATAGATAGATAGAGAGATAGATAGATAGATAAATAGATAGATAGATAGATATGATAAACATAGATAGATAGATAGATAGATAGATAGATAGAGAGATAGATAGATAGATAGATAAATAGATAGATAGATAGATATGATAAACATAGATAGATAGATATGATAGATAGATAGATAGATAGATAGATAGATAGATAGATAGATAGATAGATAGATAGATAGATAATCTGATCGCAGTTCTTCGGGGCCGTGCTTTGCTGTTTTCCGGACTTTGTTGATTTTTCACGCCTTTGAAACCAAAGCAGAGCAAAGTGTGTGTGTCTCACTTCGTTGGAAGAAGGAGGGCTGTGACGTTTCTTCACAGCTGCTAGGACTGATTAAGGGGATTGTACAGCCTACAAGGTTGTTTTGGGACGAGTGCTCTTTGCAATACAAAAAAAGGGTGCTTTGTTTCTTTTGAATTTTGTGATAAAAAACACTGTTTTGAATTTTCAAACATGTGTGTGTCTGAAATTTGTACCCTTGAATTTTCGGGAGGCTCATACCAGAGAGCCCTGCAGAACATATCCTAAGATTTTTATTAATCTTGATTGCTTCTTCATTGCTTATTTGACCCCTATGACAATCATTAAGTGTTGTACCCCATGATTCTTGACAAGTGTATATTTTCTTTTATGTACACTGAGAGCATATGCACCAAAGACAAATTCTTTGTGTGTTCAATCACACTTGGCCGATAAAGAATTCTATCCTATCCTATCCTATCCTATCCTATCCTATCCTATTCTAACTTAGATCCAGTTTGCAACCAGCTGCTTGGAGCCCTCAAACGTTTCTGCAGACCAACGGGGTTGGCATCGGCTGGGTCTTACCGCAGAGTTGTGATAGAGTGCCAACAGAACAGCATAAGCTGGAGATCGCAGAGTCGGCATGTAACCCCGAGCCCGATGCCGTGGAACGGTCTGCTTTTTCTGCAAAGGAAAATAAATAAATAAAAATATCAGGAATGTCTTTTGGGATAGTTAAAGGGCACTGCTATTTTATTTTTTATTTAAATTAAACTTTATTAAATATATACATTAAAAACAATACAATACACAACAAAGGGTAAAAAGAAGAAAAAAGAGAAATGAGAAAAGGAAAAAATAGAAAAAAAACAGTAGGCATACATTAAACGAAACACATGTACAGAAAGCATAAGTGCAAGAGAGATCAATTTAGATAGCACATCGATAATTAGAAACATAGAAGACTGACGGGCGAAAAAGACCTCATGGTCCAACTACTCTGCCCTTATACTATTTCCGGTATTTTATCTTAGGATGGATCTATGTTTATCCCAAGGCAGGTTTAAATTCAGTCCCTGTGGATTTACCAACCACGTCTGCTGGAAGTTTGTTCCAAGCATCTACTACTCTTTCAGTCAAATAATATTTTCTCCCGTTGCTTCGGATCTTTCCCCCAACAAACCTCAGATTGTGCCCCCTTGTTCTTGTGTTCACTTTCCTATTAAAAACCTTCTCTCCTGAACCTTATTTAACCCTTTAACATATTTAAATGTTTCGATTGTGTCCCCCCCCCCGTTCCCTTCTGTCCTCCAGACTGTACAGATGGAGTTCATTAAGTCCTTAAGTATGTTATCCCATTTGTGATTCGAGGCGTGATTTAATCTAATTGGTTTGGGATAGGTATTAAAAAAATTGTGCGTCTATTCAAATTTACAGGCAATTATTTCAACTATCCAATTGGGCATTGTTATGACTTTTGTTTTTTCCACATATTTAGATTGCATGTGGCACTTTTCATCCATCTATCTATCGATCGAGAACCAAGCTAGAACTAAGGAGAAATTTCCTGACGGTGACCACAATGAACCAGGGAAACTACTTGCCACTGGTGCCAGGGTTCCAAATTGCATCCAAAATTAAATCAGAATCCAAGGTATAATCTTCCTCAAAGTTCCAATTTATTAGCAGAGCCAGATTGGAACATCTGTGAGAAATCCGAATCGGAGGTCATGTGGGTTACTCATAGAAACATAGAAACATAGAAGACTGACGGCAGAAAAAGACCTCATGGTCCATCTAGTCTGCCCTTATACTATTTTCTGTATTTTATCTTAGGATGGATGTTTAAATTCAGTTACTGTGGATTTACCAACCACGTCTGCTGGAAGTTTGTTCCAAGGATCTACTACTCTTTCAGTAAAATAATATTTTCTCATGTTGCTTTTGATCTTTCCCCCAACTAACTTCAGATTGTGTCCCCTTGTTCTTGTGTTCACTTTCCTATTAAAAACACTTCCCTCCTGAACCTTATTTAACCCTTTGACATATTTAAATGTTTCGATCATGTCCCCCCTTTCCCTTCTGTCCTCCAGACTATACAGATTGAGTTCATTAAGTCTTTCCTGATACGTTTTATGCTGAAGACCTTCCACCATTCTTGTAGCCCGTCTTTGGACCCGTTCAATTTTGTCAATATCTTTTTGTAGGTGAGGTCTCCAGAACTGAACACAGGATTCCAAATGTGGTCTCACCAGCGCTGTATATAAGGGGATCACAATCTCCCTTTTCCTGCTTGTTATACCTCTAGCTATGCAGCCAAGCATCCTACTTGCTTTTCCTACCGCCCGACCACACTGCTCACCCATTTTGAGACTGTAAGAAATCACTACCCCTAAATCCTTCTCTTCTGAAGTTTTTGCTAACACAGAACTGCCAATGCAATACTCAGATTAAGGATTCCTTTTCCCCAAGTGCATTATTTTACATTTGGAAACATTAAACTGCAGTTTCCATTGCTTTGACCATTTATCTAGTAAAGCTAAATCATTTACCATATTACAGACCCCTCCAGGAATATCAATCCTATTGCACACTTTAGAGTCATCGGCAAATAGGCAAACCTTCCCTACCAAACCTTCCCCTATGTCACTCACAAACATATTAAAAAGAATAGGACTCAGAACAGACCCTTGTGGCACACCGCTTGTAACTCCACCGAGTTAATTCTCTTGTTCCCAGACCACATTGACCAGTCTCCTTTTGCCAATGTCTCCGCTACTCCCAGTCAACGAAGCAGTGGAAGTGATGTGCCGGTGTCTGGACGCTGTTGGGGCCTGGATGGGTGTCAACAGACTCAAACTCAACCCGGATAAGACGGAGTGGCTGTGGGTTTTGCCTCCCAAGGACAATTCCATCTGTCCTTCCATTACCCTGGGGGGGGAATTATTGACCCCCTCGGAGAGGGTCCGCAACTTGGGCGTCCTCCTCGATCCACAGCTCACATTAGAGAACCATCTTTCAGCTGTGGCGAGGGGGGCGTTTGCCCAGGTTCGCCCGGTGCAGCAGTTGCGGCCCTATCTGGACCGGGACTCACTGCTCACAGTCACTCAAGCCCTCATCACCTCGAGGTTCGACTACTGTAATGCTCTCTACATGGGGCTACCTTTGAAAAGTGTTCGGAAACTTCAGATCGTGCAGAATGCAGCTGCAAGAGCAGTCATGGGCTTCCCCAGGTATGCCCATGTTTCACCAACACTCCGCAGTCTGCATTGGTTGCCGATCAACTTCCGGTCAGAATTCAAAGTGTTGGTTATGACCTTTAAAGCCCTTCATGGCACTGGACCAGAATATCTCCGAGACCGCCTGCTGCCGCACGAATCCCAGCGACCTATTAGGTCCCACAGAGTGGGCCTTCTCCGGGTCCCGTCAACTAAACAATGTCGGTTGGCGGGCCCCAGGGGAAGAGCATTCTCTGTGGCGGCCCCGGCCCTCTGGAACCAACTCCCCCCGGAGATTAGAACTGCCCCTACTCTCCTTGCCTTTCGTAAGCTCCTTAAGACCCACCTTTGTCATCAGGCATGGGGGAACTGAGACATCTCCCCCGGGCATATACAATTTATGAATGGTATGTTTGTATGTATGTGTGTTTAGAAAATGGGGTTTTAAAAAAATTTTAAACAGTAATTTAGATTTGTTGTAAATTGTTTACACTTTGTTGTGAGCCGCCCCGAGTCTGTGGAGAGGGGCGGCATACAAATCTAAATAATAAATAAATAAATTAGTTTGTGTACAAGATTTGGCTTCTTGGTCCAACCACCCCTAGCCCAACTGTGATCAAGAGGCGCTCCAGTCATTTTAGGGTTGCACACAAGATGCCCGTTGTGGTTATAAAATTTATTTGCCGCCCATGTCGGGGTTCAGGAGGCTCCAAGTTTTCTCCTCCTTTCTCCCCTGTCCTCCAAGAATTACCTGCACGTACAAAATATGGCAAGCACCCCCCCCCCAAAAAAAAGAATGGACAAAAATTATCCATACCGACGTTCTCACCTTTGCGTGTTGCTCTTGGTGTTGGGCTGGTTCTAGAGAGGACCGGGCAGGTTGTGGCATCAGCCTATCGCTGTATGTTGGATCGTCAACCTCTTCACCTGGAATGGATGTTGCAAGCTCTTTCAATTGAGGTTCTGAGCCAGGAGATATGCGATTCTTATTCAAGCTCATTAAAAAGAAGGTTAAAAAGGAGCACAAAGGCCGCTCCAAGTCCTCGGAGAGGGGCCGCATACAAATCTAATAAATAATAATAATAATAATAATAATAATAATTATTATTATTATTATTATTTCAGGTGGTCCTCGACTTAGGACAACAATGGAGCCCAAAGGTTGTGTCGCTAACGGAGACGTTGGTTAAGTGAGCTTTATAAAGCCTTCATAAGTCAAAATTAAAATGGCTTTTAATTTAATTCAAATTAAAGCTGACAATCAATCAATAGCAATAGCAACTTTATTTGATTAGTCAATCGACCATATCAAAGCGAGGAAAAGGACCACATCGGTCGTCATAAAACTGTGACTGGTTAAAATACAATAAAATTGGCTAAAATAGAGGGAATTTGAGTAAATTATAAGTTAAAATGCAGTATAATATGCTAAAATTGAGTAGTAAAACATGAGAATATAACTCGTGCAAAGGATTATATTAAACAAATCTAAGATATTGATATAAAATATTCTTAAGTGAGTTCATCTCCTTTGCATGCCACCCCAATATGTTCTATAAAACGTATTCTCATCTGAACAGCCCTGACTATAAACTTAGCGGTTCTAGAAACTTCATATATATTTGTACCCTGAAGAAAATATGATAATTGTTTATTACAGTCCCAGTGTATGATTTTGTCAAGTAGGGGCTGTAAATACTGAGGTCTTACTGAGGAGTATATTTTACCATTGAGTAGCACATGTGCAATGTCTTCTATTTCGGACCAGAATATCTCCGAGACCGCCTTCTGCCGCACGAATCCCAGCGACTGATTAGGTCCCACAGAGTGGGCCTTCTCCGAGTCTCGTCAACTAAACAATGTCGGTTGGCGGGCCCCAGGGGAAGAGCCTTCTCTGTGGCAGCCCCGACTCTCTGGAACCAGCTCCCCCCCAGAGATTAGAACTGCCCCTACTCTCCTTGCCTTTCGTAAGCTCCTTAAAACCCACCTTTGTCGTCAGGCATGGGGGAACTGAGACATCTCCCCCGGGCATATACAATTTATGCATGGTATGTTTGTATGTATGTTTGCTTAGTAAATGGGGTTTTTAAAATATTTTAAATTATAATTATTAGATTTGTTATGAATTGTTTTGTTTTGTTGTGAGCCGCCCCGAGTCTGCGGAGAGGGGCGGCATACAAATCTAATAAATAATAATAATAATAATAATAATTTCTGGTGCACCGCAAATGCATGTTCTCTCAAAATATGGTACTTGGTGGAAATCGTCCATATTTGACCATAGAATCTAACTGCTCAAATCTTGCTCTACTGAGTGCTGTCCTATGGTATTGAGTCAGACTCATTGTCCGGTATTTTTCTAGTTGAAAGGCTGTTTTGTTCTTGGCTAACCATTTCAGTGACCTGCACTTAGAAAGTGCCTCAATATTAAAAATTAAAGCTGACAAAATCCATCCATCGCAACCGAACGAGACTGGCACACTGCCATAAACGTGGTTGGTTGCCAAGCACCCCAAATACAATCACCTCGATATGGTTACGTATACTGTATGTCTGAATCTGGGGCATAAGTAGCAAACAGTCACTAAGCAAGTGGTCGTAAGTTGAGAACTACCTAATGCGATCACAGGCCTCTCTCCTTCCATACCGGCCAGGGCTGTGCCATCTTGGATGCTGCGGTGTCTCTCCAGCTGTTCATCCAGTTGACGGCAGATCTTCTCCCCGAAATACATAAGGATCCGAGCCTCGCGGCCACTGCGCAAAGGGAGGGGATACTTGCGGAGGGAGCTCAGTGCCTGCGTACGACAAAGAGAGGTAAACGCTAGATCAGGGGTGGGCAAAGTTGGCTCTTCTATGACTTGTGGACTTCAACTCCCAGAATTCCTGAGCCAATCATGCTAGCTCAGGAATTCTGGGAGTTGAAGTCCACAGGTCATAGAAGAGCCAACTTTGCTCACCCCTGCTCTAGATAATTGGGATCACTAAGGATCCGTAAAATTGCTCCTAGTTAGTGCATTGAAGTAGCTGGCTTCCTTAAACTATCAGTGAGAATACAGTAGAATAGAATAGAATAACAGAATGAGAATAGAATAGAATAACAGAATGAGAACAGAATAGAATAGAATAACAGAATGAGAATAGAATAGAATAACAGAATGAGAACAGAACAGAATAGAATAACAGAATGAGAATAGAATAGAAAATGACCATGGAAATCAAGGGAATATTACGATATTATTTCACTGAATTATTTCACTGAAAGAGTAGTAGATGCTTGGAACAAACTTCCAGCAGACGTGGTTGGTAAATCCACAGTAACTGAATCTAAACATGCCTGAGATAAACATATATCCATTGTAAGATGAAATACAGGAAATAGTATAAGGGCAGACTAGATGGACCATGAGGTCTTTTTCTGCCGTCAGACTTCTATGTTTCTATGTTTCTATATCTGGAATTTATGGTACAAGTGGATGGAGACTAGAAACAAGGTATAGTGATATAATGTGTAAACGGCATACAAAAACAGATCAACATATATAACGCAATAAATACTACGTAAAGGTAAATATAAACAAATAGGTATATAAATGCAAGTATAATATATAGTTTTATGTACGGTATGTTTCTGTTGTATGGTTTTTAAATGTCGGGTTTTTAGATACTTTCTTTTATATATTAGATTTGTTACATTTCACATTGTTATTATTATTGTTGTTGTTAGCCGCCCCGAGTCTGCGGAGAGGGGCGGCATACAAATCTAATAAATTATTATTATTATTATTATTATTACTATTACTATTATTACTATTACTATTTATTATTATTATATTATGTATGTAAAAATGGAAACGTAAGAAATATAACGTAAGAAATATAATAAAATGGGTAAGATCTGTGGAAAAAAAAATATTGTGAGGTATATACTTTATTCTGTAAAACTCTAAAAAAAACTTTTAAAAAAAAAGAATAGAATAGAATAGAAACAACAGAACAGAATAGAATAATATTTCAAAAAAATCTAATTAATCCTTCACATTAAACTGTCATTGAGCCAAGAATTAGAATAGAATAGAATAATATTTCACAAATATATGATTAATTCCTAATAAGGTAATCCTTCACATTAAACTCATGACCTATAAAGCCCTTCCTGGCACCGGACCATGATATATGCAAGACCGCCTTCTGCCATACGAATCCCAGCGGGCGGTTAGGTCCCACAGAGTTGGTCTTCTCCGGGTCCCATCGACTAAACAATGTCGTCTGGTGGGACCCAGGGGAAGAGCCTTCTCTGTGGTGGCTCTGACTCTCTGGAACCAGCTCCCTCTGGAGATTAGGACTGCCCCCACCCTCCTTGCCTTTCGTAAACTCCTTAAAACCCATCTCTGTCATCAAGCGTGGGGGAACTGGGACATCTCCCCCTGCCTATGTAGTTTTGTGCATGATATAACTGTATGTATGCTTTTTATATTCTTGCTTTTAGACTTTTTAAATGTAATACTGTTATTTTAGATTCTAATTATTAGATTTGTCATTATGTATTGTTTTTATCACTGTTGTGAGCCGCCCCGAGTCTACGGAGAGGGGCGGCATACAACAACAACAATATTATTATTATTATTATTATTATTATTATTATTATTATTTAGATTTGTATGCCGCCCCTCTCCGCTCACAACAGAATACTGTAAAACAATTTATAACAAATCCAAATATAATTTAAGATATTTAAAAAAACCCGGTTTGATTTTAAAAAACCCATTTACTAAACACATATACATACAAACATACCATGCATAAATTGTATATACCCGGGGGAGATGCCTCAGTTGCCCCATGCCTGACGACAAAGGTGGGTTTTGGTTCCAGAGAGTCGGGGCCGCCACAGAGAAGGCTCTTCCCCTGGGGCCCACCAAATGACATTGTTTAGTTGACGGGACCCGGAGAAGGCCCACTCTGTGGGACCTAATAATAATAAACTGCCATGGAGAATTATAGAAGCATAGGAATGGGAATAGGAATAGAAATAGAGTAGAGAAGGTTGGAAGGATCTTGGAGGTCTTCTAGTCCGACTCACTGCTTAGGCAGGTAACCCTATCCCACTTAATGAATTTTAATTTCATGATTAATAAGCAGTCATCTATGTATCACCATTATTCTATTAGCCCTGCCTTTCTGATCCACACTGACATCAGTTATTATGAACCATGAACATTAACACATTGCTAATTATTGGCTTAATGGTGATAATATAAGCAGGACGACCAATTCTCATGACCCATCTAATTAATACACTAATTAAAACAGTTATGCTACTTTCAAACTCAAAATTCTGCTCTTATTCAGCGAATGGTATTGATAGATATGCTAATTCCTGCATAATTACATTGATTTCTATAGTGACAACTACTGTCAATGACCTTGTACCAAAAGCTGGGCTAATTATTGCATTTTTATTCTTAATATTTTTCTAATAATTGCTATATTATTAAGAGTTTTGCTCATTATTTTGCAGCCTTAAGAGGAAATCAAACATTGGAGACATTCATTGGAGGCGGGGCTTGCCGCGGTGGGCGGGGCTTACACGTTCATAGGCGCGTTGGCTCTTGAGGCGTCCGTTCTCCCCGGCCTGGTCGCGCCATTCTTCCAGCCATCTCGTAAATAAAGGGTTCGGCCCTTCCTGCGACGGTTTCGGCATCTCTAAAGGGCCGGCGGCGGCTTTCTTTTCTTCTCCTTTTCGCGCTCTCGTTCTTTTAAAAACAGGAAATCATGGGGTGGGTGGGTGGGGGGGGGTTGCACCAAAGAGTTGCAGGCGGGCAGAGCGGCTGTCGGCGCAGGCGTAATTTGTCCGCCGGATTGGACGGCGCAGGCGCAGTTCTTCCGTGGGAGGGAGCCATAGAGACAAACTAGAGAGGGCCTTGCTGATTTTGACAATCTCTAAATAGCTCTTTTCCAAAAAAATAAAGGGAAGACTCAAATAACATATCCTAGATCTGAATCAATGAAATATTCTCATTGAATACTTCTGTACGAAGTTGAATGTGCACAATTGCATGTGAAATTGACTGTCAATCAGTGTTGCTTCTTAAGTGGACAGTTTGATTTCACAGAAGTTTCATGTACTTGGAGTTATATTGTGTTGTTTAAGTGTTCCCTTTATTTTTTTGAGTAGTACACACACACATCCTAGAATTCCCAAGCAGCATGTCACACTGAAGCAGGGCATTCTGGGAAACAGGCATTTGGTAATTATTTCAGGATCTTAAATCAGTGTTTCTCAATCTGCGACTTTTAACATGAATGGATTTTAACTCCCAGAATTCCCAAACCAGCATGGGAATTCTGGGAATCAGTTCATACTACTTAAGGCATGTTGGCTGGGGAATTCTGGGAGTTGAATTTTGAATTTTTTGCTTAAAATACTAGCCTTAGAGGGATGTTCAATATTTACGATGGGCAACAGTTTAAAGTAGCTACTTCATATAAACACGTCTGCCCATAATCAAAACGTAAAGCTATTTTCTCTGCTCTAGAATTTTATTTTTATTTATTTATTTTGTCCAATACATAATACACATTGAAGAGAATAGATATGTAGTAATATAACTAAAGAAACGAATAGAAGAAAAGATAAAAAAAGTATAGGTGAACAAATTTGAAAGGAAAAAAAGATAAATGAGATTAGGAGAGACAATTGGACAGGGGGCGGAAGCACTTATGCATGCCCCTTACTGACCTCTAAGGAACCTGGAGAGGTCAATCGTGGATAGTCTAAGGGAAAAATGGTGGGGGTTAGGGGTTGACACTACTGAGTCAGGTAATGAGTTCCATGCTTCGACAACTCGGTTGCTGAAGTCATATTTTTTACAGTCAAGTTTGGAGCGGTTAATATTAAGTTTGAATCTGTTGCGTGCTCTTGTGTTGTTGCGGTTGAAGCTGAAGTAGTCATTGACAGGTAGAACATATAAATGGTAAAAGTCACATTCCCTTCCATCAAATATTTTTGCACGCGTTGCTTTCCTATTGGAAATAAATTTCTGCTTCAAATACTAATTTATAAAATAAGGAGAAGAGGACAAGAAAGTCCTGCAGATGGTGTCACCCAATCTGGTACTGAAACTAAACAAGTTTAGAGAGCAAAGCTGCCATATATTTCTCTATATGTACTGTATATTTCTATTTTTTTCAATCGCTAAAATGTCTGCGTTAAATATTGTATTTTCAAAAATGTGGAGCCAATTTGCAGAATTAGCAATATTCTGGACAAACAGTAACTATGGGATGGAATGAGAAGGTTTTTTTGGGCTAAGCTGCTTACCCTGGTTAAAAGCATAGCTGTTTGTTCCTGTTCGTAATAATAGTAAATCTATTTATACCCTTCAGCAGATAGGTCTCTTTCCCATCACCTGCTAAAAGATCCTGAACAAACCACAAATAAGAAATATTATTCCAAGCATTTTCACTAAAATAACCCTTTTTCTGTTCCCCCACAGATTCTCCAGTTACAGATTAGTTATGCTTTAACCAGCTTTTGTAAACTAGTTCTACTACTATTACCGAAACAGCATGTTAGACTAAATCCGGCCTTTGATCTTATTTAGTGCCTTAAGCTCTACCAATTTGTACTTTGGGAGAAAAATCCACATTTAAAGCCAACCTGGATTATTAACCATTACGAAATCTAAGCCCCTGTTTACTGGCACACCAGGTTTTTTCCCCCTGAGAGCAATTATGCTTTTAACTCTTTCACAGCCACGCCCAACATTAGTAGAATTTCTCCATATTTGGCCTTTTTTGCCCTGTTCGGTTTTAATCTGCCTTGTTTAAAACATGTTTTCATCGGTTTGGGCAGTGACTAAAGTTTAAAAGTTTGGTGGGAGGGCGTTGCCAGAAATCACATTTACCAAAGTTTCCTGGCACAAGATATTTCCTTCCGTAGAGGGGCACCGGCTTGGCGTTAAATCTGCTTAACCCTAGAAGTGATTTGGGGGGGAAATGGGATTATCCAGCCCGACGGGAAAATTAAAAACTCCGCAAAGGGATTATGAGTGAAAATTGCTTGTGGGCTCGAAAAAGAGGGATGGGTTACACTGGGGAATAGCAATTTCATTGTCTGAAAACTGTGACTTGTTTTCAATTAGCTTTTGGCCTCTGGATCCAAAAATACCCACATTTTTTTGTCTATCACATCAAGTTTCTAAGCTACAGGATACCCTCAAAGGTCATACAAATTGTGCATATAATGGAAAGCATATAATCCCAGCAACCGATTAGGTCCCACAGAATTGACCTTCTCCAGGTCCCGTCGATTAAACAATGCCATCTGGCGGGAACCGGGGGGAAGAGCCTTTTCTGTGGTGGCCCTGGCCCTCTGGAATCAACTCCCCCCCAGAGATTAGGACTGCCCCCACCCTCCTTGCTTTTCGAAAGCTCCTGAAGACCCACCTATGTCGCCAGACATGGGGAAATTAATATACCTCCAGCTACTATGGTTTTATGTATGGTTTGTTAGGTTATGTGATTGTTTTCCTTTTTATAATAAGGGGTTTTAAACTGTTTTTTAACATTAGATTTGTACATGTTGTATTATTGTTGTGAGCCGCTCCGAGTCCTCGGAGAGGGGCAGTATACAAATTATTATTATTATTATTATTATTACTGCAAGTTAAATTATGTTCCTACAAATAGTTGTTTTTTATCGAACAATAATTATACATATTAAGATAAAAAATTTCACTTATAGCTTTTTCTGGAAATCTGTGGAAATTCTCGCTTGATGCTCCAACAACAGCCAGACATCCTATGTACATCCCATGTACCTTGATACGATGCCTCCATGACTTTCAAATCTTGGTGGAATCGCACACCCTGCTCATCACTGACAGCACCAAAATTTTCTGGTAAGTTAGCAAGATGGCTGTATAAAAAATGCAGTTTGATGCTCATGTTCCCAATTAACTATATTTGTTTGTTTGTTTGTTTTGTCACATAGGTATGGTATACAAAGATATAACAAATATATATACAAATATTCCATTTTTACAACAACACAAAGATTGGAACTTCAGCCTGATGATGGTGAATGTGATTTCGCCGAAACGTCGCATAGACATGCAAAACATTACACAGGGCAAAACCCGAACTCAGAACAATCTAAATATGCAGAAATATATACAAATACTGTATATACAAAGAGATAATATTTATATACATGATACTAGTAAGAGAGAAACATTAAGACAGGGGATGGAAGGCACTCTGGTACATTTATGCAGGCCCCTTACTGGCCTCTTAGGAATTGGGAGAGGTCAACAGTGGATAGTCTAAGGGTAATGTTTTGGGGGTTAGGTGATGATACTATGAGTTCCACGCATCAACTACTCAGTTACTAAAGTCGTATTTCCTGCAGTCGGGTTTAGAGCAGTTTACTTTAAGTTTTCATCTGTTGTGTTCTCGTGTGTTGCTGTGGTTGACACTGAAGGAATCGTTGACAGGAAGAACGTTGTAGCAGATGATTTTATGGGCTATGCTTAGGTCGTGTTTAAGACGACGTAGTTCTAACCTTTCTAAACCTAGGATTGTAAGTCTAGTTGCGTAGGGTATTCTGTTACGAGTGGAGGAGTGGAGGGCTCTTCTCGTAAAGTATTTCTGGACATTTTCTTTTTTGGGGGGTATAAAATTTTCTTTATTTTTCTTCCAACGTACAATAAAACAACATTTTCTGGACATTTCCTAGGGTGTTTATGTCCGAAATGTGGTGCGGGTTCCAGACAGATGAGCTATATTCAAGGATTGGTCTGGCAAAAGTTTTGTATGCTCTGGTTAGTAGTGTGAGATTACCATAGCAGATGCTATGTAGGATTACGTAGTCTTCGGAGAGGGGCGGCATACAAATCTAATAAATAATAAATAATAATAATAATTAAGATGTAGAGAAAAAAACTTGACGTGGTAGAAGAAAACTAACAACCAATTTTGAAACCAGAATGCCTAATTAACTATAAAAAAAGGCTCAAAAAGAAAAACCCAACAGAAATTGTGTGACAAATTTTTCCCCATTGTTATTTTTGTGTGTTTACTTTCAGGACAGCAATTGTGATGAGGTGAAGAATGCAAAGTTTAGCCCCTCCCCAAAAAAATGGAATGGAGTGCCTTTTTCAGGAACTGGGATATGGGGTTGGATTTAATGCAAGTAGAACAAAAACAGAGTCAGGCAATTTTTTAAAAAAAGCAGAGAGAGGAAGAGAGATCCGTACGGATAGTTTATTTATTTTTATTTTTTAGTTATTTATTTTGTCCAATACATAATACACATTGAAGAGAATAGATATGTAATAATATAAATAAAAGTCAAATAAATATAAATATATCTCTGGGACCGCCTTCTGCCACACGAATCCCAGCGACCAGGTAGGTCCCACAGAGTGGGCCTTCTCCGGGTCCCGTCAACTAAACAATGTCGTTTGGCGGGACCCAGGGGAAGAGCCTTCTCTGTGGCGGCCCCGACCCTCTGGAACCAACTCCCCCCCAGAGATTAGAATAGCCCCCACCCTCCTTGCCTTTCGTAAGCTCCTTAAAACCCACCTCTGCCGTCAGGCATGGGGGAATTGAGATCCTCTTTCCCCCTAGGCTTCTACAATTTATGCATGGTATGTTTGTATGTATGATTGGTTTTTATAACAAGGGTTTTTAGCTGTTTTAGTATTGGATTGTCACATGCTGTTTTTACCACTGTTGTTAGCCGCCCCGAGTCCACGGAGAGGGGCGGCATACAAATCCTATAAATATAAATATAAATAATATAAATAATATAAATATAAATAATATAAATAAATATAAATATAAATAATATAAATAAATATAAATATAAATAATATAAATAAATATAAATATAAATATAAATAATATAAATATAAATAATATAAATAAATATAAATACTGTATAAATAATATAAATAAATATAAATAATATAAATAAATATAAATATAAATATAAATATAAATAATATAAATATAAATATAAATATACAAATAAATATAAATATACAAATAAATTTGCCACCTCTAAGTGACACCCAGCCCCTCTGTCCAAGGCCTCCATCCAAGGAAGACCCCACTATCTCTTGAGGCAGGCAGTTCCGCCGGTGAACAGCCCTATCCCCTGAAGCAGTTCTTCTGTACTTCTCACCCAAAATCACCTTCCTCTGTAATTGAAACTGGTTTCCTGGGTTTCTGGAACAGGTCTGAACAAATCCATCCCATCTTTGACACAGACGCCTTTCAGACAGCTGTCATTCCCCCTGCAGCTTTCTCTTCTCCCGAGAAACCTGCCGGAGCGTCTCAGTCTATTTCTCAATTTAAATAATATACGGTAGACTAACACGCTTGATTTCCTGTCGAGAATGCTTTCCCCCAGCAAGGCTGCCAAAATTCACCACCTTTGCACTGTGTTTGCCCCCAGTCCGATCTCTGGGGTGGAAAAATGCCCACTTCTGCCTTTAAATAATAATAATAAATCTTACTTTAAAAAAAAAAAAATGGGGATCAGCGATTATTAGCATTTGGAGTCATGGGGTGGGGGGGTTGTATGGTAAATTTTTCCAAGGCGGCTGTTAAGTAAATTGTGCCCAGTTTTACAACTTTTTGTGCCTGGGTTCCCAGCAGTTGTTAAGTGAATGAGGTGGTCATTAAGCAGGTGAACTCCGCCCATCTTAAAGCATGAGGGCTAGGGAATTCTGGGAGTTGAAGTCCACCCATCTTCAAGTGAACCTACTGGAGGATTCTGGGAGTTGAGCTGCCATTCCTCTCTTCCTCTACCTCCACATCTCTCTTCCTTCATTCTTCATCCGTCCTCTCTCCATTTATCCATCCCTCCATCCCTGTCTAGCCATCCATCTCCCTCCCTCTCTCCATCCTCCTCCCTTCATTTCATAAGCTCTCCTCCTTCCCTCTCTCCATTTCTCCCTTCCTCCATCCTTTTCTCCATCCATCCATCTTTCTCCCTCCTTCTCTTCATCTTACCATGTCTCCCTCCCTCCGTACATCTTTCTTCCCTCTCTCCCTCCCTCCATCCATCCTTCTCCCTCCTTCCCTTCATCCTCCCATCCATCTCTCTCACTCCTTCCCTTCATCTCTCCATTTCTCCATCCATCCATCTCTCACTCCTTCCCTTCATCCTCCCATCCTCCCTTTCTCCATCCATCCCTCTCCCTCTGTCCCTCCTTGCCTTTATTTCTCCCTTTCTCCATCCATCTCCCTCCCTCTTTCCCTTCATCTCTCTCTCCTCCCTTTCTCCATCTATCCATCCATCCATCTCTCTCCCGCTCTCCCTCCTTCCTTTTATCTCGCCCTTTCTCCATCCATCTCTCTCCCTCCTTCCCTTCATCTCTCCCTCCCTTTCTCCATCCATCCATCCATCTCTCTCCCTTCCCTCCTTCCCTTTACCTCTCCCTTTCTCCATCCATCTCCCTCCCTCCTTCCCTTCATCTCTCCCTCCTCCCTTTCTCCATCTATCCATCCATCCATCTCTCTCTCCCTCTTTCCCTCCTTCCTTTTATCTCTCCCTTTCTCCATCCATCTCTCCCCCTCCTTCCCTTCATCTCTCCCTCCCTCTGTTTCTCCATCCATCCATCTCTCCCTCGCTACCTCCCCGCCCTTCCTTTCGCCGCCCTCTCCGACCCGCGCGCTGCCCGCCCTGCCGACTGCGGTACCCGGGCGAGGCGGCCGGAGGGCGCCCGTGTGCCAGGCGCTGCGCCTCCTCCTCCTCCTTCTCCGCGCCCTCGCTTCAAATGCCCATATAAGGGCAAATCGGGCTGCGGGGAAAAGGAGGCGCGGACGGGGCTCCAGCGCACCTTATTTGGACTCGAGACTGCGCAGCCTGGCGGGGAGGGAGGTGGTGGGGGGAGGCGGACGCGCGGCACCTTCCCCGCCCGGCCCCGCTTTGTTTCCCGCCCCTGCGCTCGCCCGGCGCTCCGGCCGCCTCGACTCGGGCTGGGATGAGCGTGTCCCCGCCCGCCCCGCTCTTCGCCTGCCCCGCTGCTCGGGTTGCACAAGCCCCCTCCCGCCCCCGCCTCTCTCTTTCCCTCTTTTCTCTTTCTCTCTCTTTCTCCCTTTCTCTTTCTCCCTCTGTCTTTCTCTTTCCCTCTTTTCTCTCTGTCTCCCTTTCTCTTTCTCTCTCCCTTCTCTCTTTCTCTGTCTTTCTCTGTTTCTCTCTTTTCTCTCTCTCATTCTTTCTATCTCTTTCCCCTTTTCTCTTTCATTCTGTCTTTCTCTTTCTCTCCCTCTTTTCTCTCCCTTTCTCTTTCCTTCCCATTCTCTCTTTCTCCCTCTGTCTTTCTCTTTCTCTCCATCTTTTCCCTCTCTCTCATTCTTTCCATCTTTCCCTTTTTCTCTTTCATTCTGTCCTTCTCTTTCTCTCCCTCTTTTCTCTCCGTCTGTCTCCCTTTCTCTTTCCTTCTCCTCTCTTTCTCCCTCTGTCTCTTTCTCTTCCTCTTTTCTATCTCTTTATCTTTCCCTTCTCTCCCTTTTTTCTCTGTCTCCCTTTCTCTTTCTATCTCCTTCCCTTCTCTCTTTCTCTGTCTTTCTTTCCCCTTCTCTTTCTCATTGTCTTTCTCTTTCTCTCCCTCTTTTCTCTGTCTCCCTTTCTCTTTCTATCTCTTTCCCCTTTATCTTTCTCTCTTTTCTCTCTCTGTCTCCCTTTCTCTTTCTATCTCCCTTCTGTCTTTCTCTTCCTCTCCTTTTTCTTTCTCCCTTTTTCTATCTCTTTCCCCTTCTCTCTCACACTCTCTGTCTTCCTTTTTTTCTCTCTCTTTCCCCTTTTCTCTTTCTCCCTCTGTCTTTCTCTTTCTCTCCCGCTTTTCTCTGTCTCCCTTTCTTTCTATCTCTTTCCCTTTTCTCTTTCTCTGTCTTTCTCTTTCTTTTTCTCTCTTTCCCCTTCTCTTTCTCATTGTCTTTCTCTTTGTCTCCCTCTTTTCTCTCTGTCTCCCTTTCTCTTTTTCTTTCTGTCTGTCTCTCTCCCTCTTTCTCTGTCTCCCTTTCTCTTTCTATCACTTTCCCGAACTTCTCTTTCTGTCTTTTTATTTCTGTCTCTTTCTCTCCCTTTCTATCTCTTTCTCTCCTTCCCCTCTTTTTCTCCCTCCCTCTTTCTCTCTCTTTCCCTCCTTCAACACACTCCTGCCCATCTTTTGCACACACTCCATCGAGGAAGAGTGCGAAGGGGGTTTAGCTTTAGCGTTAATGTGTGAACCCAGTCTCCCCACTGTGCAACTTTGCACAATTCCTTCGGGGCCTTTTGAGCATCCAAGGAACCAGAGTTGGAAGGGACCTGGGGAGGCCTTCTAGTCTAGCCCCCTGCTCAGTCAGGAGACCCTATAGTGCCATTTCAGACAAGTGACTGTCCGATCTCTTCTTCAAAGCCTGCAGTGATGGAGCACCCACAAATTAGGGTGTTAGGAACGGGGCGGAGAATCAATGGGGCAGCTTGGGTTGTGAGCTGTGTGTGTTTGTGTGTGTGCGATTTATTTTATTTATTTACTTACTTATTTTGTCCAATACACAATGAGGGTTTTAGTGGGTATATATATATATATATATATGTGTGTGTGTGTGTGTTTTCGTAGATTTTCACGGGTATATGTATGTAGATGGTTCTGAGTTCGGGTTTTGCCCCGTGTAATATTTTGAGTGTCTATGCGACGTTTCGGTGAAATCACATTCACCATCATCAGGCTGAAGTTATAAGCTTCGTGCTGCTGTAAATATAGTTTAGATTTACAGCAGCACGAAGCTTATAACTTCAGCCTGATGATGGTGAATGTGATTTCACCGAAACGTCACATAGACACTCAAAATATTGCAAAACCCGAACTCAGAACAATCTCTCTCTATATATATATATACACACACACACACACACACACACACACAGTAACATACATACATACATCCCTCTCCCTCTCTCCCACCTTCCCTTCATCTCTCCACTTCTCCATCCATCCATCTCTCTTCCTCCTTCCCTTCATCCTCCCATCCTCCATTTCTCCATCCATCTCTCTCCCTCCTTCCCTTCATCTTACCATGTCTCCCTCCCTCCCTACGTCTTTCTTCCCTCCATCCCTCCCTCTCCCTCTCTCCCTCCTTCCCTTCATCTCTCCATTTCTCCATCCATCTCTCTCCCTCCTTCCCTTCATCCTCCCATCCTCCACTTCTCCATCCATCCACCCACCTCTCTCCCTCCTTCCCTTCATCTTACCATGTCTCCTTCCCTCCCTACGTCTTTCTTCCCTCCATCCCTCCCTCTCCCTCTCTCCCTCCTTCCCTTCATCTCTCCATTTCTCCATCCATCTCTCTTCCTCACTCCCTTCATCCTCCCATCCTCCATGATACATGATGAAGGTTATAGAGGAGATACTCAAGAACTCACAACTCAAGACATATGTTGCCTTTTCTGCAAGAATGGAAACCCAAGGCCCCTTTTGAGGGAGGGGGGGCCGAATACTTCCAGAAAAGAAGCCCACCTCCTTTATAGCTTGGCAGGAGTGCGAGGAAAATGTATATGTACAGTGATACCTCGTCTTACAAACCCCTCGTCATACAAACTTTTCGAGATACAAACCCGGGGTTTAAGATTTTTTTGCCTCTTCTTACAAACTATTTTCACCTTACAAACCCACCGCCGCCGCTGGGAAACCCCACCTCCGGACTTCCGTTGCCAGCGAAGCACCCGTTTTTGCGCTGCTGGGATTTCCCTGAGGCTCCCCTCCATGGGAAACCCCACCTCCGGACTTCCGTGTTTTTGTGATGCTGCAGGGGGATCCCAGCAGCGCAAAAACGGGCGCTTCGGTGGCAACGGAAGTCTGGAGGTGGGGTTTCCCAGAGAGGGGAGCCTCAGTGATGCTGCAATTTCACTGATGCTCCCTTCGCTGGGAAACCCCTGCTGGGATTCCCCTGCAGCATCGAAAAAACACCGGAGGTGGGGTTTCCCATGGAGGGGAGCCTCAGGGGAATCCCAGCAGCGCAAAAACGGGCGCTTCGGCTGGCAAAAGGGGTGAATGTTGGACTTGCGCGCATTAATCGCGTTTCCATTGATTCCTATGGGAAACATTGTTTCGTCTTACCAACTTTTCACCTGAAGAACCTCGTCCCAGAACCAATTAAGTTTGTAAGACAAAGGTATCACTGTATTTGCAACGAAAAGAGAGAGAGAGATGGAGGGACATAGAAACATAGAAGATTGACAGCAGAAAAAGACCTCCTGGTCCATCTAGTCGGCCCTTAAACTATTTCCTGTATTTTATCTTAGGATGGATCTATGTTCATCCCAGGCATGTTTCAATTCAGTGACTGTGGATTGACCAACATCTGCTGGAAGTTTGTTCCAAGCATCTACTACTCTTTCAGTCAAATAATATTTTCTCCCGTTGCTTCTAATTTCCCCCCCAACTAACCTCAGATTGTGCCCCCCTTGTTCTTGGGTTCACTTTCCTATTAAAAACATTTCATTTTTTTTTTTCATGTTGCTTCTCATCTTTCCCCCAACTAACCTCATTGGAGACAGTGGACAGTGGAGCTCTGTAGGAAAGAATCCAGCACCACCAGGAAAGCCAACGCTCTTTTAACTGAAAAGCGATAGGCGGAGGGGGGGGGGTTCCGTTCCTTCGCTGGTGCCGTCTGTTCTATTTTTATTTCTAGCGGTGTTGCGGGAAGGAACAACAAGGTTTTGCAGCGAAATACCTTCTTAGGCATTGCACGATGGTGTGTGGGGGGGGGGGGGCGGTTTTGACAATAAAGGAACGAATGGAAGCAAAAATTAAAAAGTCCCTTCGGCGCGTTGAAGTCACCCTCCCCACAAAAGCTAGGCGGCTTGCTGAACGCCTCCATTTTGCTGCGGTCGCACAATGAGCTGATTCATCAACCCACGGATGGGCCGGGTTTCACCCTACATGCCCGAAGTTTGCGCGGTGGGCACTTTTTGGAAGGGTTGGTTGGTCAGTGTGAGTTTCTAAGGGGCGACGGTGGGGGCCAGACGTCGGTGACAAATAAGGAACTGAATGGAGCTTGTCCTCGACTTGCGACGGGTTCATTTAGCGACCCTTCGAAGCGACAACGGCCCTGGAAAAAGCGACTTGCGACTTTTCCCCCCCACATGGTAAACGTGCTTAGGACCGTTTTTTATTTTTTTTATTTTTTTTTTATTACTTAGATTTGTATGCCGCCCCTCTCCGAAGACTCGGGGCGGCTCACAACATGTAGAAACAAATCATAAGCAATCAGACAAATTTAAAATATTTAACTATTTAAAAACCCCGTATGCTAACAGACACACACACAGACATACCATGCATAAATTAAACGTGCCCAGGGGGAGATGTTTCAGTTCCCCCATGCCTGACGGCAAAGGTGGGTTTTAAGGAGTTTACGGAAGGCAGGAAGAGTAGGGGCAGTTCTAATCTCCGGGGGGAGTTGGTTCCAGAGGGCCGGTGCCGCCACAGAGAAGGCTCTTCCCCTTGGTCCCACCAGACGACATTGCTTAGTCGACGGGACTATTTAGAAAACTGCAATGATGATGATGATGATGATTATTTATTAGATTTGTATGCCGCCCCTCTCCCTGGACTCGGGGCTGGTTAAAGGGGAAGGGGATTAGGGCTCTGCCCCCTGCCTTTGTTGTGGGGCAGCAAATTGAACATTAATTTGGTTTTTAATAAGGGTTTTTAGTTATTTTAAATATTAGATTTGTTATATGCTGTTTTTATTGTTGTTGTTAGCCGCCCCGAGTCTATGGAGAGGGGCGGCATACAAATCTAATAAATAAATAAATAATAAATAAATAAATAATTGCAGGATGCATCTCTCTCTCTTTCTCTCTCTCTCTTTCTCTCCTTTGTGCTTCAGCCTTGGGGAAGTGGGCCAGGAGATGGTTTTCAAATTGTTTACCTGTGGCCGAAAAACCCCAACCTCTAAATAATAATAATAATAATTATTATTATTATTATTATTATTAATTAGATTTGTATGCCGCCTCTCTCCGAAGACTCAGGGCGGCTCACAACAATAACAAAGACAATGTAAGAACAAATCTAATAATTTAAAAAACACTAAAAACCCCACTATTAAAAGCAAGCATACACACAAACATACCACTTCCCCAAGCCTGGCGACATAGGTGGGTTTTTAGGAGCTTGTGAAAGGCAAGGAGGGTGGGGGCAGTTCTAATCTCCCGGGGGGGGGAGTTGATTCCAGAGGGCCGGGGCCACCACAGAGAAGGCTCTTCCCCTTGGTCCCACCAGACGACATTGCTTAGTCGACGGGACCCGTGGGACCTAAACGGTCACTGGGATTCGTGCGGCAGAAGGCGGTCCCCTTTTCCATTAAAATGTTGCTGAAACAAAGGAAACGTGTGGGGTGGGGGGTTGAATAAGCGGAAAGGAAAGGGGAAAAGTCAAGAAAGAGGAAAAAAGACAGGAAAGAAGGAGGGAAAAGGAGAGGAGAAGACGAGAGAAGGTAAGATCTAAGTATTGCCCACAAGATCATATGCTGCAACGTCCTGCCTGTCGGCGATTACTTCAGCTTCAACCACAACAACACAAGAGCACACAACAGATTTAAACTTAATATTAACCGCTCCAAACTTGACTGTAAAAAATATGACTTCAGTAACCGAGTTGTCGAAGCGTGGAACTCACTACCAGACTCCATAGTGTCATCCCCAAACCCCCAACACTTTACCCTTAGACTATCCACGGTTGACCTCTCCAGATTCCTAAGAGGTCAGTAAGGGGCGAGTACAAGTGCACTAGAGTGCCTTCCGTCCCCTGTCCTATTGCTCTCCTATATCTCCTATTCCTTTCTTCTATTCCTCTATCTCTTCTTCTATTCTTTCATTGATATGTTCTATTACTTTATCTTCTTTTCTATTCTTTCTTAGACATATTTTACTATGAATATCTCCTCTATAACCTTCATCATGTATTTTACTATGTGTATATAGATATACCTATACCCACTGAAACCCTCATTGTGTATTGGACAAAATAATGCTCTCTACATGGGGCTACCTTTGAAAAGTGTTCGGTAACTTCAGGTCGTGCAGAATGCAGCTGCGAGAGCTATCATGGGCTTCCCCAGGTATGCCCATGTCACACCAACACTCCGCAGTCTGCATTGGTTGCCGATCAGTTTCTGGTCACAATTCAAAGTGTTGGTTATCTACGGTTCATGGCACTGGACCAGAATATCTCCGGGACCACCTTCTGCCGCACGAATCCCAGCGACCAGTTAGGTCCCACAGAGTTGGCCTTCTCCAGGTCCCGTCAACTAAGCAATGTCGTTTGGCGGGACCCAGGGGAAGAGCCTTCTCTGTGGCGGCCCCGACCCTTTGGAACCAACTCCCCCCAGATATCAGAGTTGCCCCCACCCTCTTAGCCTTTCGTAAGCTCCTTAAAAACCCCCTCTGTCGTCAGGCATGGGGGAATTGACTTTTCCCCTCCCCCTAGGCTTATAAAATTTATGCATGGTACGCTAGTATGTATGATTGGTTTTAAATTGGGGTTTTTTAAATTAACTTAAATATTAGATTTGTTTTACATTGTATTGTTATTGCTGTGAGCCGCCCCGAGTCTGCGGAGAGGGGCGGCATACAAATCTGATTAAAGTAAAGTAAAGTAAAGTAAATAAATAAAATAAATAAATAGAAGGTGAGAAGATGAGAGGAGAGGAAAGGAGAGGAGAGAAGAGAAGAGGATAGAAGAGGAAAGGAAAGAAGAGAAGGAATAAAACCTCGGTGAAAAAAAACCCAGGCTCATAAACTGGGCAGAGGCCATAGCTAGCTTAGGAAAGAAATGATTGCACAGCAAGGCTCAAATACCTTAACTCGGTTCCTGAATTACCCCACTTCCTGGTTTCAGAAAACAGCCTGAACCATCAAGGAACCAAGACGGCTGGTTTTGCATAACATCTTGAAAGCGCCCAAGATTGCAACCCTACAAGGTTTCAGCCCACTTGTGTGGCGCCAGCAGCTGAGCCTTGAACTAGGTTAAACACAGATATCTTAGAAACATAGAAGACTGACGGCAGAAAAAAGACCTCGTGGTCCATCTAGTCTGCCCTTACACTATTTCCTGTGTTTTATCTTAGGATGGATCTGTGTTTATCCCAGGCGTGTTTAAATTCAGTCCCTGTGGATTGACCAACCACGTCTGCTGGAAGTTTGTTCCAAGCATCTACCCCATCTCCAATGCCCTCCCCTCTTCTGTCCTGATTCGAAGAGTGATGAAACGTGGAAAAGAAGAGTTAACTAAGGAAACCCCAACAGAACGATGCAGCTAGATGGATATCAAGCAGGGTTTCGGTGAATTTGGGCAGAACCCAGTCAAAATATTTTAGGGTATGCTGTGTTTCTGGCTTCGCGCATTTTTTAAGCTGGGCATTTTCCCTGCTGGCAAACCAGGACTCTTTTCTCTGTCTGTCCCCACCCTAAAAAGGGCATATAATTTATGAGTGCCTGCTCCCTCCCCACCCTGTCTGAAAGAATGTCTTTTGGTTTTATTTTTTCCAAAATAAAACACAGAAGACCGCTGATGGCAGTCTTGCAATATTTGAGGGGCTGCCACAGAGAGGAGGAGGTCAAGCTATTTTCCCAGGCACCCGAAGGCCAGATGCTTACCAGAGCTTACAAAACTTTTGCCAGACCCATCCTCGAATACAGCTCATCTGTTTGGAACCCATATCGCATCTCAGACATCAACACCCTTGAAAATGTCCAAAGATCCTTCACCAGAAGAGCCCTTCACTCCTCCACTCGAAACAGAACACCCTACGAGACTAGACTTTCAACCCTGGGCCTAGAAAGCCTAGAACTAAGACGCCTTAAACATGATCTAAGTATTGCCCACAAGATCATATGCTGCAACGTCCTGCCTGTCGGCGACTCCTTCAGCTTCAACCACAACAACACAAGAGCACGCAACAGATTTAAACTTAATATTAACCGCTCCAAACTTGACTGTAAAAAATATGACTTCAGTAATCGAGTTGTCGAAGCGTGGAACTCATTACCATAGTGTCATTATTATTATTTATTTATTTATTATTTATTTATTTATTAAATTTGTATGCCGCCCCTCTCCATAGACTCGGGGCGGCTCACAACAGTAATAGAAAAACAATGTACAATACAAATCTAATAATTAAAACTAAAAACCCATGATGTAAGAAAACATACACACAGCGTACCATCCCCAAACCCCCAACACTTTACCCTTAGATTATCCACGGTTGACCTTTCCAGATTCCTAAGAGGTCAGTAAGGGGCGAGTACAAGTGCACTAGAGTGCCTTCCGTCCCCTGTCCTATTGCTCTCCTATATCTCCTATACCTTCCTTCTATTCCTATATCTCTTCTTCTATTCTTTCATTGATGTGTTCTATTACTATACCTTCTTTTCTATTCTTTCATAGATATATTTTACTATGAGTATCTCCTCTATAACCTTCATCATGTATTTTACTGTGTGTGTGTGTGTGTGTGTGTGTGTGTGTGTGTGTGTGTGTATAAAATTAACTGCCTTGGAAATGGCCCTGGGTTGGGCCGAGAGGCAAATAAGGAGGTGTGATGTTCCTTCAAATACACCAGGGTGATTCGACACAAAAATATGTAACCCTTCCCTGATGCAGAGCTGAAGGGATTGGATACTGTAGCCTAGAGGATAATTCTCTGCCTTACAAGGCAAAGGTTGCAGGTTCAAGTCCCAGTGGGTATGGCTAGCTGATGAGGCCAAAATAAGGCCAAAATATATCTATCCTAGTCTCCCTTAATTTTCAAATTCAGCAAAAAAACCACTATGTGACACATATAGATAGAATTGTCGGCTATCAATAAAATTAACTGCCTTGGAAATGGCCCTGGGTTGGGCCGAGAGGCAAATAAGGAGCTGTGATGTTCCTTCAAATACACCAGGGTGATTCGACACAAAAATATGTAACCCTTCCCTGGTGCAGAGCTGAAGGGATTGCATACTGTAGCCTAGAGGATAATTCTCTGCCTTACAAGGCAAAGGTTGCAGGTTCAAGTCCCAGTGGGTATGGCTAGCTGATGAGGCCAAAATAAGGCCGAAATAGATCTATCCTAGTCTCCCTTAATTTTCAAATTCAGCAAAAAAAACCCATGTGACATATATACACACACACACACACACACACACTAAAACTCTCATTGTGTATTGGACAAAATAAATAAGTAAATAAAATAAATGGAGGAAAACTGAAGAAAGAGAGATTCAACCTGGAAATAAGGAGGAATTTTCTGGCAGTGAGGACAATCAAGCCATGGAACAGCTTGGCCAACAGAAGTTGTGAGAACTTCATCCCTGGAGGCTTTTAAAGAAGAGATTGGACTGTCAGAAAGGGTGTAGGTGGGGTTGGACTAGATGACCTCCGAGGCCCCTTCCAACTCTGTTATTCTGTTAAGATCTAGTAATCCTCTCTCTCTTTCTTTGTCTCTGGCTGTAGGAATTTTGCAAAAGGGTTTAAAATTGCAAAGCTACCTCCTTTCTTTCTATACTTTACAAACTATCCTCTGCAACGTCGGGAGAGCTGGTTTAGTTGCCTCTACTGGATTCTGATCAACCCTTGTGTTGTGGTTAGCTCTGGCCCAGCTCCTGCCCTAAGGACTGTGGGTGTGGGGGAGACATCCACATGCTGCAAGCCTGTTTTGCCTCCGGTGGAATCTGATGATGAAGGCTCCTCTGACCAAGAAGACATGAGTGACAGGGAGGAGGAGAGTGGGGCAGACAGCTCAGAAGGAGATCAACTATCTAGCTCCTCCTTGGATTCGGAACAAGAGTTAATGATACAGCCACGCATGCGGAGAGCGATGCATAGGCAGCAACAACTGAGAGATTATTATCAAAGAAAATGAGGCCACCTGTGGTTGGGTGGGGCTGTGGTAATTAGTGAGGCTGCTATAAATAGCAGCCTGTGGGTTTGGCCATTGTGGAGGATTATCTGATCCTTGTGTTTCGTGACTGCTTTGCTGACTTTGACCTTTTGTGTGCTGATTTTCCCCCCGCTTTGAAACTAAACCAGAGCAAAGTGTGTTTCACTTTGTGAAAGAAGAAGGACTGTGAATGGCCTCACACTGCAAGCTAAGTATCACAGGACTGATAAGGGACTTGTACAAATTACCAGTTTGTTTGGAGACGAGTGCTCTGTGCTATACAAAAAGAGGGCTTGGTTTAACTGAATTTTCATTATAAAGAACATTGTTTTGAATTTTCAAACGTGTGTGTGTCTGACATTTGTACCTGTGAATTTTTGGGAGGAGTCTGCCAGAGAGCCCGACAGAACACCTGGTCATTGGGGCAACCTTGGCTTTTCACCCACTGCTCATCTATTCTCCACGAAAACTGGACAAACTTGCTGTGCTCTCTAGCCCAGTTTAGCATTTATTTACCTTTCCTTTTTTTATTTAGGTTTCTAATTTGGAAGGAATTAGTCACCGTTAAAGAGTCCAGTTCCCTATTTTTTCCTAACCCCCCCCTCTCCAAAATTTAAATAGTCCTTGTGTGTGGCAACAGTTCGTTTAGTGACCGTTCAAAGCAGCGGTGAAATCTACTTACCTTCCATACCAGTTCGGAAATGCGTGCTATGCACCATCATATATGACCTATAAAGCCCTTCATGGCACCGGACCACGATATCTGCGAGACCGCCTTCTGCCGCACGAATCCCAGCGGCCGGTTAGGTCCCACAGAGTTGGTCTTCTCCGGGTCCCGTCGACTAAACAATGTCGTCTGGCGAGACCCAGGGGAAGAGCCTTCTCTGTGGCGGCCCCGAACATCTGGAATCAACTCCCCCCAGAAATTAGGACTGCCCCCACCCTCCTTGCCTTTCGTAAACTCCTTAAAACCCACCTCTGTCGTCAGGCTTGGGGGAACTGAGACATCTCCCCCTGCCTATGTAACTTTGTGCATGATATGACTGTGTGTATGTATTTTATCCACTGGGTTTTTGTTTTTTTTTAGACTTTGTAATGTAAAACTGTTATTTTAGATTTTAATTATTAGATTTGTTACCATGTTATCACTGTTGTGAGCCGCCCCGAGTCTACGGAGAGGGGCGGCATACAAATCTAATTATTATTATTATTAATAATTATTATTATTAATATTATTAATAATAATAATAATAATAATGCATTGTTGCCACCATCACACATGTGCATGCGCAGAGGGTAAATACAGTGGTACCTATACTTACAAACTTAATTTGTTTCATGACCAGGTTCTTAAGTAGAAAAGTCTGTAAGAAGCAATTTCCCCCATAGGAATTAATGTAAAAGTAAATAATGCGTGCGATTGGGGAAACCACAGGGAGGGTGGATGCCCTGTTTCCTCCCAGGAGATTCCTAGAGAGGCCTCACAGAGGCTTATCCCCACCTTTTCTGGCCCTGTTTCCTCCCAGGAAATTCCTAGAGGCACCACGGAGGCTTCTCCCTGCTTTTTCCGGCCCTGTTTCCTCCCAGGAGATTCCTAGAGAGGCCCCACGGAGGCTTCTCCCTGCCTTTTCTGGTTACAGTTTCGGAGGCTCGGGTTTGTAAGTGGAAAATGGTTCTTGAGAAGAGGCAAAAAATCTTGAATACCAGGTTCTTATCTAGAAATGTTCATAAGTTGAGGCGTTCTTAGGTAGAGGTACCACTGTATATGTACGCCCATACTGGGTTGTACTGATAGGATTTCATCACCGGTTCAAAGTTACAGCAGCATTAAAAACAGTGACTTATGATATTTTACATAAGGTATTCCTTTCCAGCATCAAAATTCAGACACTTGTCAATGACGGTTGCAACATCCCAGAACCCATTGATCCCCTGACAAGGAAAGTCAATGTGGAAGCCAGATTCATCAACAGTCGGGTTACTAACCAATCACCCGCAGGGATTCCCTTAACAACTATGGCAAGAAAGGTCGTAAAATGGAGAATAATCCATTGAACAAATGTCTCACTTGACATGCTGGGCTCCATTGTGGTCGTATATTGAGGACTACCCTTAGAGTAAGTCAAAACATCACTGCTAAAGAACCTACAAAATGCATTTTTGTAAGTCATGCTTTGGGTTAGGGTTTATTTATTTATTTTTATTTATTTATTCATTTGTCCAATACACAAATACATAGGAAGAAAAATAGGCACGTAGTACTGTAATATATATAAGGGTAAAGTGAACTTAGAGGAGAGGATACAGTATATGAAAGAAAGAAAATATATATGATAGGTGAGAGAAAGGAAAGACAATTGGACAAGGGACGAAAGGCACACCAGTGCACTTATGTACGCCCCTTACTGGCCTCTTAGGTACCTGGAGAAGTCAATCGTGGAGAGTCTAAGGGAGAAATGTTGGGGGTTAGGGGTTGACACAATTGAGTCCGGCAATGGGTTCCACGCTTCGATAACTCGATTGTTGAAATCATATTTTTTACAGTCAAGTTTGGAGCGGTTCGTATTAAGTTTGAATCTGTTGCGTGCTCTTGTGTTGTTGCGGTTGAAGCTGAAGTAGTCATTGAGCAGTAGGACGTTGCAGCATATGATCTTGTGGGCAATACTCAAATCTTGTTTTAGGCGCCGTAGTTCTAGGCTTTCTAGGCCCAGGATTGTTAGTCTATTTTCGTAGGATATTCTGTTTTGAGTGGAGGAGTGAAGGGCTCTTCTGGTGAAATATCTTTGGATATTTTCAAGGTTTCCACTATCCCCCCCCCCTCAACCCAGCCTGTTTTCTGCATTTATGCTTCAAGGCAATCTTGAAAACAATTTAAGTTGGATTAAGCATTAGCTTAGTGCTTTCCTTTTGAAGCAATGGTGGGTCAATATGCAGAAGCTGGTTTTTCGGCTCTCGTTGCAGCTAGAGCTGTGGCAGTGATAAAAATTGCCAAGTGGGCTGTTTTGCACTCCTGAGGTTGCTGGTGGAAATATAATCATTCAAGACAATCAATAAAAGTCTACTTCCTTTTGACATTTAATTTAAAAAAAAAACCCCAAAGCTGTTCCAGTTTTTGGAGCAGAGAAGACACTGCTTATGCTCAAATCATCACGAAAATGATTTTAATTTTCTCTTTCTTATGTAAAAAAAATATATATCCTGCGCTTTGCAGAAGCTCAACCCAGTTTAAAAAATTGTTTTACGACTTTTGAAATTGCCTCTCCACCCCCCTTTTTTTCTGTTATTCCTAGTATTCCTGCAAAGGTGGGGAAAGGTGAACAAAGATCTAGAAGAAAAATAAAAATATTTCCTCCCTCTTTTCTCCATTACAATTCTGTAAGGTGGGATTTGCATCAGATCAAGCATTATTTAGCAAGGGGGGGGAAAGCAGTTAAAATGTTCTGCACAAGCTTAGCCGTGCCCCTTACATGAAGATTTGGGAATTAAACTGGCAGATAATCCGGAAAGCCTTTCATTAAAAAAAATAAACCTCGAGTGACATATCCCTCCCTTTAAAAAAAAATCTCATTAATTCACTCTCCCCCCCCGTTTCTCGCCTTTAAAAACTACACTTTCCATCTACCCCGGGACTTCCCATGAGCCTTTTCAAGCGCCCACGAGGAGATAGGCGCGTGACAAAAGACATATTTTGTTTTTAGTTGTCCCCGACGAGACTTATACAGAATTATCGATTTTTGAAAAATAATAATGATTATAATTGGGTTTTTTTTTTAAAAAAAATGTTGGAATGAAGGAAATGAGAAGGCCCGGGGAAAATGGCTTCCCGTTCCTATGGAAACGAGGCCCACATGCTCTCAGTTCGCCCCGCCCAAAACTCCATTCAAACAAGAAAGCGGCCTGGAGATGAGGAAGAGAAGGAAGGCGGGGAACGATTAGACTCGCTTTCCCGACGGGCTCCGCGGCGCCGGGCCGGAAGCTGCTTCTCGGGCGGGGCTTTAAAGCGGAAGGGCCAAGGCGAGGCGGGGCTGCAGTTCCTTTCGGGCCTCGCCAGTCTCGCAGTGCCAGTCTAAGCCGCCGCCGTGCTTGAGGAGGCGACCGAGCCGCGCCTGCCGCCTAAGCCCGGACCGCCGAAGAGCACCGCCGCCTCCTCCTCCTCTTCTCCTCCCTTCTTTTCGTTGCCTCAACCGCCCGGCGCCATGGTAAGACCCGCCGCTCTGCCCCCCCCTTTTCTCCACACATCCTCCCCACCCCACGTTAGGCCGCCATCTTGTCTCCCGGCCGCCATTTTGTGGGGGCTTCCTGAGGGAGGCGGCGAGGGGGAGGCCGTCGTGCGCCCCCTTTGAGGCGGGGGGGTCCCTATTCTGGCTTTTCTGAGGGGTTTCTCATTCGTTTCATTCTCTCATCAAGCCCCCCCCCCGGACATTCCCTTTGTATTCCCCTTTTTTCTCTTCTTTCTCTACCCTTACCCCCCTCTTAAAGCTGCTTCTCTTAATTTGTGTAGTGGAGGGTCTCCTTTCTTTCACCACCACCCCTCACCCTGAAGGGTCGCTGTGCCCCTCCATTATCTTCCTCAGTGCCTTTTCTCTCCCAGTTTGGGGGGTGTCTCCCGAATATGGGGGGGACAGTGCTCCCCCCACTGCCTGTGTGTGGAGGGTCGCCTTTCTTACACACATCCCTGCTTGTCAGGGGGCTGCCCCCCCAATTATCTTCCTCAAGCCTTTTCTCCCACTTTTGGGGGGTGTTTTCCGAATATGAGGGGACATGTGTGCCCCCCCCCCCATCGGTTCTCCCAATTTCTCTGTGTGGAAGGTCTCCTTTCTTTCAACCCCCCCCCTTGCACGTCAGGGGGCTGAAGGGTCTCTGTGCCCTCCCCCCATTATCTTCCTCAATGCCTTTTCTCTCCCAATTTTGGGGGGGGTCTCTCCCAAATATGAGGGGACATATGTGCCCCCCCCACTATTTCTCCCAATTTTTGTGTGTGGAGGGTCACATTTATTTCAACGCAAGGAAGTGGGGTGGTGGTCGTATAGGCGTATCCCCGTAGCCGTTGTACATCTTCCCTTCCTCATCTTGAGTTCCTTTTCTCTTCAACCTGTCAGGATCTGTTTCTCCCAATTTGGAGGGTGGGTGGGTTTCTTTCCCTTCCCCCAAATGTCAGGAGGTATGCGAGTCCTCTGCCCCCCCCCCCTAGAAGAAATGATTCCCCAAGCTCCCTGTAACGCCTTCCTAGCAATGAGGACCAAAGAGCAAAGCGGAGTGCTTTCTCATCCTCCCTTTGGGGGGGGGAGTTCCTCCTAAACCTGAAAGCTTCCCCCCCATATCATATTTCCTGGCCCAAAGCTACCCTCTTTTCACCCTTTTTTTGGGGGGGGGGCATCTTCTCTTTCTCTCCCCCAGCCACCATCCTCCCAAAAAATTAGGAAAGACTGAACTCAGCTGTACCTCTCTTAGGGACTTCATTCCCCCCCTTCCATTTTGAAATGGGGAGGAAGGGGTCTGCTATTCCCCTCTTCCACATTTCTCTGTCTTATTTTGTCTGGTTTTGTCCTAAGCTAACTAGCTTTTGGGCAATCTGGTGGCTTTTGGGGCGTATGTATATATTCATACAGGCACCTACTGCAAAGTGCTGGGGTTATTTTCCACTCCCTTCCCCGAGATTCACTGGCCTCCCCCCCAAAATGGCTGGAAGACAAGGGACTCCTTATCTCCGGCCACGCATGGCTGAGAAAACGATGGCCCTTGTGCTGTCTTTGCGCGTCTGCGCCTCTTAAAAGGGCTGTGCGCCGTACAATGGGAGCAGGAGGGGAACATGAGCTGCTGCGGAGAGGGAGGGGATGATGGGAACTGTAGGCCCCGGTCACAATTGAGGGAGGACACAGCCTTCCACTGTGTGATGTGAGTTGTGGGAGTCCCTCCCTCAGATCTCTGACGGGGATCACAGTTCACAAGTCCATATATGGGAAGAGACAAGAAATACAGAATAGCCCTCTGTGTTTGTGAGCATGCTTAGGAGAACAAAGAGTATGGAATTACCCATGTACCTATGCTATTGTTTCAAGGAGCCGCCTACATTTGGGGGGTGGCAGCCCTCATTCTCTCCCTCCCCACATTTCATTCTGCACCTTCACCTCTCTCCCTTTCTCCCCAGTCCCTACCTGCCAAAAGACCCCCTTAGGGTTGTCTCTCCTGATGGGGTTCCCGGCCTTTCCCTTTGCTTGATTTCCCCCCCCCCCATTTTCTGCTCCACCCTTTCAGTGCTCCCTCGCTTTC
The DNA here is from genome assembly GCF_031021105.1 of Erythrolamprus reginae. Classification (NCBI taxonomy): domain Eukaryota; kingdom Metazoa; phylum Chordata; class Lepidosauria; order Squamata; family Dipsadidae; genus Erythrolamprus; species Erythrolamprus reginae. The sequence goes on along the minus strand of NC_091962.1, from coordinate 6,585,922 downwards.
CATCTCCCCCTTGCTTCTGGGTCGACTAAAGGTTGGATTAGAAGACCTCCAAAGTGCCTTCCAACCCATGGTCGGTGAATCCCTCCCCCCCTTGCTTCCAACTCTGCAGACCAGAATTCTTTCCCTCTGAAACCTTTTCTTCCATTTCGGAACATTTGCAGCCGCCAGTTTGCCAGCCTCCCCGCCCCCCTCTCTGCGGCAGGGCGCCACTTCCCTTTCTGCTGCAGCCCGAGCACCATCTGTCCAGCTTTGGGCAACCTGCTCTTTTCAGCTTGTACTTTTTTCCCCCTCCCCAACAAGCTCCGATATAACAAGCTAGGATTTCCTCCCAGGGAAATCTGGAAGAGGGGATTGCCAGAGGCATTTCTTGGTTCCCTTCTTTTCTCTCTCTCTCTGTGAGCTGATGCCACGCCTAGCTCTCCTGCCTTCAGTCAGAGCAGAGTTTGCCTCTGGATGGGAAAGAGCTGCCTCTTCGGCCGGTGTCCTTCCGAAAGGCTTGCTTTTAATGAAACGGTGCAGCCGGCTTGAAGAAGGTGTCCCTTTCATCCTGCTGCTTTTTCTCAATAGACTCTTCAAAGTTTCCCTGGCCTCTGTAATCACGATTTTATGCCCCTCCGCCCCTGGGGTGGTGAGCTGCCGTGACATGCAATGCCGAAACACACAAACCCTAATTCCGGCTTCTTGGTTGCCACAATTGGCTGGGCTCCTGCCCCGATCCGACTTTAACACGTTGTGCGGACTTAGCCACCACTATCCTGAAATGGGTCATCCGCAGTCAGTCAAATCAGTTCCCTTTTCGCAGCCAGAGTTCGCACTCTCTGGTGGGAAGGAAGTGGCAGAGATGGGGCGGTGCAGCCTTTTGTGGCAATCCATTCCTTGACTTCCTATAACCCTTGGAAAGGGATCTTGGAGGTCTTCTGGTCCAACCTGCTCAAAATAGCTGTCAAATATCTTTTCATAAAAACCTCCACCCACAATCTCTGGAGACAAACCTGATGAATTTCCTTCCTGTCAGGAAATTTCTCCTTAGTCTAAGTTTGACAAGAGTTGGAAGGGACCTTATAGGTCATCTAGTCCAACCCCTGCTTTTCTGCCTTGCTTAGTTTCCGTCCCTTGCTTCTTGGTCCTGCCTTCAGGTGCTTTGGAGAATAGGTGGAAACCCCCCCCCCTTCTTTGTGGCAACCCTCCCCAAATATCAGAATATTGTGCAAAATAGGATAGAGCATTTGAAGAGCATCCGGGCTACTAGTTTGTTAGCTGTGCTTTCTAGTTTAGCCCATTATGTGAATCTGGTGATGGGTAAAACTTCGCATGTGCCTGGAATCTCCTTCCTTACCTGTCGTAATCTTGTACCTGTGGTCACCTACTTGGGATGACAATTAAGGCTAGAATTCCCATTGTTAGAAGCGAAATATGGTTTATTACGTCTGATTTTACAACCTTTTTCCTGCCGTGGTGGTGAAGTGAATCACTGCAGGTGTTCAAGGGAACACTGCTTCCCCCATTGCTTGTCGGAAACTGGCTGGGACTGTCACAAATGCTAATCATCTGACAGCCCCCCTCCCATGTCACAGACGCCGTTTGCCAAGGGGGCCTGAGTTTTGGTCACATGGCTTGTGGGGATGCTGCTGCACTTGTATAAAAACTTTGGCTTTTGTAGTTCGCTTTTTTCCGTGCCATTGTGAACAAATGCTTAGAAGTCGAGGGCTGCCTAGCCAGGGAATTCTGGGAGTTGAAGTCCACCCATTGCCCAGTTGAGAAGCAGCACTGGTGCATTCACTCCAGGTAGTCCAGGACCAGAGTGAAAAGGTGTAAAAAGGGATTTAGGACACGACGGTTGCAGCATCCCCATGGTCCTGTGATTTACACTGGGATGCTTGCCACCTGATTCGCCTTTATGACAGTTGTGGGCGGGGTCACGGGATCCCCTTTTTGTAACGTCCTTTACCTGCAAAGTCAAGGGTGAGCTAGGTGAGCTGACTAATTCGATCACCTGCAGTGATTCACAGCAGATGTGGGAAGGAGAGCTGTAAAGGGGGCGGGGCTCATTTCATAAAAGGCTCACTGGGCAGCATAAATTGTGATCGTAAGTTGTGGACTTCCTGTATTGTGTCAACCTCCTTGCCCCCCCCCCCAAGTTACTGAGTGTTTCTCTCTCCTTGGTCCCCCCCCCCCCCCAGGCCTCTGGGGTCACCGTCTGTGACAAAGTCATCCAGGTGTTCAACGACATGAAGGTGCGCAAACACGCCCCCCAGGAGGAGCAGAAGAAGCGCAAGAAGGCCGTCATCTTCTGCCTGAGCGAGGACAAGAAGAAGATCATCCTGGAGGCCGGCAAGGAGATCCTGGTGGGCGACCTGGGAGACACCGTCGATGACCCCTACCTGCACTTCGTCGCCATGCTGCCCCCCAGCGACTGCCGCTACGCCCTCTATGACGCCACCTATGAAACCAAGGAGAGCAAAAAGGAAGATTTAGTCTTCCTCTTCTGGTGAGGCTCCCTTCCCTCCTCCTTCCTTGTCTCTTCCTTCTCTTCTTTCTCGCTCTGTTCCTCCTCACTTCTTCCCTCTTTCTCCTTCTTTGTCTTTCTCCTTCCTTTCTCCTTTGTTCTTCCTTCTGTCCTTCCTTCCTTCCTTCCTTCGATTACATCAAGCTGTACCTCTTTCCTTCTTTCCGTCCTTCCTTGCTGTCTGTCATCTCCCTTCCTCCTCGTTTCTTTTTCCTTGCTTGCTTGCTCTCTTTCTCCTCCCTTCCTCTTTCTCCTTCTTTGCTTTCTCCTCCCTCGTTCTTTGTCCTTCTTTCCTCCTCCCTTCTTCCTTCCTTTCTGTATGGTTATACACCCACTCTCCCTTTCAAACACCCTTTTCTCTGTGGCCAAAGGCTGAATACTGAACAGGGAAAGCTTCTTTCTGCCCTATTCCGCTCATTCAACCAAGTCTTGCTTTTAGAGGCATGAGTTGGACTAGAAGATCTCCCAAGGTCCCTTCCAACTCTGTTATTCTGAGTTGCCTAGGCTGCTCCCTTATGGGGGGGGGGAGAGGATGAGGACTGGCGCCTTATCACCAGCCTCTTGTCTGAATTGGCAGCTTCATCCTTCCGTAACCAAAGCTGGTTGGCTGTGTGCCATTAAGGAGGCGATTTAGCTCCCATCACCATGTGGGGTGGGATACGGCCCCTCCCAGATGGGCGCAAAGAGCTGGGTGTGGGTGAGATTGAGCTTTCCTCCCCACCTTTAAAATTAAAAAGCACCGTGGGAAGACAAGCCCCTTATCCCGCCCGATCTCCTCTCCCGGCCAACCTCCGTAGCTGGGGAATAGACTTCTAGACGGCTGCTTCGCTCCCAGTGTGTTAAGCTGGGGCGAGAAAACAATAATTAACTTGGGATGATCTGTATAATTGAGGACTTGGAAACACAGAGTGTCTGGGGCTGGGCTGGCTTGCAGCTCCTCGGCCATCGTAGTAGGGGGCCTTCTGAAAAGAGTGTGCAGGGGAGGGTCTAAACCCCGGGGTCTCCAATCTTGACAGCTTGGATTTCAAGATGCCTGAGGAATTCTGGGAGTTGAAGTCCACGAGTGTTAAAAATGGCTAAGGTTGGAGGCCCCACATCTTTCTGTCCTCTAGTCTTTCGATTGAATTTTAAAAGTGCACCTCCTGTCAACCTCTTTGACCGCAGTTACGAGGCCTTGTCTGATGATGGGGAAGCTTTTTGGCTCCTTCGCGTGTTACATCCCCCAAGCAGCAAGACTCAAAGTGCTGGGTTAATGGGAGGTGCAGGGTTCGTGTGAAGCGCTCCTCCTCCTCCTCCTGAGAATGCCCCGCCCCCCATTTGAGCCGTGGGGGTGCAGTGGTTGTAGTGCAGCATTGCAGGCTAATTCTCCCGACTACCGATTGCCAGATTCCTGACCAGCTCAAGGTTGACTCAGCCTTCTGTCCTTCTGAGGATGGTAAAATAAGGACCCAGATTGTTCGAGGCTGACTCTAAACGGTGTAAAGAGGGCGGTAAAGCGGTATATAAGTCTTAAGTGCTATTTCCCTTCTTTCCCCCCTCCATTTTTCTTCCTTCATTCATTCATTCCTTCTCTCCTTCTCTCCCTCCCTCCCTCCCCTCCCTGTGGTTAGAATGCAATATTGCAAGTAAATTGCCTATTGCCAGGAGTTTGATCCTGACTGGCTCCAAATTGACTCAACCTTCTGTCCTCCCGAGGTCGGTAAAATTGGAGATCCAGATTGTTGGGGTCTGACTCTGTAAACTGCTTAGGAGAAGTCTGTAAAGCACTGTGAAGTGACCCATAAGTTTTACATTTCTGTTTGGGGGAATTTATTAACGAATGACCTCTTCCACGTTGGCTTCCTTTTGGAAAAAGCTGCTTCTTCCATAGCATCAACACAAGTCCCCTCGTAGGGTAGTTTAAAACACTTTAATAAATGAAAATAAATGGCAGAGTGGTGGGGGTGGGGAGGCCGTCCCTGGGTTGTGTGAAAGCTGCTTTCTCTCTCCCCTGCAGGGCGCCCGAGAGTGCTCCTTTGAAGAGCAAGATGATCTACGCCAGCTCTAAGGATGCCCTCAAGAAGAAATTTCCAGGTGAGAGCCGGCAGGTGGGAGAAAATCCCCATTGGCTGGAGGGAGGCCCTGACACCAGCGGTTAGAAACGGGAAGCAAGTGGAATGAAATTACAGGCAGTCCCTGAATCACAACAGTTCATTTAATGACCGTTAATGAAAAGCGGCGGTTTATCACCCTTATATAACATTTGCAACCCCTTGGTCACCTGGATCAAAATTGGAACCCTTGGCAACTGAGCCAAGGGGGGGGGGGGAGTGTCATGCAATCCCCTTTTGCGATCTTCGGACAGGCCAAACCAACGGGGAAGCCAGGTTCACTTAACGATGGGGGTTATTAACAAATGCTAAGGGTTCCCTTTACAACAGCGACAAGACAAGTCGTAAAATAGGGCAGAGCTCGCTTAGCAAACGTTCCACTTCAGTGGCATAAATTTGGGCCTCGTAAGTCGAGGACTACCTGTGATATCTCAAATTGGGCCGATTCCTCTGGACTTTTAAGACCCACTAATTTTAGAAAAGGCTCTGGGAGGTTTTGACAACTGACGAAATGTCTAATTCTGAATTTAGCCGTCTTCCCAAAACCTGAGGGATCTTTTAAGTATCCAAATCATTCGAGCCGCCTTATTTCCCTCCCCACCCCCTGTTGAATTGCTACTGCAATGGTTATAAGTCCTCGACTTATAACCATTCACTTGTTTGAAATGGCAGCAGCATTTGAAAGGAAGTCACTAAGCGCCAGTCCTCGCACCCTGCGCGGTCGTGCGATCACCACAATTCAGCCACTTGGCACCCACCCCCCCGGCGTGTACTTATTTACAGCCGTCGCATGGGTCTCAAGGCTATGGCGATCAATATGCGTGGCTTAATGACAAAAAACTCGAGTGGGTGGAAGCCAGATTCACTTAGCAACCGGGCAATTCACTTTTGCAACCATGGATGGTTAACCAATTGTGGCAAGAATCATAAAATCGGGCACGGCACAATTATAGCAGCGGGCTTGCTTAATGGTGGAAAATCCTGGTCCCCAGTGTCGTAAGTCGAGGACCAGCTGTTCAGCCAGTTTGGATCTTTCTGACACCCCAGCCCCCATTCATTCATCCATTCAACTTCTATGCTGCCCAATACCAAAGGGTCTCAGGAGATGCTGGGAGTTTAACATTGGAAATGATTTAGGATTATCTCCTGTTCTCGCTGGAAGTTCTGGGGTACAGTTGTCTCCCCTTCTTTCTAGTGCAAACTTTGGTGCTCGGAGGAGAAAGCGGGATAGGTTTTCCTACCTAAGCAGGGGGGTGGGCTAGAAGACCTCTGAAGCCCCATCCAACTCTGTTATTATATAAGCCACTTCAAAATAATTTGCTTTCCTAGCTTTTAAATTTGCTTTTTCTGCAGCCAGGATTCTGTTCTCTGGGTGGGGATGGGGTGGGGGCGGGGGGGAAGGAGGTCAACAGCCAGTGAGGAGATAATGGTATTTATAATATAAAATCTAAGAGTATAAGAGCCAAGGTGGTGCAGTGGTTAGAGTGATAACTGCTAGCTGTTGTTCAGCAGTTCAAATCTCACCACCGGCTCAAGGTTGACTCAGCCTTCTGTCCTTCCGAGGTGGGTAAAATGAGGCCCCAGATTGTTGGGGGCAACAGGCTGATTCTGTAAACCCCTTAGAGAGGGCTGTAAAAGCACTGTGAAGCTGTATAGAAGTCTAAATGCTATTACTATAAGGCAGACCTAGGTATTTTATGGCCCTCGGGTTGTCTCTGTCCAGCCCTGATTGACTTACATGGTTCACAGGTAGTGCTCGACTTATGACAATTGAGCCTAACATTTCTGTTGCTAAGTAGTGAAGGATTTGTTAAGTGGGTTTGCCCCCCCTCCCCCCGCTTTTCCAACCTCTCTTGCTCCACTTAAGTGAATCGCCGCCATTGTTAACATTAGCAACCCCACTTGTCAGATGCCAGGCGTCTTAATTTTGATCACAGGGATGCTACAACGGACATAAAGTATTTTAAAAAGAAATTGTTCACTGCTCACTTCTTAAAACTGCCGTTCTAACTTTGAATGATCACTCAATGAACGGACGTAGGCTTGGCTACCTGTACTTTTTAGTTTTTAATAAAAATACTTTTTTTTTACTTTTTAGTTTTTAATAAAAATACTTTTTTGTAAGGCATTTCTATGACCCCAGCCTAGATGTAACTCTTCTGGTCTGGTCTGTGTAGGTGGCTTTTTATTACAAAGGACACTGCAATTTATTTTTTTTATAATTTAGTCTGTGTGCACCCGGGCGTGCCTACCCATTTCTCAGCCGTCTCGGTATGGCGCTCTGCCACAGTCCCAATTTCTCCGGTGGGCCCCTTGCGAAAATAAATTGCCTGTCCCTGGTATCCTGCCTTGAGCAGGGGGGGGGGTGGACTAGAAGACCTCCGAGGTCCCTTCCATCATCATCATTTAATGGCCCTATAATCCCTTACATGAGGTAGAGCCTGGGCTACTGAATACATCTAGCAGAGTGTTCAATGGCCGGATGCCCTTCCTGTCGCCAGTGAGGAGTTTTGTCTCATTGTGTCTCGAGAGAGAAATTTATTTATTTATTGGATTTGTACAGTACCCCATCAAATCTTACCTCTCCTTCCTCTCTCTCTCTTCCCCCCCCCCACCAGGGATCAAGCACGAGTGGCAAGCAAACGGCCTAGAAGACATTAAAGACCGCCAGAGTCTAGCGGAAAAGCTGGGAGGCAGCTGCGTCATCAGCTTGGAGGGCAAGCCCGTGTGAGAGCCCCTCCTCCCGTTCCCGGGTCCCCTGTCGTGCCAGTGACTCTGGAGCTTCCATGTTAATGGCCCCATGCTACTGTTGGGGGTGGGGTGGGGTTGTGGGGGGTCCTTTTCTCAGTTCCATTCCAATTATTTCCTTTTTTTTGGTTTTGTTTTCCCTGCCTTCTCATCTTCCCTCGCCTGGTGCTCTCTCTCTCTTTTTTTCTCCCATCTCAGCAGTTGGCCTGCAGCCTGCTGCTCAAATTTGCCAAACGTGCTACAGCTTATTTCTTTCCCTCACCCCCTCCTCCACTCCTCCCCAGCCCCTTTGCCTCCTTCCTTGCTTCCTTCTCTTTCTTTCTCTCTCTCTCTTCCCCACCCGTCCTCAAACCCTCGAGGTGACATTCCTAAAAGGAGGGGTCTCCATTCCTCAGCCCTCCTCCTTGGTTTTCTTTTGGTCCACCTGCTTCCTCCAAATTCTCCTCTTTCAAGGGGGGGTGGCGGTAAGCAGCCAATGGTTGGGATCGACGGGGACCCTAATTTCCACAGAATTAAGTCAGTTTTCCAGTTTGTACAAAAAAGGAAAAAGGGGTTTTTTTGTTCTTTTTTTTTTTACTAAAAAAAATGGGTCTGCGTGTTTTTCCTCTGAGAAAGTGTGGAATGGCAACTGTGCTCCCTCCCCCCTCCCTGTGATTATTTCCTCTCCCTCCTCCTCCTCCTCCTCTTAGCTGCCATAGTAGCTTTGTGCTTGTCTGTAGTACCGTGTACAAATAAAATATTGTGGAAAACCAGTTGCACCCATCTCTACGTTGGGGGTGGAATTAACAAACTTTTATGGAAGCAGCACCACCAAGAACATGAATTGAGTAATAAAAAAATAATAATAATTCTAACTATTGACGTCTGGCCTGGTTTTATTCGCTTTGGGGGGCGGGGGGAGAGGCTGATGTTCAAAATCTGGGACACATCTCTTTGTTGAACAACTTGCCGCTCAGGGTTGAACGGTGGCGTCGTTGGGGCTCTGCGAACTTGTTCGTTTCCTTGGCGGACGTTTCGTGACCCAACTAGGGAATATAATCAGTGGGATACTAAATGGGAGTTGGGTTTGTTGCAAATTCCCCCCTTTTTGCACCGATGGTGTTCCCTAGTTCATATCTGGGTGTGAGCAGGACCCTGCATGAAATTTCCTTTTTTCTCCCCAGTCCCAAGGCTTTTACCTCCCAGTTCTGGAATCCCAGAGGCAAAATATTTACAATTTTGAAATTTTGTATATTTCTGACCCAAAACCCCAGTGGGTGGTTCTTCCACCTTCTCTTTAAAAAATCCTACATTTGATTAACCATGAGTTTGATGAAGTGAGCTAACAATTTTGCCTTTTAATAATTTTTTTTAATTGTCCCACCTTTTTAGAGTGACTCCCGCCCCCCCCCCCCCTAAAATTTAAATTCTCAACCTCAACTCCAAGAATTCACCTGGGAGTTTGAAGTCCACCAGTTTTCAAGGTTGAGAAAACTGCCCTTTTTAAGTGGCAGGCAGGCAGGGGGCAAATTAAACGTCCAAGCTTCTCAAAGGTAGTTAATATCTAACCAGGATGCCTTCAGGGTTGGGAGCAAATCTCCAGCGATAGCTAATCTAGGTTTCTCTCCCAATTTCGCCGAACAGATTTCCACGCAGGCTTGGAACAGAAATCTCACGCCCTTCTCTCTCAAGACAAATCCATCCAGGTTGTAAAACTTTCAGGAAAAAGGTGTGTGTGATTTTTTAAAAACACACACATTGTGAAAAAAAAAACACATTGTGAAGAAACTCAAGATTGGGTGCAGTTTTGCAGAAGGCAAAACAGATTTTTAAGCCAGCTTGTGAGTTGATTGTGGTTCACTTGAGGCTTCAATTTAACAATGATTAATTTAGCGACTTGAAAGTTACAGGGGGGGAAAAACCCTGAGAAAAAGTCACTTAATGGCCCCTTTTTTTTCACATCACCATTGCAACATCCTCAAGGTCATATGATCAAAATTTGGATGCTTGGCAACCAATTCCATGTTTATGACTGGCAGCGCCCATGTGTGTGTGTGAGAAAGACGTGATCCCCTTTTGTGACAATGGGGAAGCCAGATTTGATTTTATTTATTTATTCAATTTATGGCAAGAAACATCAAAAGAGGCCAAAACTCACTTGTCTCTAGCCACAAAAAATGTCAAATCATGAGTTGGGACCCTTAAAGCGGACAGCCATAAATCCAGGACTACAGACGAGACAGGAGTTCTGAGATTGCAGAACTTCAAAGGAACCCCTTACCTACTATAATTTATGTATGGTTTGTTTGAGTTGTATGATTATTTTTTATAAGAAACATAGAAGACTGACGGCAGAAAAAGACCTCATGATCCATCTAGTCTGCCCTTATACTATTTTTTGTATTTTATCTTAGGACGGATCTATGTTTATCCCAGGCATGTTTAAATTCGGTTCCTGTGGATTTACCAACCACGTCTGCTGGAAAGTTTGTTCCAAGGATCTACTACTCTTTCAGTAAAATAATATTTTCTCACGTTGCTTTTGATCTTTCCCCCAACTAACTTCAGATTGTGTCCCCTTGTTCTTGTGTTCACTTTCCTATTAAAAACCCTTCCCTCCTGAACCTTATTTAACCCTTTGACATATTTAAATGTTTCGATCGTGTCCCCCCTTTTCCTTCTGTCCTCCAGACTATACAGATTGAGTCCATGAAGTCTTTCCTGATACGTTTTATGCTTAAGACCTTCCACCATTCTTGTAGCCCGTCTTTGGACCCGTTCAATTTTATCAATATCTTTTTGTAAGTGAGGTCTCCAGAACTGAACACAGTATTATTCCAAATGTGGTCTCACCAGCGCTCTATATAAGGGGATCACAATCTCCCTCTTCCTGCTTGTTATACCTCTAGCTATGCAGCCAAGCATCCTACTCGCTTTTCCTACCACCCGACCGCACTGCTCACCCATTTTGAGGCTGTCAGAAATCACGACCCCTAAATCCTTCTGCAGTTTTTGCTAACACAGACTCAGATTGAGGATTCCTTTTAAATTTTTTTTTTTTAAACTATTGGATTTGTATATTGTCCTGTTGTGAGCCGCTCCAAGTCCTCGGAGAGGGGCGGCATGCAAATCTAATAAATTATTATTATTATTATTATTATTAACCCACCTTTCCTATTTGCACAAGGTAGGTTCCTTCGCCTGGCGTGACCCAAGGCACAGTCTCCCAGGGATGGAACCCGCCCCCCCATTGGAACAATCTCCATTTCCAGGGAATGCCATCGAAAGCTCGGCCTATCCGCTCTCGGCTGCTTGGGTGCGGCTAATCAGGTTCCTGCAGCCCCACCAGGTGAGACCAAAGTCCTGTCTAGGTGGGGCTCTCCAATCTTGCCCGATCATTCACTGCGCCTTCGGGCACACTGCCGCTGAATCACCTTGGCGAAGCTTGGCTGTTCCTCCTTAGTACATCATCAAGAAAGGAGGTGATGATGATGATGATGCCCTTGGGATGAAGGACACCCACAATTCCTGAAGGAAGAAATCGCACCGCCTCCCTTCAGAAGAAAACAAAAAAATAAAAGAGAACCCTCAAAGAACACATCCTAGATCTGAATGAATGAAATTTATTCATTTATTCATTTATTAGATTTGTATGCCGCCCCTTTCCGTAGACTCGGGGCGGCTCACAACAACAATAAAACAATTCATGACAAATCTAATAATTTTTAAAAACCCTGTTATTAAAGCAGACATACACACAAACATACCATGCATAAACTGTATAGGCCTGGGGGAGATGTCTCAATTCCCCCATGCCTGCTGGCAGAGGTGGGTTTTAAGGAGTTTACGAAAGGCAAGGAGGGGGGGGGGGACTGGTTCCAGAGAGTCGGGGCCACCACAGAGAAGGCTCTTCCACTGGGACCCGCCAGACATTGTTTAGTCGACGGGACTCGGAGAAGGCCAACTCTGTGGGATCTAATCGGTCGCTGGGATTCGTGCGGCAGAAGGCGGTCTCGGAGATATTCTGGCCCGATGCCATGAAGGGCTTTATAGGTCATAACCAACACTTTGAATTGTGACCTGAAATTGATCGGCAACCAATGCAGACTGCGGAGTGTTCCCATTGAGCCCAAAGTTGAATGTGTGTGTGAAATCGATTGTCAATCAGGGTTGTTTCCTTTGATTTTACAGAAGTTTGATTTATTGGAGTTATATTGTGTTGTTTTAAGTGTTCCCTTTATTTATTTATTTTTTGTATTTGAGCTCAGCTGGGAGGTTCCCTTGCGGACGTTTTATGACCAAACTACGTAACCTCATCAATGCTCAAATAAGCAAAAATCATCTTTCTAACACTGATGCTGTTCCCTAGCTTGGTCACGAAACGTCTGCAAGAAACTACTAAGCTCAGAGAGCACTAAGGATCCCATAGATGTCCCTCCTCTTCCACCATTCTCTCTTCCTCTCCTGCCCTCCCAAACTCCACTCTCTTCTAGAACTGTTGATGTTCCCTAGTTTGGTCATGAAACGTCTGCAAGAAAAACCCACCAAGCTCAGAGACCAAGAAGAACCAATATTGTTCCTCATCCCCCTCCTCTACTCATTGATGGTGTTACCTAGTTTGGTTATGAAATGTCTGAAGAAAGCTACTAAGTTCAGAGACCGCCAAGAACCAATATTCTTACTCACTCCCTTCCTCCTCTACTCATTGATGGTGTTACTTAGTTTGGTTATGAAATGTCTGAAGAAAACCACTAAGCTCAGAGACCACCAAGAACCAATATCCTTCCTCATTCCCTTCCTCCTCTACTCATTGATGGTGTTACCTAGTTTGGTCGCGAAATGTCTGCAGGTAAAACCAACAAGCTCAGGCCACCAAAGATCCCGTAATCGTTCTCTTCCTCCTCCTCCAGAACCCCTCCTCAAATGTGTCTGCATGCCATCTTCACACTTAAAACTATTCCAACGTGCTCATTCGCCTCTGCTCTATCTTCCCAACGACCCTGCGAGTTACGCCTTAGAATTCACCAGTCCTTTATATAGTCTAAAGGGTAGTTGCATTTAACGAGGTGGAATAATTCCTATGCAGAAAATAATAATAATAATTTATTAGATTTGTATGCCGCCCCTCTCCGCAGACTCGGGGCGGCTCACAACAATAATAAAAACAATATTACAGTGGAACAAATCTAATATTAAAAGAGAAAAAAACATATAAAACCCTATCATTTAAAACCAAACAACACATACATACCAAACATAAAGTATAAAAGCCTGGGGAAGGTGTCTCAGTTGCCCCATGCCTGGCGATATAAGTGGGTCTTGAGTAGCTTACGAAAGACAAGGAGGGTGGGGGCAGTTCTAATCTCCGGAGGGAGCTGATTCCAGAGGGCCGGGGCCGCCACAGAGAAGGCTCTTCCCCTGGGGCCCGCCAAACGACATTGTTTAGTCGACGGGACCCGGAGAAGGCCAACTCTGTGGGGCCTTATCGGTCGCTGGGATTCGTGCGGTATAATAATCCCATTTCAATAACGACTGGACGTTTGGAAGTGCTTAGCAATTATAGCTTGGCCGTTTCATTAGACGTTTACAAATTGCGAAAGCTTATGCGATGGGGAGAAGCACAGAGCACAGACGCTAAATTGTTTTAAATTAAAATTCAACTGAAAACAAGCGAATTATATTATTTCGGACAGTGCAAACTGACGTTAAAAGGAAGGTAAGAATAATTTAAACATTACACTAAATCCTTAATGTGGGTGATTTGGGTTTGGGTGGGCAAACCAAAATGCAGGCCCGGCTGACCTACCATGGTTTGGTTTGCTAAACTGGTTAACGAATCACAGGTTTAATAAATAGGCAAGCTGGATCAGCATACTGCATTATGGTGAATGTAGAAATGAAAACTTTTCCAGAAAGAACAAGGGAATTGATATATTACTGCAGGCACAACAACTATTCCAATAAGGTGATTATTTTTTTAGGTTACAGTGGTACCTCTACCTAAGAACGCCTCTCCTTACGAACTTTTCTAGATAAGAACTGGGTGTTCAATATTTTTTTGCCTCTTCCCAAGAACCATTTTCTACTTACAAACCCGAGCCTCCAAAACTGTAACAGGAAAAGGCAGGGCGAAGGGACCTCTAGGTATCTCCTGGGAGGAAACAAGGCCGGAAAAGGCGGGGAGAAGCCTCCGTAGGGCCTCTCTAGGAATCTCCTTTGAGGAAACAGGGCTGAAAAAGGCAGGAAGAAGCCTCCGTGGGGCTTCTCTAGGAATTTCCTGGGAGGAAACAGGGCCTCCAGCCTCCCTGTGGTTTCCCCAATCGCACACATTATTTGCTTTTACATTGATTCCTATGGGAAAAAATTGCTTCTTCTTAAAAACTTTTCTACTTAAGAACCTGGTCACGGAATGAATGAAGTTCATAAGTAGAGGTACCACTGTATTTGTTAGGGGAGAAAAAAAACATAAGATTCCTGTATTTCCCACTTTGATATCCAAGTTCACATGACATGCGCTCAGCTCAACTAATTTATTAGAGCTACCTTATCTTGAATCTGTTAGGAAGTTTAGCCTAACAAAGGAAAGATTGAGGGGTGTCATGATAGCACATTTTCCAATATCTAAGGGGCTGTCACAGGGGAGTCAACCTATTCTCCAAAACAGCTGAAGGCAGGACAAAAAAGAATGGATGGGAACTAATCAAGGAGAGAAGCAACCTGGAACTAAGGAGAAATTTCTTGGCAGAACTATTAACCAGCGGAACAGCTTGCCACCAGAAGTTGTGGGTGCTCCATCACTGGAGGTTTATTTATTTATTTATTTATTATTTCCTTCCTTCCTTCCTTCCTTCCTTCCTTCCTTCCTTCCTTCCTTCCTTCCTTCCTTCCTTCCTTACTTACTTACTTACTTACTTACTTACTTACTTACTTACTTATTGGATTTGTATGCCGCCCCTCTCCGGAGACTCGGGGCGGCTAATAGCAACAATAAAACAGTGTACAATAGTAATCTGATATTAGAAATGATTAAAAATCCATTAATATAAAAACCAAACATACATACATACCATGCATAGAATTGTAAAGGCCTAGGGGGAAAGAGGACCTCAATTCCCCCATGCCTGGCAGCAGAGGTGGGTTTTAAGTTGCTTACGAAAGGCAAGGAGGGTGGGGGCAGTTCTAATCTCTGGGGGCAGTTGGTTCCAGAGGGCCGGGGCCGCCACAGAGAAGGCTCTTCCCCTGGGTCCCGCCAGGCGACATTGTTTAGTCGACGGGACCCGGAGAAGGCTCACTCTGTGGGACCTAACTGGTCGCTGGGATTCGTGCAGCAGAAGGCGGTCCCTGAGGTAATCTGGTCCGGTGCCACGAAGGGCTTTATAGGTCCTAACCAACACTTTGAATTGTGACCGGAAACTGATCGGCAACCAATGCAGAAGAAAACAGCTGCATTGGCTTTCCCCTAAATCAAATCTCCATTTTAGGGCATCTTTTCCCCTGCTCAGAGTAAACTCGGTTCCTGAGCATGTGTTGAAAGAATCCACTTCCTTTCTGCTCTACTTTTGCCCTGAGCTCGTGGTGAAAGCCTTCACGACCTAAATCGGTTTCTCTCTCGATGATGCATGCTACTGTCAAGAGTTTCTCAAATGAGTCACGCATTACATTGGACCCAGGGTATACCTTAAAAAATAAAAATATTTAGAGGGTGCACCAGAGAATGCACAGAGTGTCTCGTCTCCCACGCCCCAACGAGATCTCTAGATTTTAGATGCAAAATATATTTATGGAAGAGGCGTCTAGCAGCAGCATGTAAACAGACTGAATTCTCTGGTTTGAAAAATGTAAGAATTGTGTGCAATTTAGTTCAGGAAGGAAGTGACGTCATCCATGGACCAAAAATTGTGTTCTGCTGCCCCCTGCAGGAAATGCAAAATAGCTACCAATCCAAAGTCAACCACTAAATTTGCTTTTTTTTTTTTTTTTTTGGAATGGAATCAAACCAAGACTAGATTAGTTAGAACCAGTAATGGGCAGTGCAGGTATTAAGTTTATGCACCATTTATTGAATAGTTAATAGGTTTTTTTATTGTCCTTCCTTCTATAGTACCTTAGCATGATCCTTAATTATTTTTAAAACAGGAAATAATTAAATAGCCCCCATAAATGCTATAAATTTGAATCATGATCTGGAACTGAACTTTTATAGCAATGGAAGAAAATTGAGCTACTTGCCTAATCTGTTATCTTACTGAGCCTTGGGGGTTCAGTGCAAAACCTTAAAACGTCACTGTGCTGCTCAACAAATCATGCTGTCTCTCTCATTTGTCCTTTTGGTGGCTATTCAAATAATGGGACTTCGTCAACCTGAAAAAGAATCCAAGCACCTGAAAACTTTTCTTGGTTTGGCAAGCCACCCCCACCCAGTCACATGACCTTTAAGCCACCACCACCCCATCACATGCTTGTTAAAGCAGCTCCCATCTGGTCCCATGGCCAGCAAGGCACTCCTACCCAGTCACATGACCATCAAGCCACACCCACAAAATAAGCCATGCTCACAGTGGCAGTAAAAATTTTGGCAGCCCATCACTGGTTAGAATGCATCTTATCTATTTATCTATTTATCTATTTATCTATTTATCTATTTATCTATCTATCTATCTATCTATCTATCTATCTATCTATCTCCATCCATATGTATCTCTTTCCTTCTCTCTCAATCTCTCTCTTACCTATCTCTCTTATCTATTTTTTTTTTTTATATATATATATATTGGGATTGTTTTATGAAATTACTAATTTTAAATTGTAATTAGATTGGTGGGCATTGGATTTGTTATTATGTACTGTTTTTTATTATTGTTGTGAGCCGCCCCGAGTTTGCGGAGAGGGGCGGCATATAAATCCAATAAATCTAATCTAATCTAATCTAATCTAATCTAATCTAATCTAATCTAATCTAATCTAATCTAATCTAATCTATCTATCTATCTATCTATCTATCTATCTATCTATCTATCTATCTATATCTCTCCATCCATATGTATCTCTTTCTTTCTCTCTCTCTCTTACCTATCTTATCTATCTATTAACTATGTATTATGTCTCTCTCTCCTTTTTATGGAAACATTTACAAAAAGAAGTCAAAGGACAACAAATGGCAAGAAAAGGGAAAAACAATTAGAGAAAAATAGGATAGAGAAAAGAAAGAAAGAAAGAAAGAAAGAAGTGAATTCTGACAGACTTCGTTGATCCAGGTTTGTTGTTTCCAACTATTGTTTGTTGTCCTACCTTTAGATTAACTATATCTGGCAGGCTTGTTCGGTTTGTTTCAAGTTCGCCCCAGGGGTGACATGCTACTGGTTCGGCCCGATTCAGGCGCCAGATGGTTGCTCAATGGCCTGGATGTCGCCATTTATTTATTTATGTACATTTATGTTATGTATTTATTTATCCTTCTCCTCACAAACTCAGTACACAATTTCGCATGCGGAGAGGGTGAAAAAATGTGTGTGCAAGCAGAGCGCAGCTGAAAAAGAAATTTCACCACTGCTCTGGGCTGAAAAAACTCCACATTGGTGACAGGGAAGGGCATCCGGTCACTAAAAACTCAGATCCGTTCAGTTGCCCTGTCTTCACCCTGCAAGGGATTATGGGGTTGTTAATGGGGATGACTTATTCCATTTTTAAGTTGTCCATCTTCCCTGCAAGATGACTCTGGGCAGCTGTAATTATTTTTAAAAAATATGACAATATATGGGGAGAAAATTAAGTGGGTAGCTTTCAGGTTGGGTGTTTGGTAGTTGTGTTTTTTTTAAATCCATTTTTCTAGAGGTATGGTTTTTGCAAAAATGGACCATTTTGATCACTCCCAGTATCTTTTGCTTCAAATAGAGGCAATGCCTGGATCTGTGACGGTGAATCTATAGCACGTGTGTCACAAGACACATCTGAAGGCATGCAAGGCCTCCAAAGCCTGTGGATGGTTAATAATAGACACAATGGGCCTACTAGAAGTTCAGAAGCCTGAGAAAGGTGAAAAATGGCCTAACGGGCCTACTAGAAGTTCAGAAGCCTGAGGAAGATGAAAAATGGCCCAATGGGCCTACTGGAAGTTTGAAAGCCTGAGGAAGGTAAAAAAAATGGGCCTACTGGAAGTTTGTAAGCCTGACGAAAGTAAAAAATACCCCAATGGGCCTACCGGAAGTTTGGAAGCCTGAAGAAGGTGAAAAATGGGCCTACTGGAAGTTTGGAAGTCTGGGGAAGGTGAAAAATGGCCCAATGGGCCTAGTGGAAGTGTGAAAGCCTGAGGAAGATAAAAAATGGCCCAATGGGCCTACTAGATGTTAGGAAGCCTGAGAAAGGTAAAAAATGGCCCATTGGGCTTACTGGAAGTTTGGAAGCCTGAGGAAATGTAAAAAATAGCCCAATGGGCCTACTGGAAGTTTGGAAGCCTGAGGAAGGTGAAAAATGGCCCAATGGGCCTACTGGAAGTTTGGAAGCCTTAGGAAGGTAAAAAATAGCCCAATGGACCTACTGGAAGTTTGGAAGCCTGAGGAAGGTAAAAAATGGCCCAATGGGCCTACTGGAAGTTTGGAGGCCTGAGGAAAGTAAAAAATAGCCCAATGGGCCTACTGGAATTTGGAAGCCCGAGGAAGATGAAAAACGGCCCAGCAGGCCTACTAGAAGTTCAAAAGCCTGAGGAAGGTGAAAAATGGCCCAATGAGCCTAGCAGAACTCTGGAGGCTTTATTGAGGTTTACACACATGCGTCAGGGGCATCATTATGCATATATGTATGGAGAGGCGGGCATTGCATTATGGGTGTAGGCATGCATACACATACTATCAAACACATGTGTGCCTTTTGGCACCCAAGCAAAAAAAAAAAATGGTTTGCCATCACCGGCTGAGATGGTGAAGGAAGGCTGTGCAATTGGAAACAACAAGTGCAACACCCAGTAGTGGGTTCCTACTGGAACGGTAAACAACGCCACACTGGTAGCAAAAAATTGAGCTGCGCACTCAACTTTGGGTGTCTCACATATAGGGAGGGGAAGGGACGCAGGTGTGTGAGAATTCGGTGGGTTTTTTGCTTCTGCGCAAGCGCGGAGGCAAAATAATAGCTGAAATCGCTCTCTTGCGCAGGTCCCCTTGTGAGATTTTGTTTCCTGCGCATACACAGAAGCAAAAACATGCACGCAAGACACCTGAAGCTGCACACGCAGCGCATCGGCACAGGTAGGTAGGAGCAATCCACCCCTGGTGACACCATTTGCTAAGGATAACCAGCTGTCTTGGCAAAGCCGAGAAACGGAATTATTTTTTGCTTTTCTACCCGTACACCAGTGTTTTTCAACCAGTGTGCCGTGGCACACTAGTGTGCCGCGAGACATGGTTACGTGTGCCGCGAAGCTCAGCTTCCGAGATTGGAAGCTGAGCTTCATTCTTCCCGTCTCCTTTTTCGCGCCTTTGGGGCCCAGCGGGAGAGCGCTGGCAGCAGCGGCATCGGATGGTAGCCAGGGCGGCGGCTGCAAGTGGGAGCTCCAGGTCAGAGGCAATGGCAGTGGCTGCAACGGCGGCGAGCGCTCGGAGAAAACCTTCTCACAGCGGAGGTCGGTGAAGGTTGGGTGCGTGTGCATGCGCACGCCCCATCCCCCAGCCAGCCCACCCGGAACATTTAAAATAAGAAAAAGCTATGCCGGCCTTCGCAGAGAAGAAAGGAAGAGAGAGAACAAGAGAAAGAAAGAAAGGAAGAGAGAGAAAGAGAAAGAAAGAGACAGCAAGTGGGGGGAAGGAGGGAGAGAGAAAGAGAACAAAAGAAAGAGGAAGGAAGGGAGAGAGAAAGAAAGAGATAGCAAGTGAGACAGAATGAGAGAGAAAGAGAAAGAAAGAGAGAGAGAGAGCAAGTGGGGGAAGGAGGGAGAGAGAAAAAGAGAGAGGAAGGAAGGAAGAGAGAAAGAAAGAGATAGCAAGAGAGACAGAATGAGAGAGAGAAGGAGAAAGAAAGAAAGAGACAGCAAGAGGGGGGAAGGAGGGAGAGAGAAAGAGAGCAAAAGAGAGGAAGGAAGGAAGGAAGAGGGAAAGAGATAGCAAAAGAGACAGAATGAGAGAGAGAAAGAAAGAGAAGGAAAGAAAGAGAGACAGCAAGAGGGGGGAAGGAGGGAGAGAGAAAGAGAGCAAAAGAGAGAGGAAGGAAGGGAGAAAGAAAGGGATGGAGAGAGAGAGAAAGAGGAAGGGAGAAAGAGGGAGGGAGAGAGAAATAGAGCGAAAGGGAGGAAGAGATTTTTTTGTCCAAACTTTTTTGCGCCCCCCCCCCCCCCCCCGCTCAATGTTCCCCAGGATTTTGAAAATGTGAATAATGTGCCGCAGCTCAAAAAAGGTTGGGAAACACTGCCGTACACAATGCCGACGGAGCAGTTTTCTCAGTATCAGCAGGAAAGAAATGGGATTGCACAATTTCTCCCCCGGGCTCCTTCTGTTCTTTGCCGCCTACAATTGCTTCCGTAAAGGAAGAGTTCACGCGGTGTGCTTAAGCAGATTAAGGCAAACTATTTATTTATTTATTTATTTATTGATTGATTGATTGATTGATTGATTGATTGATTGATTGGATTTGTATGCCGCCCCTCTCCGGAGACTCGGAGCGGCTAACATTAACAATAAAACAGTGTACAAACAATTAAAAAACCCATTAATATAAAAACCAAACATGCATACATACATACCATGCATAGAATTGTAAAGGCCTAGGGGGAAAGAGGATCTCAATTCCCCCATGCCTGACGGCAGAGGTGGGTTTTAAGTTGCTTGCGAAAGGCAAGGAGGGTGGGGGCAATTCTAATCTCTGGAGGGAGTTGGTTCCAGAGGGTCGGGGCCGCCACAGAGAAGGCTCTTCTCCTGGGTCCCGCCAAGCGCCATTGTTTGGTTGACGGGACCCGGAGAAGACCCACTCTGTGGGACCTAACTGGTCGCTGGGATTCGTGCAGCAGAAGGCAGTCCCTAAAATAATCTGGTCCGGTGCCATGAAGGGCTTTATAGGTCATAACCAACACTTTGAATTGTGATCGGAAACTGATTGGCAACCAATGCAGACTGCGGAGTGTTGGTGTAACATGGGCATATTTGGGGAAGCCCATGATTGCTCTCGCAGCTGCATTCTGCACGATCTGAAGTTTCCGAACATTTTTCAAAGGTAGCCCATGTAGAGAGCGTTACAGTAGTCGAGCCTCGAGGTGATGAGGGCATGAGTGACTATGAGCAGTTCTGCTCAACATCAATCCAAGTGCTTGGTTGGACTAGCTGGGTGTGTGTAAAGCCCATGGGTTTGGTTAGCGGAGGGCTGTTTCCGAACCTTTGCAGCTCGAAGGTGTGGGGACTTCAACTCCCAGAATTCCCCAGCTGACGGGGCTAGCTGGGGAATTCTGGGAGTTGGAGTCCATCCATCTTAAAACGTGCTAGCCGGCATGCCTTGAGACGGATGGACTTCCACTCCCAGAATTCCCCCGCCAGCACGTTTTAAGATGGCTGGAATTTTGATCGTGTGACCACGCTGCAACGGCTGAAAATTCTGGTCCCGGCTGTCGTCATAAATCAAGGACTATCTGTATAATGATTTAATAACGGCAGCCCAAAGAGAACAGCTTAGCAGAATTTGTCCCTGTGATGAACTGAGCCAGGAAAACGAGGCGGAATCGTATTTCTTGTGGGTTGAGCTCATTTCAGTTACAGGTCACATAGCTAAGATAAGGATCAGTTCCTACAAGGGTTATCATTATTTATTGCCGTTTGAAACAATAAACTTCAGGATGAAACCCTGAAACCAGCCGCCCACCCAACCATCTGAAATAGACAGATGTTGTTGGATGGCGTCAAGGCTCCAACCGCAACAGCTGCCTTATTTTTATGCTGGCTGATTAATGTATTGTCTGCATGTATTATATTGGATTACATTAGATTAACAGAGTTGGACGGGACCTTGGAGGTCATCTAGTCCAGTCCACCCCCCCCCCCAAGCAGAAGACCCTACACGTTTCTGACCGCTGGCGGTCCAGTCTCTTCTTGAAAGCTTCCAGGGATGAAGCTCACACAATGTTTGAAGGCAACTTCTATTGGTAGATGGTTCTCATTGTCAGGAAATTCCTCTTTAGATTAGATTAGATTTATTGGATTTATATGCCACCCCTCTCTGCAGACTCGGGGCGGCTCACAACATTGGTAAAAAAACAGTATATAGTAACAAATCTAATATTTAGCAATCTAAATTACAGTTTTAGGTTAAAAAATCCAAAAAAGAAGCCCCAATATATAAAAAACAAGCACACAATTGAATCGTACACAAAAACTACATGGGCAAGGGGGAGATGTTTCAATTCCCCATGCTTGACGACAGAGGTGGGTTTTAAGGAATTTACAAAAGGCAAAGAGGGTGGGGGCAATCCTAATCTCTGGGGGGAGCTGGTTCCAGAGGGTCGGAGCCACCACAGAGAAGGCTCTTCCCCTGGATCCCGCCAGATGATATTGTTTAGTCGATGGGACCCGGAGAAGGCCAACTCTGTGGGACCTAACCGGTCTCTAGGATTCGTGCGGCAGAAAGCGGTCTCGCAGATATCCTGGTCCGATGCCATGTAGGGCTTTATAGGTCATAACCAGCACTTTGAATTGTGACCGTAAACTGATCGGCAACCAGTGCAGACTGCGGAGTCTTGGTGTAACATGGGCATACTTAGAGAAGCCCATGATTGCTCTCGCAGTTGCATTCTGCATGATCTGAAGTTTCCAAACACTTTTCAAAGGTAGCCCCATGTAGAGAGCATTACAGTAGTCAAGCCTCGAGGTGATGAGGGCATGAGTGACTGTGAGCAGTGAGTCCCGGTCCAAATAGGGCCGCAACTGGTGCACCAGGCGAACCTGGGCAAACGCCTCCCTCGCCACAGCTGAAAGATGTTTTTCTAATGTGAGCTGTGGATCGAGGAGGACGCCCAAGTTGCAGACCCTCTCTGAGGGGGTCAATACTTCCCCCCCCCCAGGGTAATGGACGGACAGATGGAATTGTCCTTGGGAGGCAAAACCCAAGGCCACTCCGTCTTATCTGGGTTGAGTTTGAGTCTGTTGACACCCATTCAGGCCCCAACAGTCTCCAGGCACCAGCACATCACCTCCACTGCTTCGTTGACTATATTTCCAGGTTGAATCTATGCTTGATTAGTTTCCATCCATTATGCCTTGTCTGGTGCTTTGGAAAATAGCTGGAGACCCCTTCCTCTCTGGGGCAACTCCTCAAATATTGGAAGACATCTATCCTGTCTTCCCTGGTCGTTCTAGTCTCTTCACTGAACTAGCCAAGCCCAGTTCCTGCAAGCATTCTTCATATGTTCTACCCTCCCCTCATCATCCTGGTTGCTCTTGACTTAATCATTGTTCCATTTCACGCAGAATACAGAATCACAACATTGGAGGTCTTCAAGTCCAACCCCTTGCTCTGGATTGCAGCTTGTTTCTTACTGTTTTTTATTGGCTACTGGCATCGAGTGGTGCAAACCGTTAGTACTATGTACATAACTAGTTGGGTTTGGCAATATATAAAATAAACCAACATTGTATGCTTACATGTATTAGGACACTATTGCTTTAAGAGTTAGTTTTATGGATTGCCACAAGAGGGAGCCAAAAGCGTGATTCACTCTCTGGGCTAGTCTCTGCTATTTCTGAATTGTCTTTGTGACTATGCTGTAGTTTCTGATATAGAAGCATTTTTTGTTATTACGTTATTTCTACATTTTCCATGTATGTGGTAATTACTTAATACTGTATGTCTTAATGTCGCCAGTATATTTCCCTATCCCTTATAATAACGACGCTGCTCCGTGGAAACTATACCTGCGACAGAAAAACTATATACATTTTGGAAATCAGAGCAAAAAAAAAAAATGATTAGGAAGGTCAACTGCGATGGTTACAAAAAAAATTTTTTTTGTAGAAGTGTGTTATCCTCAGGAGCTTTGTACGTGTTACCTGATGACCTTATCCTTGGGGCCAAATTTAATGGCAGACACCTTCGTGTGCTGGTTGACCATATTTATAGATAGACTTCTCCTGCAGATGGAGGTTCTACTGATATTACTGCGGCTAAAAAAAATATCAAATCTTGGTTCAGCTTTTCGCCTCCAACTGAATCCCTCTTCCCCAGAAAATACAGAGCGAATCAATAAGTAAAAAAGGCACGCCCATTTTAAAGCCCCCTAAGTTAAAAACGTCCCCACCCACCCTTCAAAAAACCCAAAATGAAATAAATTGGTACCTCTATTTACAAACTTAATTCATTCCGTGACCAGGTTCTTAAATGGAAAAGGTTGTAAGAAGAAGCAATTTTTCCCATAGGAATCAATGTAAAAGCAAATAATATGTCCGATTGGGGAGGGTGGAGGCCCTGTTTCCTCCCAGGAGATTCCTGGAGAGGCCCCACGGAGGCTTCTCCCCCGCCTTTTCTGGACCTGTTTCCTCCCAGGCGATTCCTAGAGGGGCCCCACGGAGGCTTCTCCCTGCCTTTTCCAGCCCTGTTTCCTCCCAGGAGATTCCTAGAGAGGCCCACAAAGGCTTCTCCCCACCTTTTCTGGCCCTGTTTTCCTCCCAGGAGATTCCTAGACAGGCCCCACAGAGGCTTCTCCCTGCCTTTTCAGTTACAGTTTCGGAGGCTTGGGTTTGTAAATGGAAAATGGTTCTTGAGAAGAGCCCCAAAAATCTCGAACACCCGGTTCTTATCTAAAAAAGATTGTAAGTAGAGTGTTCTTAGGTAGAGGTACCACTGTAGGTCAAAAATAGGTGAGTTGCAATTTGCCTCCTGAACCACTTGGTGGCGCATTAACCCTTCCTTTTAAAAAAGAGAAAGAAATCCAGGAACAAAATTCTGTAATTTCCAACAATATAAACCCTCTCTCTCCCTCTCTCTCTCTCTTATGGGGAACGTTCTCAAAACCCCTTTGGGAATTTCAGCAGGCTTGTTCGGTGCATCCTGTAATCTTCTGGCTTGCTTTAACTTTTGCTTTTTTTTTTTCCAAGGGTGGAACTGGGAAAACGTCCCATATTTGAGCGTGCAACTCGGCCCTGATACTCCCAAAGGAATTAAGTGTGTTTATTTTTCTAAGAGAGGAAGAATCGGCTTCCACTTTACACTGGAACAGTGTGTAAAAGTCTCACTCTCCCCCCCCCCCCTCCTCCATTTTCCGGCCTTTGCAAATAAAAAATAAAAAAATACAGCGGTGAAAAATTCAGTTTTCACTACCGTGCACATCGATGCTGCTACCTTGCACTGATGCGCGAGGCCTTCTCCCAGTGCATCACACATTCCTGAAGCTGCCGTGGTCATTTTTAAAGGTTTTTTTTTTTTACATTTTACATTTTATTGCTCTCCGAGGCTGTTATTGCTGGCTGAGAAAGTGTTTATTTATTTGCATCCTACCTTTATTATAATTTCTACAAATAATTCAAGGCAGCGAAGTCATCCGAAACACAACTCCCCCGTTTTTTAACAGGACAAATTCTTTTTGGGAGACCCTAAAAACCTCCCTTCTCTCTCCCTTCTCAAATCCTATGGCATCTCAGGATCCCTCCATAGCTGGATTACAGCATTCCTGTCAAACAGGCAACAAGTGGTCAAAATAGGAAGCACCATATCCACCCCCGTCCCAGTTAAAAGCGGTGTTCCCCAAGGTAGTGTACTGGGACCAATGCTCTTCATTCTCTACATCAATGACCTTTGCGATTACATCACAAGCAACTGTGTCCTCTTCGCCGACGATGTGAAACTCTTCAACACCACCGATAACACAACTACTCTCCAAAAAGACCTTGACGCTGTTTCTGAGTGGTCCAACACATGGCAACTCCAAATCTCAACTAGCAAATGCTCTGTCCTACACATTGGGAAGAAGAATGTGAACTCCAAATACGAACTGAATAATCAAATTATCACAGATAACCCCCACTCGGTTAAAGACTTTGGTATACTAATAACAAAAGATTTAAGTGCCAAAGCCCACTGCAACAACATAGCCAAGAAGGCTTCAAGAGTTGTAAACCTAATCCTACGTAGCTTCTGCTCTGGCAATCTCACACGACTTACCAGAGCTTACAAAACTTTCGCCAGACCCATCCTCGAATACAGCTCATCTGTTTGGAACCCATATCGCATCTCAGACATTAACACCCTTGAAAATGTCCAAAGATACTTCACCAGAAGAGCCCTTCACTCCTCCACTCGAAATAGAATACCCTACGAGACTAGACTTTCAATCCTGGGCCTAGAAAGTTTAGAACTAAGACGCCTTAAACAAGATCTAAGTAGAAACATAGAAACATAGAAGTCTGACGGCAGAAAAAGGCCTCCTGGTCCATCTAGTCTGCCCTTATACTATTTTCTGTATTTTATCTTAGGATGGATATATGTTTATCCCAGGCATGTTTAAATTCAGTTACTGTGGATTTATCTACCACGTCTGCTGGAAGTTTGTTCCAAGGATCTACTACTCTTTCAGTAAAATAATATTTTCTCATGTTGCTTTTGATCTTTCCCCCAACTAACTTCAGATTGTGTCCTCTTGTTCTTGTGTTCACTTTCCTATTAAAAACACTTCCCTCCTGGACCTTATTTAACCCTTTAATATATTTAAATGTTTCGATCATGTCCTCCCTTTTCCTTCTGTCCTCCAGACTATACAGATTGAGTTCATGAAGTCTTTCCTGATACGTTTTATGCTTAAGACCTTCCACCATTCTTGTAGCCCGTCTTTGGACCCGTTCAATTTTGTCAATATCTTTTTGTAGGTGAGGTCTCCAGAACTGAACACAGTATTCCAAATGTGGTCTCACCAGCGCTCTATATAGCGGGATCATAATCTCCCTCTTCCTGCTTGTTATACCTCTAGCTATGCAGCCAAGCATCCCACTTGCTTTCCCTACACACAAGATCATATGCTGCAACGTCCTGCCTGTCGGCGACTACTTCAGCTTCAACCACAACAACACAAGAGCACACAACAGATTTAAACTTAATATTAACCGCTCCAAACTTGACTGTAAAAAATATGACTTCAGTAGCCGAGTTGTCAAAGCGTGGAACTCATTACCGGACTCCATAGTGTCAGCCCCAAACCCCCAACACTTTACCCTTAGATTATCTACGGTTGACCTATCCAGATTCCCAAGAGGTCGGTAAGGGGCGAGTACAAGTGCACTAGAGGGCCTTCCGTCCCCTGTCCTATTGCTCTCCTATAGCTCCTATACCTTTCTTCTATTCCTATATCTCTTCTTCTATTCCTTCATTGATATGTTCTATTCCTATATCTTCTTTTCTATTCTTTCTTAGATATATTTTACTATGAGTATCTCCTCTACAACCTTCATCATGTATTTTACTATGTGTATATAGATATATACCCACTAAAACCCTCATTGTGCATTGGACAAAATAAATAAATAAATAAAATAAATCCTGGGGCAGATGGGAAAACTCTCAACTTGTGAAACTTTAAACCTGATGTGGGGATGCTGGAAACCGGCCGGATATAAATGGGGGCAGAAGGGTCAAGATCACTCCTCCGTCCTATGAAATCCGAAGCTCCAAAGGATGAAAAAAGTAGAGGCAAAACTTCATGCGGTTCTCCCTTCCGTGACTTTTAAACCATTTATTATTATTATTATTTGATATAACCTCATCGGTTTGGCCTGCCGCTAAGGGGCTCCTCCAATGCTTTTCTGCTTATTCATGGATGTTCCCGCACACGCTTCATACTCCGAGGTGAAACTTTGCCGGATCGTTGCCCCGATTTGAAGACACACAAAATCTGAAAGGACAAACTGTTTCTTCCCTTCTGCATCCCACCCTGTCCCAAAGGTGCAGGAGGCGGCTTTATTAGGATGATATTATGATAATTTTGTGGGGGTTTTTTTTTTACAAAATGACGAGCTGTTGAAAATATGCCCCAGTGTGCGAGCATTGCAAAAACCCAATCAGCCACGTCAAAAGAAATGGAGAAACACACACACAGCACAACACACACACACACACCTCCCTGGAGAAATTAATGGGCTGTGATTTCTGTGTGTTCCCCCCAAACGGTGGGGTGGGAAAATTATCATCCATCGTTCCAGGCAGCCTGACTTGTTGCTGAAGCTTTGTTGGAAATCCAGCTGGGTTTTTTGGGACTACAATACCTATCGCTCTCCAGCTGCGGGGTATGGGGTGCATGAGAGACGCAGCAGAAGAGGGGGGTATGGTTTGGGAGATCTTTGGTGCTCTTTTGGCTTTGGGCCCCAAGTAAAAAAAACATATCGTAGCTACATAATAAAATTAGTGCTATGAGGGCTTTGAGTTGCTTGGTGGTTGTCTTGTAGACATTTCATAACCCCACTAGGTAGTGTCATCAGTGTTAGAAGGAAGTAGGGTAGAGGCCCTGTTTCCTCCAAGGAGATTCCTAGAGAGGCCCCACGGAGGCTTCTCCCTGACTTTTCTGGCCCTGTTTCCTCCCAGGAGATTCCTAGAGAGGCCCCATGGAGGCTTCTCCCTGCCTTTTGTGGCCCTGTTTCCTCCTAGGAGATTCCTAGAGAGGCCCCACAGATGCTTCTTCCTGCCTTTTCTGGCCCTGTTTCCTCCCATGAGATTCCTAGAGAGGCTCCATGGAGGCTTCTCCCAGCCTTTTCTGTTACAGTTTTGGAGGCTCGGGTTTGTAAGTGGAAAATGGTTCTTGAGAAGAGGCAAAAAAATCTTGAACACCCGGTTCTTATCTAGAAAAGTTTGTAAGTAGAGGCGTTCTTAGGTAGAGATACCACTGTATTCAATGCCTAGATTTCCATGGCTGGAGATATTCCTGTCTCCCTCGCATTCTTCTTACCCTAGCATCTAATATGGGGTCCACAATATCCCCCTCCTCATCCGACTCAAACATTACCACTACTGGGGGTTCTGCAGTCTCTGGAGGTTCCCCAGGCCCTAACTCTCCCTGATTCTCCCTTTCCAATTCCTCTGGTAAACACACTGGCGTTGGATACCCAGATGGATCCGGCTCATTCTCCTCAAAGTCTGTGACCAAAGGAGCCGGGTGCGAGGTGGTAAGGTTTGTGGAATGGAAGAGAAGGAAAAGACGGAGATAGGGAAAATGAAAGAGAAAGAGAAGAACTTGGTGGCTTTCTTCCAGATGTTTCATTGCCAAATTAAGTAACAACGCCAGTGCTTAGAAGGGAGTGGAGTTTGTTTCTAGCATTGATGCTGATGTTGTAAGATGTCGGGAAGAAAACATAGAAGGCAGAATAACAAGGTTGGAAAGGACTTTGGAGGTCCTCTGGCTCAATCTCAGATCAAGGAGGATAGCTCAGAGGGGACCAAAGACATCACAGTCATCTTCCTCCTCCTCCTCCTCATTCTTCTCCCCTCAAACCCCATTCCCTGCTACCACTGATGAAGTTCCCTAGTTAAGTCATGAAACTTCTGCAAGAAAAACCACTAAGCTCAGAGATCACCAAGAACCAATATTCTTCCTCCTTCCCCTCCTCCTTCAGTCATTGATAATGTTACTTAGAAACATAGAAGATTGACGACAGAAAAAGACCTCCTGGTGCATCTAGTCTGCCCTTCTACTATTTCCTGTATTTTATCTTAGGATGGATCTGTGTTCATCCCAGGCATGTTTCAATTCAGTGACCATGGACTTACTAACCGTGTCTGCTGGACGTTTGTCCCAAGCATCTACTACTCTTTCAGTCAAATAATATTTTCTCACGTTGCTTCTGATCTTTCCCACAACTCACCTCAGGTTGTGCCCCCTTGTTCTTGTGTTCACTTTCCTATTAAAAACCCTTCCTTCTTGAACCTTATTTAACCCTTTAACATATTTAAATGTTTCGATCATGTCCCCCCTTTTCCTTCTGTCCTCCAGACTATACGGATTGAGTTCATTAAGTCTTTCCTGATACGTTTTATGCTTAAGACCTTCCACCATTCTTGTAGCCCGTCTTTGGACCTGTTCAATTTTATTGGTACCTTTGTGTAGGTGAGGTCTCCCGAACTGGACACAGTACTCCAAATGGGTTCTCACCAGCGCTCTATACAGCGGGATCACAATTTTCCTCTTTCTGCTTGTTATACATCTAGCTATGCAGCCAAGCATCCTACTTGCTTTTCCTACCGCCCGACCACACTGCTCACCCATTTTGAGACTGTCAGAAATCGCTATCCCTAAATCCTTCTCTTCTGAAGTTTTTGCTAACGCAGAACGGCCAATACAATACTCAGATTGAGTACTCTGATCAGCTCACAACAACAATACGAAATACAAATCCAATGATTAAAAGCAAAACAGTTAAAACCCTTCATTTAAAAACAATCATACAACCCAAACAAACCATACATAAAATGGGGCGGCCGAGGGGAATCAATTCCCCCATGCCTGGCGGCAGAGGTGACTTTTTAGGAGTTAGCGAAAGGCAAGGAGGGTGGGGGCTGTCCTAATCTCTGGGGGGGAGTTGATTCCAGAAGGTCGGGGCCGCCACAGAGAAGGCTCTTCCCCTGGGTCCCGCCAGACAGCATTGTTTTGTCGACGGGACCCGGAGAAGGCCAACTCTGTGGGACCTAATCGGTCGCTGGGATTCATGCGGCGGAAGGGGGCCCCGGAGGTATTCTGGTCCGATGCCATGAAAGAATTTAAATCATGTTGTGGGGAAGGCACTTCTCTTCTGGACAAGGCCTGGCACCCCCTTTTTATTATCATCCACTAGTCCTCATGTTACATCTCATTGGGTATTGGAGAATACAGAACTTTATTGGCTGGTTCAATGCATGGGTGGGCTTGTGTTTTACCTCGTGGACAGTGAATGATCAATTGTGTTGAGTCTCCCGAGAGGGGCAGCATACAAGTCTAATAAATTATTATTATTACTATTATTCATGGCTTGCATGCTTTTATGGAGGTCTCCTCCAGAGCTCTTTGTAACTGATAAGGGAGCATATCTTCCAAGGAAAGGGGGAAAATGTATGGAATGCCAGTAATCAACTTAACTGTTGATCTGTGCTTACAGAATGTCACGTAGTAGCTTAACGTGGTTTGCCAGCAGATAGCTTATTCATGGTTTTCTGTCTCCACACTTCTAAAGCAAACCATTCAAATATGGCAAAGATTTTTTTTCCCACTCCAATCACACATGCAAAATAACATGCCATCAATCTTGAATTACATCGCAATAAATCAATTTTTTTAAAGTTCGGTTTTCCTAATCCATCCAATGCTGCCTCCTTTACATTTTGACCTCTGGACAAGAATAGTTACTCAAATATCTTATATGAATTTAAAAAGCTATTAGCTAATGCACTATTTAGGCTACTTCTATTCTAATCACATCTAATCTATTCTATTCTATTCTAATCACATCGAGTCTTCGGAGAGGGGCGGCATACAAATCTAATAAATTATTATTATTATTTATTTATTTATTATTTAGATTTGTATGCCGCCCCTCTCTGCGGACTCGGGGCGTATTATTATTATTATTATTATTATTATTATTATTATTATTAATCATTTAGGTGCTTCAATCTTCTCCATATATCCTTAATATCAATTTCATGTATACTGCTCAAAAAAATAAAGGGAACACTCAAATAACACACCCTAGAGCTGAGTGAATAAAATACTCTCGCTGAATATTTCATTTGCACAACTATTCCATTTGCACAACAGCATGTGAAATTGACTGTCAATCAATGTTACTTGCTAAGCGGACTGTTTGATTTCACAGAAGTTTGATTTACTTGAAGTTATATTCTGTTTTTTAAAGTGTTCCCTTTATTTTTTTTGAGCAGTGGCTATTTCTTAACCCTATTTTTATAATAGTTGTCCTTTAATTAAAAAAAAGAAACAAAAAAAAGCAAAAATTCCCAACCAAATCCACTAATTCTTAAACTTTAATCTAACCGTTACAGCGATCAAGATTATATAGAAACATAGAAACATAGAAACATAGAAGTCTGACGGCAGAAAAAGACCTCATGGTCCATCTAGTCTGCCCTTATACTATTTTCTGTATTTTATCTTAGGATGGATATATGTTTATCCCAGGCATGTTTAAATTCAGTTACTGTGGATTTATCTACCACGTCTGCTGGAAGTTTGTTCCAAGGATCTACTACTCTTTCAGTAAAATAATATTTTCTCATGTTGCTTTTGATCTTTCCCCCAACTAACTTCAGATTGTGTCCCCTTATTCTTGTGTTCACTTTCCTATTAAAAACACTTCCCTCCTGGACCTTATTTAACCCTTTAATATATTTAAATGTTTCGATCATGTCCCCCCCTTTCCCTTCTGTCCTCCAGACTATACAGATTGAGTTCATGAAGTCTTTCCTGATACGTTTTATGCTTAAGACCTTCCACCATTCTTGTAGCCCGTCTTTGGACCCGTTCAATTTTGTCAATATCTTTTTGTAGGTGAGGTCTCCAGAACTGAACACAGTATTCCAAATGGGGTCTCACCACATATCAGTTAGAGGGGGGGAAATTCAAATAGTTTGTTGCAATAAACCCAATGAACAAACCCTATTAATAATAGTTTCTTTTGGTAGGTGAATTAAAAAATAAAAAGGAAGAAAAAGAAAAGAAAAAAGAATACCCTTTTCCCTTTTCTTTTATATATTTATTTCATTTATTTATTTATTTATTCATTCATTCATTTGTCGAATACACAGTACATATGGAAGAGAATAGACATGAAGTAATATGTATAAAGATAATAGGTAAAAATAGAGAAGATATATGAAAGGAAGAAAATATATATGATATATGAGATAAAGGAAAGACAATTGGACAGGGGACAAAAGCCACACTAGTGCACTTATGTACACCCCTTACTGACCTCTTAGGAACCTGGAGAGGTCAATGGTGGAGAGTCTAAGGGAGAAATGTTGGGGGTTAGGGGTTGACACTATTGAGCCTGGTAATGAGTTCCACGCTTCGACAACTCGATTGTTAAAGTCATATTTTTTACAGTCAAGTTTGGAGCGGTTAATATTAAGTTTGAATCTGTTGCGTGCTCTTGTGTTGTTGCGGTTGAAGCTGAAGTAGTCATTGACCGGTAG
Source organism: Erythrolamprus reginae (assembly GCF_031021105.1). Taxonomy (NCBI): domain Eukaryota; kingdom Metazoa; phylum Chordata; class Lepidosauria; order Squamata; family Dipsadidae; genus Erythrolamprus; species Erythrolamprus reginae. The sequence continues at coordinate 6,553,483 of NC_091962.1, read as the reverse complement.
GACGTTGCAGCATATGATCTATATTTATTTATTTATTTATTTATTTATCTATTTAATTAATTGATTTGATTTGATTTGATTTGATTTGTATGCCGCCCCTCTCCGTAGACTCGGGGCGGCTAACAACAGTAATAAAAAACAGTATGTAAATCCAATACTAAAACAACTAAAAAACCCTTATTGTAAAACCAAACATACATACAAACAAATATACCATGCGTAAATTATAAAGGCCTAGGGGGAAAGAATATCTCAGTTCCCCCATGCCTGATGGCAGAGGTGGGTTTTAAGGAGCTTATTGTGGCCAATAATTAAATCGTGTTTTAGGCGCTGTAGTTCTAAGCTTTCTAGACCCAGGATTGTTAGTCTATTTTCGTAGGGTCTTCTGTTTCGAGTGGAGGAGTGAAGGGCTCTTCTGGTGAAATATCTTTGGACGTTTTCAAGGGTGTTGATGTCCGAGATGTGGTATGGGTTCCAGACAGATGAGCTGTATTCAAGGATGAGTCTGGCAAAAGTTTTGTAGGCTCTTGTGAGTAGTGTGAGATCGCTGTGAAGGTCAATATAGTCATCCTATCCTATGGGAAAACCATTCAAATATGATCTTAAAATATCGGTAATTCGTCAGGCCTAAAAATAACGCAGGCACAAATATACAACGGATGGAAAGGAAACGAAATCCATTCACCTCTTCCTTTGGGAGGGGGGGGGGTTTCAATTGTTTTGCAATAGTTTCGACTTCCAAATCCCATCCCTCATTAGAGGCTTATGGTCTTTGTGATCCAAAATACCCAGAGGCCCCTCTGCCTACCTCCTTTAGGGGTAGTGATTTCTGACAGTCTCAAAATGGGTGAGCAGTGTGGTCGGGCGGTAGGGAAAACAAGTAGGATGCTTGGCTGCATAGCTAGAGGTAGAACAAGCAGGAAGAGGGAGATTGTGATCCCGCTATATAGAATGCTGGTGAGACCACATTTGGAATAATACTGTGTTCAGTTCTGGAGTCCTCACCTACAAAAAGATACAGTGTTCCCTCGCTTTTCGCGGGTTCGAACTTCGCGAAAAGTCTATACCACGGTTTTTCAAAAATATTAATTAAAAAATACTTTGCGGTTTTTCCCCGTATACCATGGTTTTTCCTGCCCGATGAGGTCATATGTCATCACCAAACTTTCATCCACCTTTAATAAATATTTTTTAAAATAAACTTTAATAAAGAAACATGGTGAGTAATAATCTAAATGGTTGCTAAGGGAATGGGAAATTGCAATTTAGGGGTTTAAAGTGTTAAGGGATGGCTTGTGATACTGTTCATAGCCAAAAATAGTGTATTTACTTCCGCATCTCGACTTCGCAGAAATCCAACTTTCTCGGGCGGTCTCGGAACGCATCCCCCGCGAAAATCGAGGGAACATTGTATTGACAAAATTGAACGGGTCCAAAGACGGGCTACAAGAATGGTGGAAGGTCTTAAGCATAAAACGTATCAGGAAAGACTGAATGAACTCAATCTGTATAGTCTGGAGGACAGAAGGGAAAGGGGGGACATGACCGAAACATTTAAATATGTTAAAGGGTTAAATAAGGTCCAGGAGGGAAGTGTTTTTTATAGGAAAGTGAACACAAGAATAAGGGGACACAATCTGAGGTTAGTTGGGGGAAAGATCAAAAGCAACGTGAGAAAATATTATTTGACCGAAAAAGTAGTAGATCCTTGGAACAAACTTCCAGCAGACGTGGTTGGTAAATCCACAGTAACTGAATTTAAACATGCCTGGGATAAACATATATCCATCCTAAGATAAAATACAGAAAATAGTATAAGGGCAGACTAGATGGACCATGAGGTCTTTGTCTGCCGTCAGTCTTCTATGTTTCTATGTTTCTCAGTCAATTCTAGGGACGCGTCACTGAGAAAGCCAAGCCAACATCTGCAGCAACGCAAGGAGAATCTTCTAGCCGAGCCCCCCAAACGTGACTCAATGTGCGTTTTAAAGTCCCTTTAAACTTTCTTTTCTTCCCCTCCCCTCCTGCAAAATAATTTATTCTCACTTTGCTAATTTCACAGCCAGCGACGTGTTTAGTTTAAAGATAGGCGCAGTTTAAAATGGCAGGACGTCAAAACACGCTCGTGAAGTAGCAGGGAATGAAACAGCAGCCTGATTAAATCTGTCTGCTTTGGAAGAAAGGAGGGGGGGGGAGAGCAGGGGACGGCGAGTTCAAGTCCTGCCTTAGGCATGGAATTTGGCTGGGTGACTTTGGGCCAATCACCAGGCAATTGTGACTTCTAGTCCCGCCTTAGACATGGAAGCTGGCTGGGTGACTTTGGGCCAATCACCAGGAGATGGTGAGTTCAAGTCCTGTCTTAGGCATGGAATTTGGCTGGGTGACTTTGGGCCAATCACCAGAAGACGGTGAGTTCTAGTCCCGCCTTTAGCATGAAACCTGGCTGGGTGACTTTGGGCCAATCACCAGGCAATTGTGACTTCTAGTCCCGCCTTAGACATGGAAGCTGGCTGGGTGACTTTGGGCCAATCACCAGGAGATGGTGAGTTCAAGTCCTGTCTTAGGCATGGAATTTGGCTGGGTGACTTTGGGCCAATCACCAGAAGACGGTGAGTTCTAGTCCCACCTTTATCATGAAACCTGGCTGGGTGACTTTGGGCCAATCACCAGGCGATTGTGACTTCTAGCTGGCTGGGTGACTTTGGGCCAATAACCAGGGGATGGTGAATTCTAGTCCCGCCTTAAGCATGAAACCTGGCTGGGTGACTGGGCCAATCACCAGGAGACGGTGAATTCTAGTCCCGCCTTAAGCATGAAACCTGGCTGGGTGACTCTGAGCCAATCACCAGGCGATTGCGAGTTCTAGTGTCACCTTCAACATAGGGAAACCAGCTGGATGACCCTGGGCAAGTCATTCTCTGTCAGCCTAGTGCACCTCACAAGGTTATTGTGGGGAAAATAGGAGGAGGAAAACGTATTGGATATGTTCGCCTACCTGGAATTATTTGATAAAATAAGAAGGGGGGGATATAAACAAAGAAACAAACAAAATAAGTAAATAAATAAAATAAAAACAGGAAGGAAGGAAGATAAAAAAAGAAAGAAAGAAAGAAAAAGAAGGAAGAGAAAGAAAGGGAAAAGAAAGTAAAGAAAAAAGGAAGAGAAGGAAGGAAGTGAAAGAAAGAAAGAAGAGAAAAAAGGAAAAAGAAAGAAACAGAGAAAGAAAGAGAAAGAAAGAAGAAAGAAAAAAGAGAAAGAAAGGAAAAATAAAGTAAATTAAAAAAGAAGAGAAGGAAAGAAGTGAAGGAAAGAAATAAGAGAAATAAAGGAAATAGAAAGAAAGAAAAGAAAGAGAAAGAAAGAGAAGGAAGAGAAAGAAAGAAGAAAGAAGGAAGGAAGGAAGGAAGGAAGAGAAAGACAGAAAAAAGAAAGAAAGAGAAAGAAATAAATAAAAAGGAAGAGAAAGAGAAAGAGGAGCGAGAAAGAAAGGAAGAAAGAAGAGAAAAAAGAAAAAAGTAAAAAGAAAGAGAAAGAACTAAAAAGGAAAAGTAGGAAGGAACAGAGAAAAAGAAAGAAAGAAAGACAGACACAAAAAAAGAAAGAAAAGAAAGAAAGAAAGAAAAGCAGATTTGGCATGCTGGTTGAGTGCCAACATCGGCCGTACTTCCCTAAGAGTTGAACACCCTCTCCCCTACTCAAATCTCAGAGGTGGGGTGGGCAGCTCTTCCAGAAGGCTGGCTCTTCCCCCAGCCCAGACTCCAGACCCCAAAGTGGGGAGGGGAGGGAGAGCGTGGGCTCCTTTGGGAACCAGAAGGGTGTCAACGGTACATATTTAATGTTCTCTGCAGCTTTCCAGCCTCTGGAGCGCTTTTTTGATTGTTTTAAAGACTGTACGCAGCTCAAGTCGCTCGTAAACTTGGACCGCTTTTCGAAGCTTGACAAAGAAATAAATAGAAATACAGTAAACTAGGCCCATCTGGAGGGAGCAGCTACAGGGGCGTGTAAAATAAGAGCAAAGCCGCAGAGCCTCCCAAACAAAGAAAAAAACAACAACCACTGGGCGGAGAGATATAGAACGAAGCCTTTCGTGCATCCTTTCCATGGCCAAGTTGAGTTTTTTGTTTCCACGGATTGGTCCGAAAACCAGCCTTTGCTTTCTGAAACACGCATTTTGAACGCACCCAAAAGGGCCCGGAGCAGGTCCTTCCCACCCCAAAAGAATTCCATTTATTTCCTCCGGTGCGTCGACAAGCCCCCTTCCCTAAATCGGCCCTCAATTTTCCACCCTCTGCTCACTTCTGTCCGTCTTTCACTTGGATACAGTCGGGAAGAAGTGGGATTCGTCCCCATGGCAGGTTGAAGGCCTCCCGAGCGGTTGGTTTCGGCTAGCGAGCACCGCAGTTTAAACTTGACGGGAGTTGGAAGGGGCCTTGAAGGTCTTCTAGTCTTGAAAGCTTAGAACTACGACGCCTTAAACACGATCTAAGTATTGCCCACAAGATCATATGCTGCAATGTCCTGCCTGTCAACGACTACTTCAGCTTCAACCACAACAACACAGGAGCACGCAACAGATTCAAACTTAATATTAACCTTAACTGTAAAAAAATACGACTTTAGCAATCGAGTTGTCGAAGCATAGAACTCATTACCGGACTCCGTAGTATCATCTCCTAACCTCCAACATTTTACCCTTAGACTATCCACGGTTGACCTCTCCCGATTCCTAAGAGGTCAGTAAGAAGCGTGCATAAGTGCACTAGCGTGCCTTCCGTCCCCTGTCCTATAGTCTCTCCTATATCTCCTATATCTTCTATTCCTATATCTTTTCTTCTATTCTCTCATTGATATATTTTATTCCTATATCTTATCTTCTTTCTTTGATATATTTTACTACGAGTACAGTATATCCTCTATAACCTTCATTGTGTATTGGAAAAAATGAATGAATGAATAAACAAACAAACAAACAAACCTCCTCCTCAAACAGGAAACCATTCCAGATAAACTATTTAGCCAACACTCGAGAAGATAGGCACAAAATACAGAAGGATCTTGACAAACTTGAACAGTGAGTTTTGTGTCTAACAAAATTTATTATTATTATTATTATTATTATTATTATTATTATTATTATTATTTAGATTTGTATGCCGCCCATCTCCGAAGACTTGGGGCGGCTCACAACAGCAACAAAAACAATATAACAGTGGAACAAATCTAATATTAAAAACATATAAAACCCTATCATTACTTAAAAACCAAACAGCAACATTCATACTACACATAAAACAAAGTATAAAAAATAGCCTGGGGGAAAAGTGTCTCAACTCCCCCATGCCTGGCGGTATAAGTGAGTCTTAAGTAGTTTACGAAAGACAGGAAGGGTGGGGGCAGTTCTAATCTCCGGGGGGAGTTGGTTCCAGAGGGCCGGGGCCTCCACAGAGAAGGCTCTTCCCCTGGGGCCCGCCAAACGACGTTGAAATGAAATTCAAGGGTGAAAAAAATCAGGTTCTACATTTAGGCAAGAAAAACAAAATGCACAGGTACAGTACAGTATGTGTGGTACCTTGCTCCACAGGAGTAAGGGATCTTGGAGTCCTAGTGGACAACCATTTAAATATGAGCCAGCCGTGTGTGGCAGCTGCCCAAAAAGCCAACACAGTTCTAGGCTGCATCAACAGAGGGATAGAATCAAGATGATGTGAAGTGTTAATACCACTTTGTAAGGGCTTGGTAAGGCTACACTTGGAATACAGCATTCAGTTTTGGTCACCACGATGCCAAAAGGATGTTGAGACTCTAGAAAGAGTACAGAGAAGAGCAACAAAGAGGATTAGGGGACTGGAGGCTAAAACATATGAAGAATGGTTGCAGGAATTGGGCATGGCTAGTTTAATGAAAAGAAGGACCAGTGACTACTGTAATGCTCTCTACATGGGGCTATCTTTGAAAAGTGTTCGGAAACTTCAGATCGTGCAGAATGCAGCTGCGAGAGCAATCATGGGCTTTCCCAAATATGCCCATGTTACTCCAACACTCCGCAGTCTGCATTGGTTGCCAATCAGTTTCCGGTCACAATTCAAAGTGTTGGTCATTACCTATAAAGCCCTTCATGGCACCGGACCAGGGTATCTACGAGACCGCCTTCTGCCGAACGAATCCCAGCGACCGGTTAGGTCCCACAGAGTTGGTCTCCTCCGGGTCCCGTCAACTAAACAATGTCGTTTGGCGGGACCCAGGGGAAGAGCCTTCTCTGTGGCGGCCCCGACCCTCTGGAATCAGCTCCCCCAGAGATTAGAACTGCCCCCACCTTCCTTGCCTTTCATAAACTCCTTAAAACCCACCTCTGTCGTCAAGCGTGGGGGAACGGAAACATCTCCCCCTGCCTATGTAGTTTTTCTTGTATGATGACTGTATGTATGTTTTTATATATTGGGGTTTCTTGTTTTTTAGACTTTTAAAATGTATTATTGCTATTTTAGATTCTAACTATTAGATTTGTTATTATATATTGTTTTTATCATTGCTGTAAGCCGCCCCGAGTCTACGGAGAGGGGCGGCATACAAATCTAATTAATAATAATAATAATAATAATAATAATAATAATAGTAATAATAATAATAATAATAATAACAACAACAACAACATGATAGCAGTGTTCCAATATCTCAGGGGATGCCACAAAGAAAAAAGAATCAACCTATTCTCCCAAGCACCTTAGGGTAGAACAAGAAGCAATGGGTGGAAACTAATCAAGGAGAGAAGTAACTCAGAACTAAAGAGAAATTTCCTGGCAGTTAGAACAATTAACCAGTGGAACAGCTTGCCTCCAGAAGTTGCGAATGCTCCAACACTGGAAGTTTTTAAGAAGATGTTGGATAACCATCTGGAGTAGTGTAGGGTTTCCTGCCTAAGCAGGGGGTTGGACTAGAAGACCTCCAAGGTCCCTTCCAACCCTGCTGTTGTTATACAAGTGGTTTGTCCAAACTTTTCTTTTAAAAAACTTCCCGTGATTGAGAAATACCCATAATCCGGGTCTACGGAGAGGGGCGGCATACAAATCTAAATAATAATAATAATAATAATAATAATAATAATAATAATAATAATAATAATGTTTATGTTTGTTTATGTTTATTAGATTTGTATGCCGCCCCTCTCCGTAGACTCGGGGCGGCTCACAACACAATAAAAACAGTTTATAACAAATCTAATAATTTACAATTTAAGATATTTTTTAAAAACCCATTATTAAACAGACATACATACAAGCATACCATACATAAATTGTATCGGCCCAGGGGAGATATTTCAGTTCCCCCATGCCTGATGACAAAGGTGGGTTTTAAGGAGTTTACGAAAGGCAAGGAGGGTAGGGGCAGTTCTAATCTCTGGGGGGAGCTGGTTCCAGAGAGTCGGGGCCGCCACAGAGAAGGCTCTTCCCCTGGGGCCCGCCAACTGACATTGTTTAATAATAATCAGAGGAACAATGCTTAGCACACAGAATTTTAAGACCAGGAAACTTACCAAGGAGAGAAGCCACCTAGAACCAAGGAGGAATTTCCTGACAGTGAGAACAGTTAGCCAGTGGAACGGCTTGCCACCATAAATTGTGGGTGCTCCACCACGGGAGGTTTTTAAGTAGAGATTGGGCAACCATTTGTGTGAAATACGGTATGAGGTTTCCTGTTGAACAGCGGGTTGGGCTAGAAGACCTCCGAGGTCTCTTCCAACTCTATTCTGATTTAATGGAGGCGCGGACGGAAATTTATTTAGAAACATAGAAACACAGAAGACTGACGGCAGAAAAAGACCTCCTGGTCCATCTAGTCTGCCCTTATAGTATTTCCTGTGTTTTATCTTAGGATGGATATATGTTTATCCCAGGCATGTTTGAATTCAGTTCCTGTGGATTTACCAACCACGTCTGCTGGAAGTTTGTTCCAAGGATCTACTACTCTTTCAGTAAAATAATATTTTCTCACGTTGCTTTTGATCTTTCCCCCAACTAACTTCAGATTGTGTCCCGTTGTTCTTGTGTTCACTTTCCTATGAAAAACACTTCCCTCCTGAACCTTATTTAACCCTTTAACCTATTTAAATGTTTCGATCATGTCCCCCCTTTCCCTTCTGTCCTCCAGACTATACAGATTGAGTTCATTTGGCTTAAAAGTCAATTAAATTTAATTAAAATCTTGATTTCCTCCGGGGACTCGGAAGGCAGAGAATAGATGGGGGTGGAGCCAGCTATAAGTGGTATTTACCAGTTCTCCGAACTACTCAAAACTTACGTTCTGATCAATTCTGGTGAACTGGTAGCGGACGTTTTGGAAGTTTGTAGTTCGGAGAACTAGTAAATACCTCCTCTGGCTGGCCCCGCCCCCATCTATTCTCTGCCTCCCCAATCCCATCTGATTGACAGGAAATGGGGATTTCCCCCCCCTGCCACACCCGTCAAGCCACGCCCACAGAACCGATAGTAAAAAGAAATTAGAATCCCACTATTGGGGCGTCCGCTTTTCCAACCGGTTTGCTTCTGATGCTGTTCCACTCATTTTACAGACTGTGATTCAATTCAGTAGCCAAGCTGCATCTGGTCAGCAGCGGTCATGCTGTGCAAAAAAAAAAACCCAACAAAAAACCACTCAACTTTACAATGATCATTTTCCAAAGTGCAAAAAAAGGGGATTCTGTTTTTCTTCTTCCTCTGCAGTAAACTGGGAGAGTCCCCTTCCAATTTCTTTGAATCCAAGTAGATTAGATTAGATTAGATTAGAATAAAGAATAGAATAAAGAATAGAATAAAGAATAGAATAGAATATAGAATAGAAAGAATAGAATGAAGAATAGAATAGAATAGGATAGAGATTGGAATAGAATGGAATAGCATAAGAAATAGGAATAAAATATAGAACAGAGCATAATAGGGGATAGAAAAGAATTTTTATTGGCCAAGTGTGATTGGACACACAAGGAATTTGTCTTGGTGCATATGCTCTCAACGTACATAAAATAAAATATACATTTGTCAAGAATCATGTGGTACAACACTTAATGATTGTCATAGGGGTCAAATATGCAACGAAGAAGCAATATTAATAAAGATCTTAGGATATAAGCAACAAGTTACAGTCATACAGTCAACATGGGAGGAAATGGGTGATAGGAATGATGAGAAAAACTAGTAGAATAAAAGTGCAGATTTAGTAGAAAGTCTAACAGTGTTGAGGGAATTATTTGTTTAGTAGAGTGATGGCGTTCGGAAAAAAACTGTTCTTGTGTCTAGTTGTCTTGGTGTGCAGTGCTCTGTAGCGACGTTTTGAGGGTAGGAGTTGAAACAGTTTGTGTCCAGGATGTGAGGAGTCAGTAAATATTTTCCCCGCCCTCTTTTTGACTCGTGCAGTCTACAGGTCCTCAATGGAAGGCAGGTTGGCAGCCATTGTTTTTTCTGCAGTTCTGATTCTCCTCTGAAGTCTGTGTCGGTCCTGTTGGGTTGCAGCACCAAACCAGACAGTTATAGAGGTGCAGATGACAGACTCAATGATTCCTCTGTAGAACTGGATCAGCAGCTCCTTGGGCAGTTTGAGCTTCCTGAGCTGGCGCAGAAAGAATAGAATAGAATAGAGATTGGAATGGAATGGAAATAGAATAGAAGAGAATAAGAAATAGGAATAAAATATAGAATAGAACAGAACAAAAAAGAATAAAATAGAATGGAATGAGAATAGGAATAGAATGAGGAACAGAACAGAATAGAATAGAATTCTTTGTCGGCCTGATGTGATTGGACACACAAGGAATTTGTCTTTGGTGCAGATGCTCTCAGTGTACATAAAAGAAAAGGTAACATTTGTCAAGAATCATGACGCACAACACTGAAATGTTTTTTCCTCTGCTTTTCCGTATCCTGCTTGGCACCCGTGCCATTAAAACAAAATAATAATTTAAGCTGTATGTTCGGGGTGGTGGGAGGCACGATCTTGTCATGACAAGGAAAATTTAGGAAAAACTTGGCGACGAAACCCAGCCGATTTTCCTCCAACAAGCTCAAGACAGAGAGAGATGGTTTTCCCAGACCGGCTTAATCCTGGATTAATTACCCTGAAATCAGATGCCTGTTTTAGGATGGAAGCCTCTGCTTTTGTTGCTTAAATTCCGCTCTACTTCTGGCCCGGCCCACCCACCCTGCTTTGCAGGCCCCTGGTAAAACTGTGCGGTGCGGTTGAAAACCCAAGCGAAACCTGGTCTGTTTTGGCCGAGAACCAAAGCAATTCCCCCCCCCCTGGCCAAAACAAATCCATGGACTTGTCTCCGAAGGCTTCGTTGTTACCTAGGCGTGTTTAGCATCGCATGCAGGGACGGAGCCAAATGGGGTTTCTGGCTTTGCAGCTTGCCAAAGCAAATTGCAGAGCCCAGCGTGTGTGTTTTGTGCGAGTGTGTATTATTTGTGTGTTAAAAGAATCCGTCGCCCTTCAGACTGATCGCACGGGTTTCGTCCACTGTCTTGGGTCGTGCTGAGTCACCAGCCGGTGCCCAGGTATGTTAGATATGGCCCGAGCACAAAGGCCCCAAGCCAGATACCAGGCACAGCTGATGGAATTTCTGAAGCAGAAATCTTGGCAAGACGCTGGTAGCTTGTAGCAGAGGAATTCTGGCCGGGATGCAATGCAACCAGGGCTTTGGGCCAAGTCAGGCTTTGCAAGATTTCCTTCGGTGTTTCTCAACCTTGACCACTTTTAAGATGGGTGGACTTCAACTCCCAGAATTCTCCAGCCAGTGTGCTTTAAAGTGGATGGACTTCAACTCCCATAATCCCCCAGCCAGTGTGCTTTAAAGTGGATGGACTTCAACTCCCAGAATTCTCCAGCCAGTGTGCTTTAAAGTGGATGGACTTCAACTCCCATAATCCCCCAGCCAGTGTGCTTTAAAGTGGATGGACTTCAACTCCCAGAATTCTCCAGCCAGTGTGCTTTAAAGTGGATGGACTTCAACTCCCAGAATTCCCTAACCAGTGTGCTTTAAAGTGGATGGACTTCAACTTCCAGAATCCCCCAGCCAGTGTGCTTTAAAGTGGATAGACTTCAACTCCCAGAATTCTCCAGCCAGTGTGCTTTAAAGTGGATGGACTTCAACTCCCAGAATTCTTCAGCCAGTGTACTTTAAAGTATATGGACTTCAACTCCCAGAATTCCCCAGCCAATGTGCTTTAAAGTGAATGGACTTCAACTCCCAGAATTCTCCAGCCAGTGTGCTTTAAAGTGGATGGACTTCAACTCCCAGAATTCTTCAGCCAGTGTACTTTAAAGTGGATGGACTCCAACTCCCAGAATCCTCCAGCCACTGTACTTTAAAGTGGATGGACTTAACCCCCAGAATTCCCCAGCTTGCAGGCTTTAAAGTGGATGGACTTGAACTCCCAGAATTCCCCAGCTTGCAGGCTTTAAAGTGGATGGACTTCAACTCCCAGAATCCCCCAGCTTGCAGGCTTTAAAGTGGATGGACTTCAACTCCCAGAATCCCCCAGCTTGCAGGCTTTAAAGTGGATGGACTTCAACTCCCAGAATCCCCCAGCTTGCAGGCTTTAAAGTGGATGGACTTCAACTCCCAGAATCCCCCAGCTTGCAGGCTTTAAAGTGGATGGACTTCAACTCCCAGAATCCCCCAGCTTGCAGGTTTTAATGTGGATGGACTTCAACTCCCAGAATTCTCCAGCTTGCATCCTTTAAAGTCGATGGACTTCCCAGAATCCCCCGCCAGAATGCTTTAAAGTGGATGGACTTCGACTCCCAGAATTCCCCAGCCAGCGTGCTTTAAAGTGGATGGACTTCAACTCCCAGCATTCCCCAGCCAGTGTGCTTTAAAGTGGATGGACTTCAACTCCCAGAATTCTCCAGCCAGCAGGCTTTAAAGTGGATGGACTTCAACTCCAAGAATTCCCCAGCCAGTGTGCGATGGACTTCACCTCCCAGAATTCCCCAGCCAGCGTGCTTTAAAGTGGATGGACTCCAACTCCCAGAATCCCCCAGCCAGTGTGCTTTAAAGTGGATGGACTCCAACTCCCAGAATTCTCCAGCCAGCGTGCTTTAAAGTGGAAGGACAATAAACTCCACAGAGAAGATAGGGACCTTGGAGGTCATCTAATCCAACCCCTTGCCCGAAGCATCTGCCTCCACTTAGGACCGAACTCGCAAACCTCCCTGATTGGAAGGCGAGAGCTCCACCTCTAGACCGCAGATGTTAGATAAAGGGGAGCAGGGGGGAGATCGGAGCTGGCCTGAGTTTCTGATACTGAGGGGCTGCCCCAAAGAAGGGATGGGGGTCGACTTATTTTCCTAAGGATTGGACTACTAGTAACTAGAAGATCTCCACTGCCCCTTCAAACTCCGTTATTCTCTATTCTGAGCAGGGGGTTGCACTAGAAGACCTCCAAGGTCCCTTCGATTCCATTATTCTCTGTGGAGTTTAAGAAGCTGGGCGGCTAGGCGGCAGGGCGCGTTATCAGCCTTCAGGATCGCAGCTGGGCGGCGCAGGCTGGCGCAGAATGGGGGGGGGGGGAGCCGGCGGACCCTCTCCGCCTGCCTTGCCTTTTCCCTTCCCCTGCCTCCTCCTTCCCCTCCCCTGCATGGCCGGCGTTCAGCTCCGCGCCCTACAAGGCCCGGAGGCGGGGATCCGAGGAGCTGCGCGGCGCCTCCTCCTCCTCCCCGGACGGGGAGGGGGCAGAGGCGGCCGCGGGGAATGGTGGCGGGGCGGGGGGCGTCGGGTCCGTCAGAGCAGCCGAGAGGCCCCAGCGCTGCAACACAAGCACCATGCTACCTCTCGGCCCGGTGGTGGTGGGGATGCTGGTGCTGCTGCAGCTTGCGCCGCCCGCCCGGTCGGATCCTGAAGCCAGCTGCGATCCTGAAGGCTGCTACGCGCTGTACGCCCACCCGCGCAGCTTCTTGGACGCCTGGCGGGCTTGCCGGGAGCTCGGTGGCAACCTGGCCACGCTGAAGCGAGCCGAAGAGGCGGCCCAGGTCAGCCAGCTGTTGGCCGGCAGTCGCCGCCATCCCGGGCCGCCCCGTCTGTTCTGGATCGGGCTCCAGCGCCAGCCGCGCCAGTGCTTCCCGCAGCGGCCCCTGCGCGGCTTCACCTGGGTCACGGGCGAGCAGGAGACGGCTTACAGCAACTGGGCCGCGCAAGCCGTGGGGACCCCGCCAGGATCCGGCTGCGCGGTTCCTCGCTGCGTGGCTTTGGACGACCGGGATTTCCAGTGGCTGGAGGGCTCGTGCGCGGGTCCCGTGGACGGCTACCTCTGCCGCTTCGCCTTCCGTGGGATGTGCGCCGGCTTGGAGGAGGAAGAGGAGGGCGGAGAAAGAGCCAGCTTGACTTACAGCGCGCCTTTCGGCCAACTAGGCGCCCCAGCCGTCGGGGCTCCCCCGCGCTTCGTCCCCTTCGGGACCGTGGCTTCCGTGGGCTGCCCAGGCGGGGCTTCTCACTCGCTGCTGTGCCTGCAGAAGGAGGACGGCCGCGTGGGCTGGTCCAAGAGTCCTCCACTGTGCCGGGATCGCCCGTCGGGGGGCCCCGCCAGGACCTCTTCCACGTCCCCCGTGGGCCCTTCCGGGGGCGGCTGGTGCGAAGGCGACAACGGCGGCTGCCAGCAGCTCTGCCTGGACGAAGGCTCGGGCTTCTCCTGCGAGTGCCACGCGGGTTTCGTCCTCCTCCCCGACGGCCACTCGTGTCTGGCCCACGACCCCTGCCGGCGCCGCCTTTGCCAGTTCGACTGCGTGGCCGTGGAAACGGAGGGCGGCGGCGGCGGCGACTCCTCCGAGGGCGGCGACTACCGCTGCTTGTGCCCCGCCGGCTACGAGCTGGCCCCGGACGGCCACGCGTGCGAGGATTCCGACGAGTGCGTAGACGCCCCCTGCGAGCACCAGTGCGAGAACACGGAAGGCTCCTTCCTCTGCCGCTGCCATCTGGGCTTCAGCCCCGCCGAGGACGAGCCGGGCCGCTGCGTGGACACGGACGAGTGTCAGATCCCCGGCGTGTGCCAACAGATGTGCGTAAACTACGTGGGCGGCTTCGAGTGTTACTGCACCGAGGGCTTCGACCTGGAAGCCGACGGCATCAGCTGCAGCCCCGTGGACGGCTCCGTGGACGGCTTGGACTCGCCCCGCGCCACCCCTCCGGACCTCTGGCAGGACCCTTTCCACGCGCGTTTCGCCACCAGGGAAGCCGAGGAGGAGGAGGAAGAAGAAGAAGAAGAGGACCAGCCGGTCCGTTTCTCGCTCTTCCGCGACGGGGAGGCCGGCTCCTCCTCCGATTCCTTCCACTCGGTGCTTTTCCACCCACCCGTGGCGCCCACGGAAGCCCCGGATTTCCACGGCGCGTGGGACTCGCGCCTTTTCCCCTTGGAGCACGGCTTCTCCGCCGCGGGGCACCCCGAGGTCCTCCATGCCACCCCCGCGGCTTCCGTGGACCCCACGCCCGTGGTCACCTCCACCCCGTGGGACCCTTTGACCAGTCTTCCGCCTCCTTCCTCCGCTCCCCCGGATGAGCAAGCGGACCCCGTGGTCGGAGGGGTCCGGGCGCCCCTTCCCACCTCTGCCGCCCCCATCCCGGCTTCCGAGGAGGAAGGCCAGCGGCCGAAGGATGACCGCTGGCTCTTGGTGGCTTTGCTGGTACCCATCTCGGTCTTTTTGGTCATCATGCTGGCGCTGGGCATCGTTTACTGCACGCGGTGCGCCAAAACCAGGCGCGTCACGCAGTGTTACCGGTGGGTGGTCAACCCGTCGGAAAAAACCGCCCCGTCTTCTCCCTCCTCTTCCTCTGGGCCTTGCCAACCGGCCACTTGCCGGACCAGTGTGTGAACTACGAGCCGCAGCACCGGGGGGGGGAGTAGAAAGGGGTTTCCGGGGGGGTGATAAGGGGCCTCGATCCGGTGCCAGGTGGGCGCAAAAGGACCTGTTCACCTACGGGGGCGAATGCCCCAAAATATCCCCTCCGTTTGATGCCAGCCTGCCAAGGATGGAGAGACCCAAATTGGAGGGGGCGTCCGAGGCTGGTTTCCCCCCATCTCCCCCCCCCCCCCCCAGGTTCGGCTGTGAGCCCCAAAACCGACTCAGAACTTGGTTTGCTGGAGTAAAAGAGACCATTTTGGGGGGGAGTGCGGAAGATCCTTCCCTTCGCAACTTGGAATACACAAACACAATAAACACACAAACACACAGAGGGCTTGCGACCCGGTGCTGCTGACAAATCGGAGGAGCCTTTAATCCAAAGAGTAGAAACACAAAAGAAGAAATAGAAAAGAAAGAAAGAAAAAAAAAGCATTGGATTTACGCGCCGCGCCGCCGGCTTTTCGATTCAGGGGAGCTTTAAGTGTCTAGTCCTCAGTGACCTCACGCCATCCTCCCCCTTCCCGTCTCCCCGCAGAGCTCCTTTCGGCATCTGGAGTGCCGCACCACTGCGGATCCACTACGTCCCTCAGGGTCATTTCTCCCACTCCGAACTTGTTTGAAAAACTTTTTTGGGAAACAAATTTCTCGTGGGAAACAATAGAGCTCCGTTTAAAATATCGCTTTTCGTCGGCTGGCTAAGGGGATCCGGATTGGGGGGAGGAACTTCTTCAACGGGGGCTGGAGGGCTAAAGGCTTCATCTCCCCCCCCCTTGTCCCAAGGAAATAGAGGGAGGGGCTCCTTGGGGGCAGCCCAAGCATCCTTGGACAATCCCGGGTGGGTGTGGGTGGATTTGGCCGCGCAGAAGGTGCTGGGTTGTTTTTTTTGGCCCCATTGCAAAAAACGGAGTTGGGGGGGGCATGGGGTGGGTAGGGGGGGGGGGGCTAGCCATTGACTGTGACCATTGCTGTGGTCTCTTCTGTGGGGTCGGAGGATCGAACAAAAGACGACTATTGTCCGCGCGAGTTTTTCTTTTGCGTGTCAAATAAAAAGGACTGGATTTTCTAACGAGCTGGAAGTATAAAAGAAGCAACAATCGTCTTGGGGGGGGGGGGGGAGAGAAACGCCAAATGTCCCAGTAACAGAATGGGAAGGGGGACCTTTGGAGGTCATCTAGTCCAAACCCTTGCTCACACTGTACTAGGGATTTGAGAATACTATGTCCAGTTCTGGAGATCTCACCTACAATAAAGATATGGATCATATTGAATGGGTCCAAAGATGGGCTACAAAAGAGGTGGGAAGCGTCAAACTTATCAGGAAAGACTTCATGGACTCCATCTGTATAGTCTGGAGGACAGAAAAGAAAGGGGGGACATGATCGAAACATTTAAATATGTTAAAGGGCTAAATAAGGTTCAGGAGGGAAGTGTTTTTAACAGGAAAGTGAACCCAAGAACGAGGGCGCACCATCTGAGGTTAGTTGGGGGGAAGGAAGATCAAAAGCAACCTGAAAAAATATTATTTGACCGAGAGAGTAGTAGATGCTTGGAACAAATTTCCAGCAGACGTGGTTGGTCAATCCACAGGAACTGAATTCAAACATACCTGGGATAAACATAGATCCACCGTAAGATAAAATACAGGAAATAGCAGAAGGGCAGACTAGATGGACCATGAGGTCTCTTTCTGCCGTCAATCTTCTAGGTTTCTAGGGATTTGAATCGTCGGATTTGCCAACCTTTCGGATTGATAAGCTCAGTGTTTTAGCCACTGAGCCACTTAATCAGGTCTAATGTGGACACTTGGGTTGGGTAGGAGAGCGGGTGGAGGAACCAAATTAATGTAATTAATGTAATTAATTACATTTATTAAAGGGTCCAGGAAAACTGTTAGTATACTGAACGTAACCTGGTTGGGTGACTTTGCACGGGATGAATAATGAGAACACTGTCTCTTTAAGAAAAGAACATATTGCTTTGAAGTCAATTTGCACAACTGTCTTTTTCTTATTTTTAAGTTTGGAAAGATTAAATGGTGTCCCCCAACCCATCACCCTTTCCGAGGCATTATGACCCCCCTCGCCCTGTTTAAACAGTGCCAATTGGGTTATTAAAATACAAGGGCCTTGCTTCAATTCCCACCAGCGGAGTTGGGAGAAAGAAAATAATAAAATAAAAGCCATAAGGACTAGCCACCTTTAGAGGAACGCTTTAAAAAATCAGCCCGGAGTGGATGCGGCTAAAGTTTTTTCAGGAAGAAAGCCTGTGGTTTGTGCAGAACGTAAAACAGACAAATGGTTGCCTGGTCTTCAGTGATCGAGAACCCACAACTTCTGGTGGCAAGCTGTTCCGCTGGTGAATTATTCTAATGATCAGGAAAATCCACTCTTTTTTTTTTTCTGAATTGGTTTTGTCCTTCGATTAGTTTTCCATCCCTGCTTCTCTCGACTTCTTCACGTGCCTTGGAGAATAAGTGGGACCCCTCTCTTCTTTGGGGTAGCCCCTCGAATATTGGAAGAATATTGGAATATTAATTTTTGTTATTGTTGTTGTTAAATAAATAAATATTCTATAGAAATTCACCAGATTGCACCAAGGGAGTGGTGAGTGAGAGAGACATCACCTTTATTTTAGATTCATGTCACCCTTAGTTCACCCCCCCTCTAGATGAGCCCCACCCAATCTTTTAGCTTTCTCCCATTCATCATTTTTATCACTCCTCTCTCCACTCTTTCTAGAGCAGGGGTCCCCAAACGTTTTACACATGGGTCCAGTTCACTGTCCCTCGGACTGTTGGGGGGCCGGACTATTAAAAAAACCTATGAACAAATCCCTATGCACACTGCACATACCTTATTTAAAGTAAAAAACAAAATGGGAACAAATACAATATTTAAAATAAAGAAGAAGTAATAAGTAATTAATAATTAAGTAATAAAGTATACTTCTTTATTAACAAGTAAATTTAAACTTAAATCGACAAACTCCATTTCTCCTTCCTTCGTTCCTTCCCTCCCTCCTTCCTCTCCACTTCTCTCTTCCCTCTTCCTTTTCTCTCATTTGTTTCATTTTCCTCTCCCTCGTTCTTTCCTTCCATCGTTTTCTCATTTTCCTCTTTCTCTCTCTCTCTCTTTCCATCTCTCCCTCTTCCTTTCTCTCTCCCTCTCTATCTCTATCTCTTTCTCTTTCTTTTTTCTCTCTATCCCTCTCTCTCTTTCTTTCTCTCTCTCTTCTCTCTTTCTCTCACTTACTCTCTTTCTAACTCGCCCTCTTTGTATCTCTCACACTTTCTCTCTCCCCCTCTCTATTTCTCCCTTTCTCTCTCTCCCTTTCTCTCTCTCCTCTTCATTTCTCTCACCCTCTCTAGTTCTCCCTCTTTCTCTCTCTTATTATATCGATCGGTAAAATCTCGTGTGCTGCCGCGGGCCGGTTAAAAGACCTCAGCGGGCCGCATCTGGCCCGCGGGCCGTAGTTTGGGGACCCGCTGTTCTAGAGTCTCAACATCGTTTTTAATAATAGGTTGACCAAAACCGGATGCCATATTCCAGGTGTGGCCTTACTAAATTAATAGGAAAGCGAACACAAGAGCCAGGGGACACAATCTGAGGTTAGTTGGGGGAAAGATCAGAAGCAATGTGAGAAAATATTAATTGACTGAAAGAGTAGTAGATGCTTGGAACAAACTTCCAGCAGGCGTGGTTGGTAAATCCACAGGAACTGAACTTAAATATGCCTGGGATAAACATAGACCCATCCAAAATACAGGAAATAGTATAAGGGCAGACATGATGGGGTGGGGGTGGGTATAAATTTTTTCTTTATTTTTCTTTCAACATACAATAAAACAACATGAGCAGTAAAAAATACAGAACCAATGCTTAAAATAATAATTAATAATAGTTCTTAGAGATGTTAACCATTCAGAGAAAGAAAAAAGCGCTAATAATACTTTCAATATGTACTTTTTATCCTCTTCTTTGCTAAGTTAATTAAAATTAACCACACATGAGATATATTTCATCTACAAATAACAATATTATAAAATCTAGTCTCTTATATTCCCTTTTTCTATTTATAATAAAACATAAACATCTTAACATCTCAATTCAATATCTCATTTCCTCCTTTCATCTCGGTGTTAACTCCTTATCCAACGCTGCCACCGGTCCTCATTTCGTCATTTTGGGTCTTTCATAGATTAAAATTAAATCATTGTACATTTCTTCAAAAGTAAGTCAAAGAAAATGCTTCTCAATCATTTTTAGTTTTCCAGCCATTCATAAAACTTTCCTCAAATCTAGAGAAAAAATGATTTGACCGAAAGAGTAGTAGATGCTTGGAACAAACTTCCAGCAGACGTGGTTGGTCAATCCGCAGGAACTGAATTCAAACATGCCTGGGATAAACACAGATCCATCCTAAGATGAAATACAGGTTATGACCTTTAAAGCCCTTCATGGCATCGGACCAGAATATCTCCGAGACCGCCTCCTGCCGCACGAATCCCAGCGACCGATTAGGTCCCACAGAGTGGGCCTTCTCCGGGTCCCGTCAACTAAACAATGTCGGTTGGCGGGCCCCAGGGGAAGAGCCTTCTCTGTGGCGGCACCGGCCCTCTGGAACCAACTCCCCCCGGAGATTAGAACTGCCCCTACTCTTCCTGCCTTCCGTAAACTCCTTAAAACCCACCTTTGCCGTCAGGCATGGGGGAACTGAAACATCTCCCCCCTGGGCACGTTTAATTTATGCATGGTATGTCTGTGTGTGTGTCTGTTAGCATGTGGGTTTTTTAAAATATTTAAATATTTTAAATTTGTCTGATTGCTTATGATTTGTTTCTACATGTTGTGAGCCGCCCCGAGTCTTCGGAGAGGGGCGGCATACAAATCTAAGTAATAAATAAATAAATAAATAAATAAATAGTAGAAGGGCAGACTAGATGGACCACTTTTTCTGCCGTCAATCTTCTATGTTTCTAAAATGTTATAAAATGAAATGAATGCTTCGTGTGACATTAATTCTCTCCCCCCCACCCCAGGATTGCATTGTAAAGGGACTGACAGAGTTTGGAACGGACCTTGGAGTTCATCTAGTCCAGCCTCTAACTCAAGTGGGAGAACCTACACCATTTCTGACCTCCAGGGATGAAGCTCTCACGTTGGATAACCATCTGTCTGAAGGAGTGTAGGGTTTCCTGCCTAAGCAGGGGGTTGGACTAGAAGACCTCCAAGGTCCCTTCCAACTCATTATTATTATTATTATTATAATTTCCAAAGGCAACTTCTGTACCATTGATCGATTTAAGAGCCAAGGTGGCATTGCAGGCTGATTCGGCTAACTGCTAGCTGTAGTTCAGCAGTTCAAATCTCACCTATCTATCATTTATCATTTATCATATATCTACATCTATCTATTCTCTCTCTCTCCCCCCCCCTCCCTCCCTCCCTCCCTATCTATCTATCTATCTATCTATCTATCTATCTACCTACCTACCTACCTACCTACCTACCTACCTATCTAACTATCTATCTATCTATCTATCTGATCTATCATCTCTCTCTCTCTGTCATTTATCTTATATCATCTATCTATCTTAGAGCCGGGGTGGCGAAATGGTTAGAGTGTAGCACTGCAGGCTACTTTTGGCTAACTGCTAGCTGTAGTTCAGCAGTTCAGATCTCATCTTCTATCTGTCTTTTATCATATTTCTATATCTATTATCTATCATCTCTCTCTCTCTACCTACCTACCTACCCACCCAAACCTACCTATCCATCCATCCATCCATCCCATTCATCTATCCATCTATCTGATTCATCCATTCTCTGTCCATGTCTCCCCCCCCTCTCTCTCTATATATATATATATCTCTATCTATCTATCTATCTATCTATCTCTATCTATCTCTATCTATCTATCTATCTATCTATCTATCTATCTATCTCTATCTATCTATCTCTATCTATCTATCTATCTATCTATCTATCTATCTATCTATCTATCTAATCTAATCTAATTTATCATCTCTATCTACCTACCTATCTACCCACCCAAACCTACCTATCCACCCGTCTCTGTCTGTCTGTCTGTCTGTCTATCTATCTATCTATCTATCTATCTATCTATCTATCTATCTATCTATCTATCTAATCTAATCTAATCTAATCTAATCTATCATCTCTCTCTACCTACCTATCTACCCACCCAAACCTACCTATCCATCTATCTATCTATCTATCTATCTATCTATCTATCTATCTATCTATCTATCTAATCTATCATCTCTCTCTCCCTCTCTCTCTCTCTTTCTCTCGTCTATCTATTACCTGTCTCTCATCTATCTTGTATCATCTATTTATCTTAGAGCCGGGGTGGCGATGTGGTTAGAATGCAGCACTGTAGGCTGCTTCAACTAACAGCTAGCTGTAGTTCAGATCTCACCACTGGCTCAAGGTGGATTCAGCCTTCCATCCTTCCGAGGTGGGTCAAATGAGGACACGGATTGTGGAGAGCAAGGCTCTGTAAACCGCTTAAAAGCACTATGAAGCGGTATATAAGTGCTATCTTCCTTCCTTCCTTCCTTCCCATCCTTCCTTCCTTTCTTCCCTCCCTCCCTCCCTCCCTCCCTCCCTCCCTCCCTCCCTCCTTCCTTCCTTCCTTCCTTCCTTCCTTCCTTCCTTCTGGTTGATTCAACCTTCCATCCTTCCAAGGTGCATCAAATGAGGACTCAGGTTGTTGGGGGCAATAGGCTCATTCTGTAAATAGTTTAGAGAGGGCTGTAAAAGCACTAGGAAGCGGTATATAAGTCTAAATGCTACTGCTATTGCTCTCAGTGTCAGGAAATTCCTCCTTATTTTCCAGTTGAATTTCTCCTTGATCAATTTCTATCCATTTTTCCTTGTCTGGTGCTTTGGAAAACAGCCCGATCCCCTTTCTCCTCTCTGTGGCAGCCCCTCAAATATTGGAAGGTCTTATCATGTCTCTTATCTGGTCCTTAAAAACGAATAGGAAAGACTTCATTAACTCAACCTGTGTAGTCTGGAGAACAGAAGGGAAAGGGGGGGACATGATCGAAACATTTAAATAGGTTAAAGGGTTAAATAAGATCCAGGAGGGAAATGGTTTTAACAGGAAGGTGAACCCAAGAACAAGGGGGCACAATCTGAGGTTAGTTGGTGGGGAAGATCAGAAGCAACGTGAGAAAATATGATTTGACTGAAAGAGTAGTAGAGGCTTGGAACAAACTTCCAGCAGACATGGTAATATACACAGTCACTGAATTTAAACACGCCTGGGATGATCATCCATCCATCCTAAGATAAAATACAGGAAATAGTATAAGGGCAGAGTAGATGGACAGTGAGGTCTTTTGCTGCCGTCAATCTTCTATGTGTCGTTGTGTCTATGAAATTCCTCCTTATTTCCTGGTTGAATCTCTGCTTGACCAATTTCCATCCATTATTCCTTGTCTGGTGCTTTGGCAAAGAAGCCTGATTCCGTCCTCTCTGGGGCAGCCCCTCAAATATTGGAAGTCGCCCGGGGTCTTCGGAGAGGGGTGGCATACAATTGATAATAATAATAATAATAATAATAATAATAGGAATAATAATAATAGGAATAAGAATAAGAATAATAGAATAGAATAATAGAATAGAATTGTGTGATTGGACGCACAAGGAATTTGTCTTGGTGCAGATGATCTCATCGTACATAAAAGAAAAAGATACATTTGTCAAGAATCATGTGGCACAAGACTTAATGATTGCCATACGGGTCAAATAAGCAATGGAGAAACAATCAATATTAATAAAAATCTTAGGAGACAAGCCACAAGTTACAGTCACACAGTCCTAAGTGGGAGGAAAAGGATGATAGGAAAGATGAGGAAAACTAGTAGAAATAGAAGTGCAGATTTAGTAAAAAGTCTGACAGTGTCGAGGGAATAATAATAATAATAATAATAATAATAATAATAATAATAATATGGTCCTTCTCTTCTCTAGAGTAGCCAGGCCCACTTCCTGCAACCCTTCTTTGTAATTTAACGATTTAGTCTCCAGTTTACACCACGGAGACTAATAACAGGTTAATGGGGGGGGAAAAGAGAGCTGGAAAAAGAACAGGAAGGGAGATATAGAAAAAAAAAAGATATGTCTGGTGTAGTTTGCAGCAATAAAGGACTACTCAAGGCCTGGAGGGGGAATTGGAAAAGCACAGCGAAAATGCACGGGTCCCTTTTGCCAAGCCTTTAATTTTAAGATAATTAGAAGAGTCTGAGGTTTCCAGCTGCTCCGACCTACCTATCTTCCCAATCTTTTTTTCTTCCTCCGGTTGGGAAGGCGGTCAAAAAGGACGTTTCAGTGGTCATCCAGCTTTGATGGCTGGCTTCTTCCTCATGTTTATAGGGCTGCCTCCCTTCCAAATCCAGGCTGTGGGGCCAGGGCTGGGGATCCTCCTTCATCCCACTTTCCCCATAACTTGTAAGTGGGGAGAACTTCAGAAATATTGTGTGCGGAAATGTGTAAGGGTTGAAGCCTTTGAGAGTAACCAGGGAAATTTGCACCAACGCAAACACCCAGTCATATAGACAGAAGTCCTTTCTCCCCCCTCCCTCTCTCTCACAGACTTTCTTTCTCTCTCTCTTTCTCTCTGTCTCTCTCTCTCTCACACACACACACTTTCTTTTTCTCTCTTGCTCACTCATTTTTTCTCTCTGTCTCTCTTTTTCTTTCTCCCTCCCTCTCTCACACACGCTCTTCCTCTCTCTTCCTCTCTCTTTCTCTTTCTCACTCACACACTCTTTCTCTCTCTCACACACACACTTTCTTTCTCTCTCTCTCTCTCTCATACACACTCTTCCTCTCTCTCTTTCTATTTTTCTCTGTCTCACACACATGCTCTTTCTTTCTCTTTCTCTTGCTTTCTTTCTCTCTCACTCTTTCTCTCTCTTTTATCTTTGTCTCACTCTCTCTTTCTCTCTTGTTCCCCCCTCTCTCACACAGTCTCTTTTTTTCACTCACCCCCCTCTCTCTTTCTGTCTTTCTCTCCCTTCCCTCCTCTCTGTTTCACTCTCTCCTTCTATCTTTCTCTCTTTTTCTCCCCTTTTCCCTCTGTCTCTGTATTTCTTTCTCTCTCACACACACAAACCTACACTTTCTTCCTCTCTCTCTCTCTTTCTCTCTCTTTCTTTCTCTTTCTCTCTTTCTCTTTCACTCTTTCTCTCTTTTTTCTTTCTCTCACTTTCTCTCTTTTTTCTCTCTCTGTCTTTCTATCTTTCTCTCCCCCTATCTCACTCTCTCCTTTTATCTTTCTCTCTGTCCCCTCTCTTTTTTTCTCTGTGTTTCTCTCTCTCACTCTCTCTCTCTCACACACACACTTTCTTTCTTTCTTTCTCTCTTTCTCTCTCTTTTCCTCTCTCTCTCTCTCATACTTGCTCTTGCTTTCTCTCTCTCTTTTCTTTCTTTTGCTCTCTTTCTCTCTTGTTCCTTCTCTTTTTCTCTCTCACACATATTTTCTCTCTTTTTCTCACTCATCTCTCTCTCTCTAGGTGTCTTTGTCTTTCTCTCCCTCCCCGTCTCACACTCTCCTTCTATCTTTCTCTCTTTTTCTCCCCTTTATCCTCTGTCTCTCTTTTTCTCTCTCTGTATTTCTTTCTCTCTCACACACGCACACAAACACACTTTCTTCCTCTCTCTCTTTCTCTCTTTCACACACACTCTTCCTCTCTCTCTTTCTTTCTCTCTATCTTTCTCTATCTGTCACACACTTTCTTTCTCTTGCTTGCTTTCTCTTTTTTTCTCTCTTTCTCTCTTTTTCTCTGTCTTTCTGTTTTTCTCTCCCTTTCCTCCCCTCTCTTTGTCTCACTCTCTCCTTCTATCTTTCTCTTTTTCTCCCTTTCCCCCCCTCTTTTTCACTGTCTGTGTGTTTCTCTCTCTCTCTCTCTCACACACACACACACACACACACACGGTTTGTGTCCAATTATAGCTGCTTTCGAGAGCTGGATACTCAGCCATGCAGGTAATCCTTGAGTCACAACAGTTCAATTTAGTGACCATTCAAAACCACAACGGCATCTCGAAAACAAGGACTTACGACCGTTTTTCACACTTACAAAACATTCCAGCATCCCCACGATCACGGGATTCAAAATTCAGAGGCTGGGCAAACTGGCTCACATTTATGACAGCCATCAAGAGTTCCCCTGGGGAAACCGAGATTCCTCTTTTACGACTGTTTAACAGGTGAATCAACGATTTGTGGAAGAGCTGGGTGACTAATTTAACCAACTACAGTGATTCCCTTCCCAGCCGTGACAAAACAAGGTGGGCAAAACCCATTTAGCAAATGTCTTGCTTAGCAACGGCGACTGTGGGTTCTTTTGCAGTCATAAGTCAAGGACTCCCTATGTATCGAATTTTAATGCCCAGTGGGTGAATTTCCTGCACTTTTCCTGCCCCCGAATCCTCAAACATCCTCCTTTCCCCCCCCCCAAGCCAGGATGCCAGACGAAACAATGTCGTCTGCCGGGACAAAGGGGAAGAGCCTTCTCCGTGGTGGCTCCGACCCTCTGGAATCAACTCACCCCCAGAGATTAGGATTGCCCCCACCCTTCTTGCCTTTCTGCAAACTCCTTAAAACCCACCTCTGCTGTCAGGCTTGGGGAAATTGATTCCCCTGGGCCGTTTCCGTTTTATGTATGGTTTGTCTGAGATGTATGAATGTTTTTTTTTATATTAAGGGGTTTAAAATTGTTTTTAATTATTGGATTTGTACTGTTTTCTGGTTGTGAACCGCTCCGAGTCTTCGGAGAAGGACGGCGTACAAATCTAATAAATAATATTTATTTACTTATTTATTTATTAGATTTGTATGCCGCCCCTCTCTGCAGACTATTATTATTATTATTAATAATAATAATAATAGTTGTTGTTGTTGTTATTAACAATAACAACAACAACAACAACAATAACAACAACAACAATAATAATAATATAATGAAATACGAAATCCAGCATAGTGATCTTGTTTGCTGTGTTGTACTGACATAATAATAATAATAAATGGTCAAAGCAATGGAAACTGCAGTTTAATGTTTCCAAATGTAAAATAATGCACTTGGGGAAAAGGAATCCTCAATCTGAGTATTGCATTGGCAGTTCTGTGTTAGCAAAAACTTCAGAAGAGAAGGATTTAGGGGTAGGGATTTCTGACAGTCTCAAAATGGGTGAGCAGTGTGGTCGGGCGGTAGGGAAAGCAAGTAGAATGCTTGTCTGCATAGCTAGAGGTATAACAAGCAGGAAGAGGGAGATTGTGATCCCCTTATATAGAGCGCTGGTGAGACCCCATTTGGAATACTGTGTTCAGTTCTGGAGACCTCACCTACAAAAAGATATTGACAAAATTGAACGGGTCCAAAGACGGGCTACAAGAATGGTGGAAGGTCTTAAGCATAAAACGTATCAGGAAAGACTTCATGAACTCCATCTGTATAGTCTGGAGGAAAGAAGGAAAAGGGGGGACATGATCGAAACATTTAAATATGTTAAAGGGTTAAATAAGGTCCAGGAGGGAAGTGTTTTTAATAGGAAAGTGAAGACAAGAACAAGGGGACACAATCTGAAGTTAGTTGGGGGAAAGATCAAAAGCAACATGAGAAAATATTATTTTACTGAAAGAGCAGTAGATGCTTGGAACAAACCTCCAGCAGACATGGTTGGTAAATCCACAGTAACTGAATTTAAACATGCCTGGGATAAACATATATCCATTGTAAGATAAAATACAGGAAATAGTATAAGGGCAGACTAGATGGACCAGGAGGTCTTTTTCTGCCCTCAGTCTTCTATGTTTCTATAATAATAATAATAATAATAATAATAATAATAATAATAATAATAATAATAATGCCTGATGTTTTCAGCTTGTGTGAGTCTCTGATCCTGGTTAATAAACGAACCCCCTTTTCCGAGGACTCTGCGCTCTCCATCTGGCTTGAGTTTGCACCTCTTATAAGAAAGAGAATTTTTTAAAAAAGTCACCATTGTCTTAAATTTCAGTGTTTCCTGACTCTGCCTGGCTCAATCCAGCCGCCTCGGGGCTGATGGATTGAGGGGGGGGGGGGTAGGGAAACCTCTAAATTGATGGTGGGGGGCTTCTAACTCCCCCCAACACACACACTTCCATCCCAAAATTGTTAACCCTTTGCTGCAGAAAAGTGGAAAGGAGAAGGCTTGGAAAAGATCTCGGGGAAATCCGTGGGAAAAAAAATTGGCTGGCTCTCAACGGAGGGAAAAAAAATATATTTTATTTCAGGTGCCAGGAGAATCAGGGGGGGGGCATAGAAGGGGGGAGGGGGTCTTTTCCAGATCCTTTGGAACTCCCCCAATTTGAAAAGGGAAGAGAAGAGTGTGGGGCACGTCATTCTCTTCCCTCCCCCTCCCACCCATCGCTTCTATTCTCAGCTCTCCCCCAAGCATCCTTCCCTCCCTCCCTTTTTAAAAAAAAACACCCCATTTTAATCATAATTTTTGCCTTCCCCCCTTTTTGTGTTGGGGGTGGTGTTTTTTTTGGACTCCTTCCCAGATTTGAGTGGGGTGGAGAGAGGGAGGGACAGAGCAGAAAGTGCAAAGGAGGATATTATTATTATTATTATTATTATTATTATTATTATTATTATTATTATTATTATTAAAATAGGGGGCATTTTTATTAACAGAGGGAAAACGTGGCAAGGGAAGAGGAAAGATGGGCTCTGGGTTTCTGCCCATCCCTGGCACGGCGAGGGTTAAACCCTGGAATGTGCCTTTTAATAAAGACCAGATGGAGGAGACCATATGCTGGATAGGAGAAGAGAGAAGCCCCCTCCTCACCCGGGCTTGGCGCCCCCCACCCCTCACATCACATTAGATCAGGCAGTCCCTTGCCTCCTTCCCTGGCTCAGCAGAAGGCTGATCTTCAACAGGTAGAGAGGGCTTCTCCAGGTCCCTATCTTGCTAGGGGTCAGGGGGCTGAACCTGTTGAGTGGCTACCTGCTGCTTATGCGCTGGTCCGTGTTTGAATTCTGGAAGGGTTTCTGGTTCAAAAAAAGGGGTCTGGAGCAATTTTTGAAAGGAGGAGGAGGAGGAGGACGAGGAGGAGGAGGAGGAGGAGGAGGAAAAGAAAGAGAAGGAAAATAATAATAATAAGAGAATAAAAGAATAAAAATAATAATAAAATAATAATAATAATAATATAATAAAAGAATAAGAATAAAAGAATAAGAATAAAAGAAGAATAAGAATGAAAGAAGAATAATAGAATAGGAATAAAAGAATAAAAATAAAAGAATAAGAATAAAAGATAAAGAAGAATAAAAGAATAAAAAGAATAAAAGAATAAGAATAAAAGAAGAATAATAGAATAGGAATAAAAGAATAAAAATAAAAGAATAAGAATAAAAGATAAAGAATAAAATAATAAAAAGAATAAGAATGAAAGAATAAGAATGAAAGAAGAATAATAGAATAGGAATAAAAGAATAAAAATAAAAGAATAAGAATAAAAGATAAAGAAGAATAAAAGAATAAAAAGAATAAAAGAATAAGAATGAAAGAAGAATAAGAATGAAAGAAGAATAATAGAATAGGAATAAAAGAATAAAAATAAAAGAATAAGAATAAAAGATAAAGAAGAATAAAATAATAAAAAGAAGAAGAATAAAAGAAGAAGAATGAAAGAAGAAGAATAGAATAGGAATAAAAGAATAAAAAGAAAAGAAGAAGAATAAAAGAAGAATAGAAGAAGAATAAAAGAATAAGAGGAAAGGAGAAAGGAGGGAGGGAAGGAAGGAAGGGAGGGAGGGATAATAAAAGAAAGGCAAAGAAGGGAGGGAGAGAAGGATGGAAGGAAAGAAAGAAGGAGCGAAGAAGGAAGGAAGGAAGAGAGGGAAGATGGAAGAAAGATAAAGAAGGGAAGGAAGGAAGGATAAGGGAAAGCGGGAAGATAGAAGAAAGCGAAAGAAGAGAGGGAGGGATAGACAGAGGGAAGGAGGCAAGAAAGAAAGAAAAAAAAGAGAGAGGGAGGGAAGGAAGGAAGGAAGGAGCAGGGAGAGAGGGAAGAGAAGAAAGGCAAAGAAGGGAGGGAGGGAAGGATGGAAGAAGGAAAGGAGGAAAGGAAGGAGGGAGAGAGAAGGAAGGTGGGAGAAAGGCAAAGAAACGAGGGAAGGAAGAAGGGAGAAAGGGAAGACAGAAGGAGGGCAAAGAAAGGAGGGAATGAAGGATGGATGTAAGGAAGGAAGGAAGGAGAAGGGAGAGAGAGGGAAGATAGAAGAAAGGCAAAGAAGACTGGGGAGGGAAGAATATCCAGCCTGGGGTGCGAATCCCACCACCGTCTGATGCCTGCAAGTTCACAATTTCCTCGGCCCAAATGTCCCGCCTCCCCCTGCGCCCCGTTTCCCAAGGACATTTATATTTTCTCAACTAATCCTTGGCTGCCATTCTGCTTTTGTGAACCCCACCGAGCTTGACAAAAAAATCCCACCCTCAAACCCCACCCCCCTAAAAAAACCTCCCCCGGAGAAGGCCATGCTTGGCCTTGATATCAAAGGTGGGTCCTTTCCCCCACCCTCCTTTGGACCTTGGCCAAGTGGAGGAAGGGGTTTTGTTTGCAAGAGGAAAACCCACTCAGAGCTCTTGGCTTTCGTGTGTGTGTGTGTGTGTGTGTCTCACTTACACCTCTGCATTTCCTCCTCTGCAAAGCCCCCCCCCCCCCCCCAAGCAAGGAGGGCAATGTAGCCAAGAAAGTACCATGTTGGGGGAGAGAAGAAGTGAATTAAAACACAGTTGTCCTAGGATTTCCCTCCTTTGAGGTTTGGGTTAACCGTTGAAGATCATTTTGGGGGGGGGGGGGGTGTTTCCTTCCCTCCCTGCCTGCAATGCTGAAGCTGTTCTTATGACCAACTCACGGCAGACCCAACTCTCCATGAATCAGGGAAGGTTGGGGGGGGGCGGCTCTGCTTTGGAGGCTCAGCTGCCCCAGACCATGGCTACAGCAGGGAAAGATTTTTTGGGGGGGGGGGGGGCGGACAGATATAGGTTGCACTTTACATCCACATCTTTATATCATCCATCCATCCATCCATCCATCCATCCATCCATCCACCTCCCTCTCTCTCTCACATCCATCCATCCAGTCTACTTACCTACCTACCTACCTGTATCTATCTTCCTGAATCTATCACCTCCCTCCCTCCCTCTCCCTCCTTCTCTTTCTCTCTCTCATATTCTATCTATCTATCTATCTATCTATCTATCTATCTATCTATCTATCTATCTGTCAAGATATATCTCTATTATCTCTATATCTCCATGTCCTTATCTTATATCTCTCTATCATCTATCCATATCTCTATTTCTATTTCTATTATTATTATTTATCTATTGTTTTCTCTTTCTCTCTATCATATATTATATCTATTTCTCCATCTTTAGGTCTTTATTTCTATATCATCTATCTATCTATCTATCTATCTATCTATCTATCATCTCTCTCTCTCTCTCTCTCTCTCTATCTATCTGTCTATCTATCTATCATCTATCTATCTATCTATAATCTATCATCTATCTATCTCTATAATCTATCATCTATCTATCTATCTATCTATCATCTATCTATCTATCATCTATCTATCATCTATCTATCTATCTATCTATCTATAATCTATCATCTATCTATCTATCTATCTATTTATCTATCTATCTATCATCTATC
Organism: Erythrolamprus reginae; assembly: GCF_031021105.1. Classification (NCBI taxonomy): domain Eukaryota; kingdom Metazoa; phylum Chordata; class Lepidosauria; order Squamata; family Dipsadidae; genus Erythrolamprus; species Erythrolamprus reginae. Next base: position 6,522,853 of record NC_091962.1, on the reverse strand, counting down.
TATCTATCTATCTATCTATCTATCTATCATCTATCTATCAAGATATATCTCTATTATCCCTATATCTACTATCTTATATCTATCCCTCTATCACCTATCTATTTGTATCTATCTATTTCTATCTATTGTGTAAAGCAGTGATTTTCAACCTTTTTTGAGCCGTGGCACATTTTTTACATTTACGAAACCCTGGGGCACATTGAGCAGGGGGGGGATAAACAAAGTTTGGACAAAAAAATTCTCTCTCTCTCTCCCTCTCCTTCGCTCTATTTCTTTCTCCCTCCCTCTTTCTCTCCCTTCCTTCCTCTTTCTTTCTCTCTCCCTTTCTTTCTCTTCCTTCCTTCCTCTCTTTTTTGCTCTCTTTCTCTCTCCCTCCCTCCATGTCTGTCTCTCTCTCTCTCCTTCCCTCCCTCTCTTTCTCGCTCTCTTTCTCTCGTTCTCTTGTTCTCTTTCTCTCTCTCTTTCTCTCTCTTGTTCTCTTTCTCTCTCTCTCGCTCTTTCTCTCTCTTGCTTTCTTTCTCTCTTGCTTTCTCTCTCTTACTTTCTTTCTCTCTTGCTTTCTCTCTCTCTTGCTTTCTTTCTCTCTTGTTCTCTTTCTCTCTCCCTTGCTTTCTTTCTCTCTCTCTTGCTTTCTCTCTCTCTTGCTTTCTTTCTTTCTCTCTCTCTTGCTTTCTTTCTCTCTCTTGCTTTCTTTCTCTCTCTCTCTCTTGCTTTCTTTCTCTCTCTTGCTTTCTCTCTCTCTTGCTTTCTTTCTCTCTCTTTCTTTCTCTCTCTCTCTTGCTTTCTTTCTCTCTCTTGCTTTCTTTCTTTCTCTCTCTCTTGCTTTCTTTCTCTCTCTGGCTTGCTTTCTCTCTTGTTTTCTTTCTCTCTCTCTTGCTCTTTCTTTCTTTTTCTTTCTCTTATTTTCTTTCTCTCTCTGAGCTTTGCGGCACACCTGACCATGTCTCGCGGCACACTAGTGTGCCGTGGCACACTGGTTGAAAAACACTGGTGTAAAGAATAGAATAGAATAGAATTCTTTATTGGCCAAGTGTAATTGGACACACAAGGAATTTGTCTTGGTGCATATGCTCTCAGTGTACATAAAAGAAAAAGATACATTTGTCAAGACTCATGTGGTACAACATTTAATGATTGTCATAGGTGTCCAATAAGCAATGAAGAAATAATCAAAATTAATAAAAAATCTTAAGGATACAAGCAACATGTTACAGTCATACAGTCCTAATTGGGAGGAAAAGGACGATAGGAATGATGAGAAAAAACTAGTAAAAATAGAACTGCAGACTTAGTAAAAAGTTTGATAGTGTTGAGGCAATTATTTGTTTAGTAGAGTGAGAAGCAACTTAGAACTAAGCAAAAATTTCCTGACAGTCAGAACAATTAATCTATGGAACAGCTTGCCTCCAGAAGTAGTGAATGCTCCAACACTGGACGTTTTGAAGAAGATGTTGGATAACCATATGTCTGAAGTAGTGTAGGGTCTACTGCCTAGGCAGGGGGTTGGACTAGAAGACCTCCAAGGTCCCTTCCAACACTGTTGTTATTGTTATTGGTTTAGCAGAGTGATGGCATTTGGGTGGAAACTGTTCTTGTATCTAGTTGTCTTGGTGTGCAGTGCTCTGTAGTGATGTTTTGAGGGTAGATGTCTTGAAACAATTTATGTCCAGGAAGCGAGGGGTCCGAAGATATCTTCACAGCCCTCTTTTTGACTCGTGCAGTATACCGGTCCACAATGGAAGTCAGGTTGGCAGCCATTGTTTTTTTTCTGCAGTTCTGATTCTCTTCTGAAGTCTGTGCCGGTGTCGTTGGGTTGCAAAACCAAAGTAGACAGTGATAGAGATGCAGTTGACAGAGTAATAATTAATCCTTTAATTTTTTTAAAAAAGGATAATATTCCCATTTTCAGTTCATCCCTGAGGCTACCTTCTGCCTTGGTCTCAAAGCAAACCGAATTTACCCCTTTCCTGGATAAACAAGAGCTTTTGACTTTCTGCCTGCCTTCATCCAGTCCATATACATTTTATTTTAAAGGAGGGGTTGGAGATCGGAGGGAAATCCGCTAAAAAAACTATCTCCTGCCCCACAAGTCACCATACGGACCCAAACAGGAACCATATGCTTGTCCTTCCTTAGAGCAGTGATTTTCAACCTTTTTTGAGCCGCGGCACATTTTTTACATTTACAAAATTATGGGGCACATTGAGGGGGGAGGGCCCTAAAAAAAGTTTGGACAAAAAAATTATCTCTCCCTCTCTCTTCCTCCCTTTCGCTCTATTTCTCTCTCCCTCCCTCTTTCTCTCCCTTCCTCTTTTTTTCTCTCTCCATCCCTCTTTCTTTCTCTCTTCCTTCTTTCCTCTTTTTTGCTCTCTTTCTCTCTCCCTCCCTACCTCCCTCTGTCTTTCTCTCTCCCACCTTCCCTCCCTCTCTTGCTCTCTCTCTCTCTTGCTTTCTTTATCTCTTGTTCTCTTTCTCGCTCTCTTTCTTTATCTCTCTCTCTCTCTTTCTTTCTCTCTCTCTTTCTTTCTTTTTTTCTTTCTTTCTCTCTCTCTTGCTTGCTTGCTTTCTCTCCCTCTTTCTCTTTCTCTCTCTCTCTTTCTTTCTCTCTCTCTTGTTTTCTCTCTCTCTTGCTTGCTTTCTCTCCCTCTTTCTCTTTCTTTCTCTCTCTCTTGTTTTCTTTCTTTCTCTCTCTCTCTCGTTCTCTTTCTTTTTCTCTCTCTTGCTTTCTTTCTCTCTCTCTTGCTTTCTTTCTCTCTCTCTTGCTTTCTTTCTCTCTCTCTTGCTTTCTTTCTCTCTCTCTTGCTTTCTTTCTCTCTCTCTTTTGCTTTCTCTCTCTCTTTCTCTCTCTCTTGTTTTCTTTCTCTCTCTCTTGCTTGCTTGCTTTCTCTCCCTCTTGCTCTTTCTCTCTCTCTCTCTCTCTTTCTTTCTTTCTCTCTCTCTTGTTTTCTTTCTCTCTCTGAGCTTCGTGGCACACCTGCGGGACACTGGTTGAAAAACACTTCCTTAGAGAGCAGTTCGGTGCCTTTTCACCTCTCCGGGCCACAGTTTCCCACCTCTGAACCTGTGCTTCTCCTTGCTTTTTAAAATTTCTTTATTGTGGATCTCTCTTTGCAGAGACTTATATGCCAAGGAGGCCCACCCGATCCAGATTGGCTTCCCCCCAAAAAAACCTCCAGCCCAGAAAAAAGATGTTTGGGGGGGAAAAAAATCCCCACCCTCTTCTAACTCTCCATCCAGCAATGGCCCCCACCAAAGGGTGGGGCTCGCATGACGCATCCTCCTTTGCATCACGGCTGCCCCGAGCCAAAAAAACTGCAGAGAACATGGACAGGGGAAAAAAAAAGGAAAAAGGGGGGAGGTTGGGGAAGGGGAAAAAAAAGAAAGAAAGGAGAAAACAGCAGAAACGAACGATGTTCTATCTCTTGGTAGATTCACACCCAACAACGCACGAAGCAACCTTGTAAAAGCACCAATGCGTCTTTCCTTGGTTTAAAAACCAGAGGGTTTTTTAAAAAAAAATTTGCAAGAAGGGGCCATTCAGAAGTCTTTGAATTCTAGGATGGGGCACCACAAGGAAAGCCTGAAGGTTTCTTTTGGTTGAGATTTTGGGAACTCCCAATGTCAACCAAACTAAATGCTCGGTCCTACACATTGGCAAAAAGAATGGAGGGAAGTCTTTTTCATAGGAAAGTGAACCCAAGAACAAGGGGGCACAATCTGAGGTTAGTTGGGGGGAAAGATCAGAAGCAACGTGAGAAAATATTATTTTACTGAAAGAGTAGTAGATGCTTGGAACAAACTTCCAGCAGACGTGGTTGGTAAATCCACAGGAACTGAATTGAAACATGCCTGGGATAAACATAGATCCATCCTAAGATAAAATACAGGAGATAATATAAGGGCAGACTAGATGGACCAGGAGGTCTTTTTCTGCCGTCAATCTTCTAGGTTTCTATGTAACTTCTAATTTTAATTTATTGGATTTTGATGTATATTGCCTTTTTATATGTTGTAAGCAGCCCCAGCAGACGTGGTTGGTAAATCCACGTAAATCCATCCTAAGATAAAATACAGGAAATAATATAATGGCAGACTAGATGGACCATGAGGTCTTTTTCTGCCATCAATCTCTTACCTTTTTATATTTCAAAAGTTGTTAACTTAATCTTACGTAGCTTCTGCTCTGGTAATCTCACACTACTAACCAGAGTATGCAAAATTTTCGCCAGACCAATCCTCGAATACAGCACATCTATCTGGAATCCACACCACTTTTCAGACATGAACACTTTAGAAAATGTCCAGAGATACTTTACCAGAAGAGCCCTCCTCTCCTCCACTCACAACAGAATACCCTACACAACTCAATTTACAATTCCAGGTTTAGAAAGCTTAGAACTACGTCGCCTTCAACACAACCTAAGCCTAGCCCATAAAATCATCTGCTCCAATGTCCTTCCCATCACCGACTACTTCAGCTTCAACCACAACAACGCACGAGCACACAACAGATACAAACTTAAAGTCAACCGCTCCAAACTTGACTGCAGGAAATGCGACTTTATTAACCGAGTAGCTGATGCATGGAACTCGCTACCAGACTCTGTAGTATCATCACCTAGGCCCCAAAACTTTACCCTTAGACTCTCCACTGTTGACCGCTCCCGATTCCTAAGAGGTCAGTAAAGGGCGTGCATAAGTGCACCAGCGTGCCTTACGCCCCCTGTCCTAATGTTTCTCTTTTTACTAGTAACAATAATAAATTTAATAATAATTTATTAGATTTGTATGCCGCCCCTCTCCGAGGACTCGGTGCGGTTCACGACATTATTATGATTATTTATTAGATTTGTATGCCGTCCCTCTCCGCAGACTCGGGGCGGCTCACAACAACAATAAAACAATGTACAAGAAATCTAATAATTTAAAAACACTAAAAACCCCTTATTAAAAGCAAACATACACACAAACATACCATACATAAACTGTATAGGCCCGGGGGAGATGTCTCAATTCCCCCATGCCTGACGGCAGAGGTGGGTTTTAAGGAGTTTACGAAAGGCAAGGAGGGTGGGGGCAGTTCTAATCTCCGGGGGGGAGCTGGTTCCAGAGGGTCGGGGCCGCCACAGAGAAGGCTCTTCCCCTGGGCCCCACCAAACGACATTGTTTAGTTGACGGGACCCGGAGGAGACCCACTCTGTGGGACCTAACCGGTCACTGGGATTCGTGCGGCAGAAGGCGTTCCCGGAGATAACATAGCAATAATACAGCACAGATACAAATCCAATATTAAAAAGTTTAAAAACTAGTTTAAAAATACATTGTCGTTTTCATAGTAAGGCTGGAGGCTAGAGAAATCAGAAAGTTTTATTTTTTTTTTAAATCACGGCTTTGTCATGTCGATCTTGCCTTGATGGGGAGTTTGCTGAACAAACCACGGCTTAACCTAGGTTCGCAGTGAAAGCTCCAGAAACGGGATTTGTCCGAACCTTGGCAAGGAGAAACGGGATTTGTCTGAATCCAATTCAGAATTTAGCTGACCTACACTTTGAGGATAAAAGCTTGAACGGAAGGCAAGCCAAATGTAACTTGGGTTGCATAACTCGTTGGCCATTTAACGTCGTTCGAGTGCCAGCAATTCAGATCGAAAAAGAAAGGAAGGAAGGGAGAAAGAACCACCAAACTTGAGCAAAATTTTCCCCCATCTGCAAAGTGTACAGCCAATTTTTGAACGCAAGAATACAGAATAAGAGAGTTATTGTAGAAGGGACCTGTGAGGTCTTGTAGTCCAACCCTCAAGAAGAAGAACTGGGCCTAGACTATCTTAGACAAATGACTATCCAGTCTTTTTTTTAAAAAAAACCCTCCAGTGATGGACGCCCACAACTTCTGGTGGCAAGCAGTTCCACTGGTTAATTGTCCTCATTGTTAGGAAGTTTTTCCTTAGTTCTCCTTGTTTAGTTCCCACCCATTGCTTCTCGTTCTACCCTCAGGTGCTTTGGAGAATAGCTTGACTCCCTCTTCTTTGGGGCAACCCCTGAGGTATTGGAAGACTGCTATCGCGTCTCCCCTGGTCCTCCTTTTCATTAAACTAGACACACCCAATTCTTCCAATCTGTTCTTCACATTCAGAAGTTGTGGGAGGTTCGTATCTAAAGGCTTTAGAAACATAGAAACATAGAAGATTGACGGCAGAAAAAGACCTCCTGGTCCATCTAGTCTGCCCTTATTATTTATTGGATTTATTGGATTTATTGGATTTGTATGCCGCCCCTCTCCGCAGACTTATACTATTTCCTGTATTTTATCTTAGGATGGATCTGTGTTTATCCCAGGCATGTTTCAATTCAGTGACTGTGGATTTTACCAACCACGTCTGCTGGAAGTTTGTTCCAAGCATCTGCTACACTTTCAGTCAAATAATATTTTCTCATGTTGCTTCTGATCTTTCCCCCAACTAACTTCAGATTGTGTCCCCTTGTTCTTGTGTTCACTTTCCTATTAAAAACACTTCCCTCCTGGACCTTATTTAACCCTTTGACATATTTAAATGTTTCGATCATGTCCCCCCCTTTCCCTTCTGTCCTCCAGACTACACAGATTGAGTTCATGAAGTCTTTCCTGATACGTTTTATGCTCTCTGAGTCTTCAGAGAGGGGTGGCATACAAATCTAATACATTATTATTATTATTATTATTATTATTATTATTATTATTATTATTAATACCTTCCACCATTTTTGTAACCCATCTTTGGACCGGTAGACGAGTGCTTCGAGAATGAATAGAGAAGAGTCCTATTATTATGGGTCGTAACTTGAAAATGCTCCTAAAACACACGGGAAAGGATCCATTTGGTCGTAACTCGAGGCGCCCCGGGATTCTTCTAAAACACGGTTGTAACTCAAGTCCTGCAGAGTTCCTTAGAATAGCGGAGGCGAGATCAAGGCAAAAACAAGAATGGGCAAAGCTCTTTTTTTTTCTTGGGCATTCCTGGCAGTCCTTGAGTTACGACCATCCTGGAATTTGGCCATAAGTCAAGAACTCCCTGTAGAGAGCTCCCCGGAAAAGAAAGTAACTTGGCTCTTTTTTTTCTTTTTGGCCTTGCTCTATTATCTCCGGGACCGCCTTCTGCTGCACAAATCCCAGCGACCAGTTAGGTCCCACAGAGTGGGTCTTCTCCGGGTCCCGTCAACTAAACAATGCCTTCTCTGTGGCGGCCCCGGCCTTCTGGAACCAACTCCCCCCAGAGATTAGAATTGCCCCCACCCTCCTTGCCTTTCGTAAGCTCCTTAAAACCCACCTCTGCCGCCAGGCATGGTGGAATTGAGATACTCTTTCCCCCTAGGCCTTTACAATTTTATGCATGGTATGTCTGTATGCATGCTTGGTTTTTATATTAATGGGTTTTTAAATCGTTTTTAGTATTGGATTATTATTGTATGCTGTCTTATTATTGCTGTTAGCCGCCCCGAGTCTCTGGAGAGGGACGGCATACAAATCCAATAAATAAATAAATAAATAAATAAATAATTCTTAGGAGCACTACTTTATTATTATTATTATTTATTAGATTTGTATGCCGCCCCTCTCCGTAGACTCGGGGCGGCTTACAGCAATGATAAAAACAATATATAATGACAAATCTAATAGTTAGAATCTAAAATAGCAATAATACATTTAAAAATTCTAAAAAAACCCAAGAAACCCCAATGTATGAAAACATACACACAATCATATCACACACAAAAAACTACATAGGCAGGGGGAGATGTTTCAGTTCCCCCACACCTGACGACAGAGGTGGGTTTTAAGGCGTTTACGAAAGGCAAGGAGGGTGGGGGCAGTTCTGATCTCTGGAGGGAGCTGATTCCAGAGGGTCGGAGCCGCCACAGAGAAGGCTCTTCCCCTGGGTCCCGCCAGACGATATTGTTTCGTCGACGGGACCCGGAGGAGACCAACTCTGTGGGACCTAACCGGTCGCTGGGATTCGTGCGGCAGAAGGCGGTCTCATAGATACCCTGGTCCGGTGCCATGAAAGGCTTTATAGGTGATGACCAACATGGAGGGTCCTCCTCGAATTGCCGAACTGCACAACGGTTGTAACTCGGGGACTTGCATGAATGCTCCTTGGAAAGGCAAAAAAAAAAAAAGAGAGAGATTTGCCGGGTTTTGATTTATTTTATTTTGCCTTTTTTTGCTTTGCTTTTGACCTTTCTCCATCTGTTTTGCTTACTGGCGTTCTGGTGCCGAATGGAGAATGAAGTCATTACATTCCACACCCAATGCTGCTTCTCATCCATCCATCCAGCCAGCCTCTGCCCTGCTTTTTAAAAAGCCTGCTGACTCAAACAAATTCTTTTTTTTTTCTCTTTCCCCATCCCGGCTTTTGATTCATGGCGTCCAGTTTGCTGTGGTCTTTCTGGTCCTGTCATGTTTTGAAAGGGCCGGAATTCATTTCCCTTGAACCTGGGTTTAAAAAAACGGAGCCTATGGCGCATAACTCTAGCTGGGATGTGAACCAGATGGAGGGGGCTTCTCAGAAAGCCCCAAGTTTTTAAAAAAAAAGAAAAAAGGAAAGGCTTTTTAGAGTACGGTAGTTTTAAAGTTTCCAGGTTTTAAAGTTGTTTCCAAGTTTTAAAGTTGTTTCCAAGTTTTAAAGTTGTTTTAAAGTTTTAAAGTTGTTTTAAAGTTTTAAGCTTTAAAGTTTTAAAGTTTCAAGCTTTAATGTTTTAAAGTTTCAAGCTTTAAAGTTTTTAAGTTTCAAGCTTTAAAGTTTTTAAGTTTCAAGTTTTAAAGTTTTAAAGTTTCAAGCTTCAAAGTTTTAAAGTTTCAAGATTTAAAGTTTTAAAGTTTCAAGCTTTAAAGTTTTAAAGTTTTAAGCTTTAAAGTTTTAAAGTTTCAAGCTTTAAAGTTTTAAAGTTTTAAGCTTTAAAGTTTTAAAGTTTTAAGCTTTAAAGTTTTAAAGCTTTAAAGTTTTAAAGTTTTAAGCTTTAAAGTTTTAAAGTTTTAAGCTTTAAAGTTTTAAAGCTTTAAAGTTTTAAAGTTTCAAGCTTTAAAGTTTTAAAGTTTCAAGCTCTAAAGTTTTAAAGTTTTAAGCTTTACAGTTTTTAAGTTTTAAGCTTTAAAGTTTTTAAGTTTTAAGCTTTAAAGTTTTTAAGTTTTAAGCTTTAAAGTTTTTAAGTTTAAAGCGGGCTGTGAAAATATCCCCTGACCTCTCGCATCCTGGACATAAACTGTTTCAACCCCTCAAAACATCGCTATAGAGCAGTGTTTCCCAACCTTGGCAACTTGAAGATAGCTGGACTTCAACTCCCAGAATTCCCCGGCCAGCAGTGTTGGAAGGGACCTCTTATGTACACTGAAAGCATATGCGCCAAAGACAAATTCCTTATGAGTCCAATCACACCTGGCCAATAAAGAATTCTATTCTATTCTACTCTACTCTACTCTACTCTACTCTACTCTACTCTATTCTTCATTCTATTCCATTCTATTCCTATTCTATTTCTGTTTTGTTCTATTCCATTCTATTCCATTCCTTATTCTATTCTATTCTATTTTCATTCCATTCCATTCTAAAGTTTTAAAGTTGTCTTAAAGTTAGACTTTTAATGCCATAAAACAACCACATCGGCTATCTCAATTCCTTTGGAAAGACTCATTAGGTGAACGAAAAGGCCAAATCCAGTTTGAGTGGCTGAGCGCGCAACCAACTATAATAATTCAACTGCAGAAAATCCCAAATTACAAAGACCGGCCAATAGAAGTAGGATACCAGAGGCAAAAGACAGCAATTTTTTTTACTATTATTGTATTTATGACTGTTGTCACTCCGTTTTGGAGTGAGTGGCATATAGAAACAATAGATAAATAAATAAAATAGAACTCACACAAGTAGATGGCAACCTGCGAACCACAATTATGCCCCAAATTTTCCCTTTCTAAGCAAGGCAGTTAGGTTTTGCAACCTTTCTTTGCCATAGTTGTTAAGCGAATGGCTGCAGTCATTAAGTGAATCAATACGAGTCAGTTAATCAATACGAGCCAGTCATCAAAGGTCTGAATTTTGACCATGCATCGGGTTTTTGATCATCTATTCATTGCATCCATCCATCCATCCATCTATCCATTCATCAATCCCTCAATTTTATGATCCATCTGTTCATCCCATCCATCGATCCATCCATCCACTCATCCATTCTCTTATCACAGGGGTAGGACAAGTTGGCTCTTCTGTGACATGTGGACTTCAACTCCCAGAATTCCTGAGATTGCATGATTGGCTAGCTCTATCATAGAACAGCCAACTTTGCCTACCTCTGATCTATCCATTCCTCAATCCCTCAACTTTTGATGCATCTGTTCATCCCATCCATCCACCCACCCATCCATCCATCCACCCATCAACTCATCCATCCCATTTGTATTGTACAATGTATTGTTGTTGTGAGCCGCTCCGAGTTTTCAGAGAGGGGCGGCATACAAATCTAATAAATAATAATAATAATGTGACCAGGAGATGCATCAAGAGTCATGAGTGTGAAACACGATCGCAAGTCGCTATTTTTCAGGGCCGTTGTAACTCGGAAGGGTCGCTAACAAAATTGTAAATCGAGGACTGACTGTAACTAAACGATGATTGATTGAATAAGCCACCAAACGCCGGTTTCGTACGACATGTTAAAGACCCAATCAAGCTCGTTACATCTCCGCCCGCTGCACCAACAGAGTCATTTATTCTCTTCTTAATGTTGTGCTACAGTTCATTTCATAACAGTTTTATTAAACAAACCACAGTTGGCTGGGCTTACACGACGCCCCGAACGGATCAACTCAGATTTATGGGCCTGTTTTAATAAGAGAGAAATTAAAACAAAACCCTAATTTTCTGAACCCACATTCCCAGACAAGGATGGGATTCCCATCGAGTTTTGTGTGTGTTTTTTTAATAAAAAAAAGAGAATTAAACCCATCTGTCTCAATAAAGCAGCCCCCTCGGGCCTTCTCGGGGGGCTTCCTTGGCATCAGAGCCTCCACGTTCAGTGGTAGTCTACCTCGGTGGCTGAAAACGGGTTTTTTTTGTCAGCCTTGAGCGGTCTGGGTTTTTAAGATTAAGATTAATATGTATTAGATTTGTATGCCGCCCCTCTCCGAAGACTCGGGGGGGCTTACAACAACAACAATACAATACATAGAATACAAATCCCATAGAGTTAAAACAATGAGATTTAAAACCCATAGATATTAAAAGCAATCATTACCTTTAAAGCCCTACATGGCATTGGACCAGAGTACCTCAAGAACCGCCTGCTACCGCACGAATCCCAGCGGCCGATAAGGTCCCACAGAGTTGGCCTTCTCCGGTTCCCATCGACTAAACAATGTTGTCTGGCGGGCCCCAGGGAAAGAGCCTTCTCTGTGGCGGCCCCAGCCCTCTGGAATCAACTCCCCCCGGAGTTTGTTTGTTTGTTTGTTTATTTATTTATTTATTTATTTATTTATTTATTTATTTATTTATTTATTTATTTATTTATTTATTTATTATTTAGATTTGTATGCCGCCCCTCTCCGAGGACTCGGGGCGGCTCACAGCAGAGAAAAACAAATCATAAATAATCTGAATACATTTAAAACATTTAAGATTTAAAAAGAAAACCCCATATAGTACATACACACTCACAAGCATACCATACACAATTTAAACATGCCCAGGGGGAGATGTCTTAGTTCCCCCATGCCTGCCCCCACCCTCCTTGCCTTTCGTAAACTACTTAAGACCCACCTATACTGTACCGCCGAAGGGGGATTTGAGACATCTTTTCTCCAGGCTCATTATAATTTATGTTTGGTATGTATGTGCTGTTTGGTTTTTAATTATGATAGGGTTTTTAGTTATTTTTAATATTAGATTTGTGCCATTATAATATTGTTTTTATCGTTGTTGTGAGCCACCCCAAGTCTTCGGAGAGGGGCGGCATACAAATCTAATAAATTGAATTGAATTGAATTACTGCACAATCACACCATTCTCATATATAACAGTCGGGAAAAAAGGTGGTGGTGGGGGGAAGAGATAGTTATTCCCCCCCATGCCTGGCGACATAGATAGGTCTTCAACATCTTGCGGAAGGCGGGAAGGGTAGGGGCAATTCGAATCTCCGGGGGGGAGTTGATTCCAGAGGGCCAGGGCCGCCACAGAGAAGGCTCTTCTCCTGGGTCCCACCAAACAGCATTGTTTAGTCGACGGGACCCGGAGAAGGCCAACTCTGTGGGACCTGATCGGCCGCTGGGATTTGTGCGGCAGAAGGCGGTCGTGGAGGTAATGGGAAGCCAGTTTATTTTTATTCAAGACCACACTTGGAATGTTGTATCGTGTTTTGGTCACCCAGAATACCACAAAAATATTAAGAGACCTTAGAACAGGGATGGCGAACCTTTTTTTGGTTGGCGGGCCAAAAGGGGTGTGTGGGGTGTGTGCTAACACAGTGTTTTTCAACCAGTGTACCGTGGCACACTAGTGTGCTGCGAGACATGGTCAGGTGTGCCGCGAAGCTCAGCAAGAGAGAGAAAGAGAGAGAGAAAAAGCAAGAGAGAGAGAGAAAGAAAACAAGAGAGAGAGAGAAAGAAAGCAAGAGAGAGAAAGAGAGAGAAAGCAAGAGAGAGAGAGAAAGAAAGCAAGAGAGAGAAAGAGAGAGAGAGAAAGCAAGAGAGAGAGAAAGAGAGAGAGAAAGAAAGCAAGAGAGAGAGAAAGAGAGAGAAAGAGAGAGAAAGCAAGAGAGAGAGAGAAAGAAAGCAAGAGAGAGAAAGAGAGAGAGAAAGCAAGAGAGAGAGAGAAGGAGAGAGAGAAAGAGAGAGAGAAAGAAAGCAAGAGAGAGAGAAAGAGAGAGAAAGCAAGAGAGAGAGAGAAAGAAAGCAAGAGAGAGAAAGAGAGGGAGAGAAAGCAAGAGAGAGAGAGAAAGAGAGAGAGAAAGAGAGAGAGAAAGAAAGCAAGAGAGAGAGAGGCAGGGAAGGAGGGATAGATAGAAAGAGAGCAAAAAAGAGAGGAAGGAAGGAAGAGAGAAAGAAAGAGGGATGGACAGAGAGGGGAAGGAAGGAAAAGAGAGAAAGAGGGAGACAAATAGAGCGAAAGGGAGAAAGAGAGAGAGATAATTTGTTTTGTCCAAACTTTTTTTAGCCCCCCCACTCCCCCCCCCCCGCTCAATGTGCCCCATGATTTTGTATATGTAAAAAATGTGCCGCAGCTCAAAAAAGGTTGAAAATCACTGTGCTAGCAGGCCTTTCTGAAGCCTGGCCGGTGAAAAAAATGCCCAAACGGGCAAACAGGAAGTTCGGAAAACTCACTTCCGGGTTGTCCATTGTGCTGTTTTTTGCACTCCCAAGAAGCTTTTTCAAACTTCCTGTTTGTCCGTTGGGGGATTTTTTTAGAAACATAGAAACATAGAAGATTGATGGCAGAAAAAGACCTCCTGGTCCACGTAGTCTGCCCTTATACTATTTCCTGTATTTTATCTTAGGATGGATCTATCTTTATCCCAGGCATGTTTAAATTCAATTCCTGTGGATTTTACCAACTACGTCTGCTGGAAGTTTGCTCCAAGCATCTACTACTCTTTCGTCAAATAATATTTTCTCACGTTGCTTCTGATATTTGCCCCAACTAACCTCCGATTGTGCCCCCTTGTTCTTGGGTTCACTTTCCTATTAGAAACACTTCCCTCCTGGACCTTATTTAACCCTTTAATATATTTAAATGTTTCGATCATGTCCCCCCTTTTCCTTCTGTCCTCCAGACTATACAGATGGAGTTCATGAAGTCTTTCCTGATACATTTTATGCTTAAGACCTTCCACCATTCTTGTAGCCCGTCTTTGGACCTGTTCAGTTTTGTCAATATCTTTTTGTAGGTGAGGTCTGCAGAATTGGACACAGTATTATTCCAAATGGGGTCTCACTAGCGCAATCTCCCTCTTCCTGCTTGTTATACCTCTAGCTATGCAGCCAAGCATTCTACTCGCTTTCCCTACCGCCTGACTGCACTGTTCACCCATTTTGAGGCTGTCAGAAATCACTACCCCTAAATCCTCCTCTTCTGAAGTTTTTGCTAACACAGAACTGCCAATGCAATACTCAGATTGAGGATTCCTTTTGCCCAAGTGCATTATTTTACATTTGGAAACATTAAACTGATAGCCATCTATGAAGGTTTTTCTAATATTTTTTTAGATTCTGTCTGTCTGTCTGTCTGTCTATCTATCTTATTCTATCTATCTTTATCTATCTCATCATCTAATCATCTATCAATTTATCTCTATCTTCTATCTCTAGCTATGTATTTATGTATCTATGTATCTATGTATCTATGTATCTATCTATGTATGTATGTGTATGTATCTATCTATGTATCTATGTATCTATGTATCTATGTATGTATCTATCTATCTATCTTATTCTATCTATCTAATCATCTCAATTTATCTCTATCTACTATCTCTAGCTATGTATCTATGTATGTATCTATGTATCTATCTATCTATCTATCTATCTATCTATCTATCTATCTATCTATCTATCTATCTATCTATATCTAGTCATCTAATCATCTATCAATTTATCTCTATCTATCTTCTATCTCTATGTATGTATGTTTGTATGTATGTATGTATGTATGTATGTATGTATGTATGTATGTATGTACAGTATCTATCTATCTATCTATCTATCTATCTATCTATCTATCTATCTATCTATCTATCTATTTTGTCCAATACAAATTGAAAGTTAAGGAGAATAAAAACGTGTAGTAGTAAATATCAGGGAAGTGATAGAAGAAGAGATATGAGAATATCTCTGTCTCTATCTATCTATCTATCTATCTATCTATCTATCTATCTATCTATCTATCTTCCTATCTTCCTATCTATCTATCTATCTATCTATCTATCTATCTATCTATCTATCTATCTATCTTCCTATCTTCCTATCTACCTATCTACCTATCTATCATCTATCTATCTATCTATCTATCTATCTATCTATCTATCTATCTATCTATCTATATCTAGTCATCTAATCATCTATCAATTTATCTCTATCTATCTTCTATCTCTATGTATGTATGTATGTTTGTATGTATGTATGTATGTATGTACAGTATCTATCTATCTATCTATCTATCTATCTATCTATCTATCTATCATCTATCTCATCTATCTCATCTATCTATCTATCATCTATCTCATCTATCTATCTATTTTGTCCAATACAAATTGAAAGTTAAGGAGAATAAAAACATGTAGTAGTAAATATCAGGGAAGTGATAGAAGAAGAGATATGAGAATGTCTCTGTCTCTATCTATCTATCTATCTATCTATCTATCTATCTATCTATCTATCTTTCTATCTATCTATCTATCTATCTATCTATCTATCTATCTATCTATCTATCTATCTATCTATCTATCTATCTATCTATCTATCTATCTATCTATCTATCTTTTTTACGAGCCCCAGGAACTGCCACCGAGGTGGATCTGCAGCAGCCAAGGGGCCCTGTGATCGGATCCACATGAATCCAGGGCCGGGTTCTTGACAGGATCCTTTCTCTCCCTCCACCCACCCCCTGGGAAGTGAGTCAGCCCGGCTAACATCTGGCTTGCTCCTTCGCACACATCTCATGCAGGCGCTCCACCCTGCCCCACACACCCAGGGCCAAGTGGGCCAGCTGAGCCTCTTCTCTCCAAACCTCAAACAAGCCGGCCCCTGACCTTTCTCGAAATGTCCATCTCGAACCCGGAGGCCTCTAACCACTAGGCAACCGCTGCCTGCTCCAAACTCTGCACATGTTCTGGAGCTTTTGGGTGGGCTGGCCTGGGTTGCTGCCCACCCACCCAGCTTCCTCCTCTTCCTTCCAGCCCGGCGTGCGACCGAGCCAGCAATGACAGCTGCCTCTCCCAATCTGGGCAGTCCAGATGTTATTTTTGGCACGTCGCTAGGGATTCTGGGAAACGCAGTCCGACAGGTGTGCAGGCAAAGGAGCCATCCCAGGACAGAGAGGAAGTTGTAATTTTGGTCTCATCCACCAGGATTTTGGCCTGTGAACCGCAAGGGGCAAGGTGAAAAAGAAACCAGTGTCTCTGCTCATGGGCAGAGGACAAAACTGTCCGGTTTCATGCAAAAGTGGAGTTAAATCGCATTGTCACTGACATTGATTTTTCTCCCCTAATCCAGGGTTTTTCATCCATAGCAACTTTTTGTTTGTTTGTTTGTTAGTACAATTTATATGCTGCCCAAATCCATTTGGACTTTTAATATTTGGGGAATTTCACATCCCAGAATTATTATTATTATTATTATTTATTATTTATTGGATTTGTATGCCGCCCCTCTCCGTAGACTTAGAATTCCCCAGCCATTATGCTGGGGCTTTGTGCTTGGGAGCAGGCTGGCTTGGGGGAATTCTGGGAGTTGAAGTCCATCTATCTTAAAATGTGCTGACTAGGCAGTTCTGGGAGTTGAAGTCCATCAAGTATAGAACGTGTTAGCTGGAGAATTCTGGGAGTCGAATCCACCCATCTTAAAGCATGCTGGCTGGGGGACTCTGGGAGTCGAAGTCCACCCATCTTAAAGCATGCTGGCTGGGGGATTCTGGGAGTTGAAGTCCACTCATCTTAAATCATGCTGGCTGGGGGATTCTAGGAGTTAAAATCCGTCCATGTTAAAGAATGCTGACGGGGGAATTCTGGGAGTTGAAGTCCATCCAGTATAGAACGTATTAGCTGGGGAATTCTGGGAGTTGAAGTCCACTCATCTTAAAGCAGGCTGGCTGGGGAATTATGGGAGTTGAAGTCCATCCAGGAAAGAACGTGTTAGCTGGGGAATTATGGGAGTTGAAGTCCACTCATCTTAAAGCAGGTTGGCTGGGGAATTATGGGAGTTGAAGTCCATCCAGGAAAGAACGTGTTAGCTGGGGAATTATGGGAGTTGAAGTCCATCCAGGAAAGAACATGTTAGCTGGGGAATTATGGGAGTTGAAGTCCACTCATCTTAAAGCAGGCTGGCTGGGGAATTCTGGGAGTTGAAGTCCATCCAGTATTGAACGTGTTAGCTGGGGAATTCTGGGAGTTGAAATCCACCCATCTTACAGCAGGCTGGCTGGGGAATTCTGGGACTTGAAGTCCTCCCATCCTAGAGCATGTTGGCTGGGGAATTATGGGACTTGAAGTCCATCCAGGAAAGAACATGTTAGCTGGGGAATTATGGGACTTGAAGCCCACCCCTCTTAAAGGATGGTGGCTGGGATGATCACGTCCATCAAAACATCAGACACCGAGTCCAATTAGAGGAAAGATCTTCTCTTAAAACACGACGCACTGAAATAAAACAGCAACATCTGGTTAATAAAGAATTCTTCCCAAGAGAGAGAAACGGCTAATTTTAGGATACTTGTCCCCAAAGCCGTCTCAAAGGACCCGTCTTCGCCCCCGCAGCCCAGGGTGGCAAAACATTTATTTCCCTTCCCAGCCTGTCGGCATTTGATTTCCGGTGCTCCCAGCGTTGTGACACACGGAAAGGGGAGGTCAAGCCAGATCGGGGCTCCCCCGGGATCTGGTCTCCAGGCCAGCTGTGGGCCAGGGAGGCAAAGGGCTCGGCGAGTTCAAGCGAGGATGGGAAACATCCGTGCAGCTGCAAACAGCTGGAAGAATCGGCCTGCTAGGGGAACGGTAAGGTGCTACGTTCCGGTAGCGATTTTCGGGATGCGTGAAGACACTCGTGTGAGCGAGATGTTGGTGATTCTCACCGTTTTTTAATTTTAATTTTTTTTATTTATTTATTAGATTTGTATGCCGCTTCTCTCTGCACATGCCGAAATGTGCGCGGAAGCAAAAATATCGGCGACCTCACTTACAAAAAGATACGGATAAAATTGAACGGGTCCAAAGACAGGCCACAAGAACGGTGGAAGGTCTTAAGCATAAAATGTATCAGGAAAGACTTCATGAACAAGGGGACACAATCTGAGGTTAGTTGGGGGAGAAATTAGATGTAACATGAGAAAATATTATTTGACTGAAAGAGTAGTAGATACTTGGAAGAAACTTCCAGCAGACATGGCTGGCAAATCCACAGGAACTGGATTTAAACATGCCTGGGATCAACATAGATCCATCCTAAGATAAAATACAGGAAATAGTATAAGGGCAGACTAGATGGGCCAGGAGGTCTTTTTCTGCCGTCAATCTTCTATGTTTCCATATTTCTATATAACTTCTAATTTTAATTTATTGGATTTTGATGTATATTGCTTTTTTATATGTTGTAAGCCGCCCCAAGTCCTCGGAGAGGGGCGGCATATAAATCCAAATAATTTATATATATATATAAATGTCACATTTTTTTTGCTGAATTTGAAAATTAAGGGAGACTAGGATAGATCTATTTCGGCCTTATTTTGGCCTCATCAGCTAGCTATACCCACTGGGACTTGAACCTGCAACCTTTGCCTTGTAAGGCAGAGAATTATCCTCTAGGCTACAGTATCCAATCCCTTCAGCTCTGCACCAGGGAAGGGTTACATATTTTTGTGTCGAATCACCCTGGTGTATCGAAGGAACATCACAGCTCCTTTTTTTTTTTTACCTCTCGGCCCAACCCAGGGCCATTTCCAAGGCAGTTAATTTTATTGATAGCCGACAATTCTATCTATATGTGTCACATGTTTTTTGCTGAATTTGAAAATTAAGGGAGACTAGGATAGATCTATTTCGGCCTTATTTTGGCCTCATCAGCTAGCCATACCCACTGGGACTTGAACCTGCAACCTTTGCCTTGTAAGGCAGAGAATTATCCCCTAGGCTACAGTATCCAATCCCGTCACATATTTTTGCTGAATTTGAAAATTATATATATTGCTGTGAGTTTGGGTTTTCTCCCATGTAATATTACACGGGGAAAAACCTGAACTCACAACAACCTACATACATATATCTGTGACAATCTACAAAAACATATATACATGTTTTCGTAGATATTTATATATATATACACCATATATACAAGCATATCAAATATGGGAGGGAGGTCACTGCTCCCTTTTGCCTTTTCAGCCCCACTCCAGATACCAAATCATATTTTCCAAACTTGCAAAGAACTGATAAAGAAATAAAGGCTGCCTATGGGTGGACCCACCTGGTCCAGTAGAAAATTCCAGGATACGCACGCAGCTCCATATCTTGCGTGGGAATGCTGGAGCGAGTGAGTTTTCGGCAATTTTCGCTGGGGTTTTTTTTTGCTTCACTGCTGGAGATGGATATAGGAGCAATGTCTCGGTTCCTAAGACCATCGGAAATACGTGATGGTCCTAGATGACCATTTGTGCAAGGGTCATTCGACACCCCCCCAAAGGAGTCGTGACCCACAGGTTGAGAACCGCTTTTCTATGGTGAACTGCCCAAAGCCATAGGCCAAGGGTAGGCAAAGTTGGCTCTTCTGTGACATATTGGACTTCAACTCCCAGAATTCCCGAGCTAGAACGATCAGCTCAGGAATTCTGGGAGTTGAAGTCCACAAGTCATAGAAGCGCCAGCTTTGCCTACCCTGGTCACAGGCAGCAAATACATAATTTAAATAGAGAAACAAACAGACAATAAATATTTAAAATATTTAAATCCTACTTGCTTTCTCAAACATAGTTGACAGCCTAAATAAACTAAACCAGACTAAAACTAAACTAAACTTAACAACATAACTCTTCCTTGATTTATCCGTTCTTTGTTCCAAATAAACATTTCCAGCACAGCCTCCAAAGCCAGCTCAGAGGAAGAAAAACATATATGTACAAATCAAGGAATGTCCTAAGGACTAAAATTGCCTCATTTACAAGCCTGGGAGAATAAACAACGTTGGTCGATATCCCAAACAAAAGCCTAGCTGATCATCAGGCTAACTTTTCTTCTGCAAAACGATGTTTTATTCTTAAATTACCACCTCCGGGAAGCTTTGAGGCTGGGTGGCCGATCTCTGCCCATTGGGGAGAGCATAAATTAGTTTATTTTGCTAAATGCAAAGGAATGCAGACATTCCCCCTAATTCGAAGGAACCAAGGAAAAAAAATAGTTCGACGTCGAATCTGCCTTTCTCTTCTTTGGTTAGACGTAAGCAGTGATGGGCTACTGCCCCCACGGGAGAAAGAAAGGAGTGGGGATAGTAAATTTATGCACTACTTAAACATAGAAACATAGAAGTCTGATGGCAGAAAAAGACCTCATGGTCCATCTAGTCTGCCCTTATACTATTTTCTGTATTTTATCTTAGGATGGATCTATGTTTATCCCAGGCATGTTTAAATTCAGTTACTGTGGATTTACCAACCACGTCTGCTGGAAGTTTGTTCTAAGGATCTACTACTCTTTCAGTCAAAGAATATTTTCTCATGTTGCCTTTGATCTTTCCCCCAACTAACTTCAGATTGTGTCCCCTTGTTCTTGTGTTCACTTTCCTATTAAAAACACTTCCCTCCTGGACCTTATTTAACCCTTTAATATATTTAAATGTTTCGATCATGTCCCTGCTTTTCCTTCTGTCCTCCAGACTATACAGATTGAGTTCATGAAGTCTTTCCTGATACGTTTTATGCTTAAGACCTTCCACCATTCTTGTAGCCCGTCTTTGGACCCGTTCAATTTTGTCAATATCTTTTTGTAGGTGAGGTCTCCAGAACTGAACACAGTATTCCAAATGTGGTCTCACCAGCATTCTATATAGCGGGATCATAATCTCCCTCTTCCTGCTTGTTATACCCCTAGCTATGCAGCCAAGCATCCTACTTGCTTTCCCTACTGCCTGACTGCACTGTTCACCCATTTTGAGACTGTCAGAAATCACTACCCCTAAATCCTTCTCTTCTGAAGTATTTGCTAACACAGAACTGCCAATACAATACTCAGATTGAGGATTCCTTTTCCCCAAGTGCATTATTTTACATTTGGAAACATTAAACTTCAGTTTCCATTGCTTTGACCATTTATCTAGTAAAGCTAAATCATTTACCATATTACAGACCCCTCCAGGAATATCAACCCTATTGCACACTTTAGAGTCATCGGCAAATAGGCAAACCTTCCCTACCAGACCTTCCCCTATGTCACTCACAAACATATTAAAAAGAATAGGACCCAGAACAGACCCTTGTGGCACACCGCTTGTAACCTGACTCTGCTCAGAATACTCGCCATTAACAATAACTCTCTGATGTCTACGCTTCAGCCAGCTGCAAATCCATTGAACTATCCAGGGATTAAGTCCAATCTTCACTAATTTATCCATCAGCTCTTTATGTGGAACCGTATCAAAGGCTTTGCTGAAGTCCAGATAGGCAATATCCACGGCACCACTTTCATCCAACACCTTTGTGACATAGTCAAAGAAATCAATGAGATTAGTCTGACATGATTTGCCTTCAGTAAAGCCATGCTGATTTGGGTCCAATAAGTTATTGTTTTTTAGGTGCTGATTTATCCTCTTTTTGAGTAGAGTCTCCATCATTTTAACTACAACTGATGTCAAGCTAACTGGCCTGTAGTGACCAGCTTCTTCTCTACTGCCCTTAATAGTTCTTTATTGTCCTTTCTGCTCTGGTACCTTAGTATGCCCCTTAATTACTTTCAAAATAGGAAATAATTAAATAGTATGTTTTTACCCATCAATGCTTTAATCATTTTAATCATTATACAGAACTGAACATTTATAGTACAGTGGTACCTGTACTTAAGAACGCCTCTACTTAAGAACCTTTCTAGATAAGAACCGGGTGTTCAAGATTTTTTTGCCTCTTCTTAAGAACCGTTTTCTACTTAAGAACCCGAGCCCGGAAAAAATTCCCATGAAGTTTGAGAGCAGCACGAAGGCCCGGCCAGTTTCCTGCCATTCCCCCTTTAATCCCGGCTGTCTTGGGCTTTTCTGGGCTGCCAGAGGAGCCTTACGGTGGCGCTTAAGGAGGCTTTGGCAGTCCAGAGCGAACGAAGCATTTCCCTTTCTCTGGGCGCTTGGAGAGGGAATAAACCTTTACCAGCGGCCAGAGAAAAGAAACTCTCCCTTCGCTCTGGGCAGCGACAGTCCTCCTCCTCTTCTTCCTCCTCCTCTTCCTCCCACCCAAATTCCGAGTTTTTATTTCTTTCCTAATGGCTTTGCACGCATTATTTGCTTTTGCATTGATTCCTATGGGAAAAATTGCTTCTACTTACAAACTTTTCTACTTAAGAACCTGGTCACGGAACAAATTAAGTTCTTAAGTAGAGAAACATAGAAACATAGAAGACTGACGGCAGAAAAAGACCTCTAGTGTGCCCTTATACTATTTTCTGTGTTTTATCTTAGAAAGGATATATGTTTATCCCAGGCATGTTTAAATTCAGTTCCTGTGGATTTACCAACCACGTCTGCTGGAAGTTTGTTCCAAGGATCTACTACTCTTTCAGTAAAATAATATTTTCTCATGTTGCTTTTGATCTTTCCCCCAACTAACTTCAGATTCATGAAGTCTTTCCTGATACGTTTTATGCTTAAGACCTTCCACCATTCTTGTAGCCCTTCTTTCGACCCGTTCAATTTTATCCATGTCTTTTTGTAGGGGAGGTCTCCAGAACTGAACACAGTATTATTCCAAATGGGGTCTCACCAGCGCTCTATACAGCGGGATCACAATCTCCCTCTTCCTGCTTGTTATACCTCTAGCGATGCAGCCAAACATCCTACTTGCTTTTCCTACCACCCGAGGTAAGAAAAGCAAGAGATACCACTTTACTTGCATACAGGTATACCTGTGGAGTATCCTGAAAAAACCCCGCATTTAAAGAATTAGTTGCTTCTCTCCTTGATTTGTTTCCAGCCTTTGGATGCTTTGGGGAATAGCTTGCCCCTACTTCCTCCTCTCTGGGCCAGCCCCTCAAATATTGGAAGACTGCTAACATGTCTCCCCTGGTCCTTCTCTTCACTAACTATAGTTCCTGCAATCGTTCTTCGTTGGTAGTGATGGGCGAACCCAACGTTGTTTGGGTTTGGCAAGTTCAGACGAACTTTACGCAAAATTCACCCGAACCGAACCCGAACCCGAATGGGGAATCCCACCAAGAGATTCCGGGGCGGAGCTTTAACGTCACATATACCGGCAGGTTGCTAAGGACGCCAAGGTGATCACTTCCTGGATTCCATGGAATCCAGGAAGTGATCACCTTGGCGTCCTTAGCAACCTGCCAGTGACGTCAAAGCTCCGAACGCCAAACGCGACCCCGAACTTTGCCCAAAGTTTCAAAAAATTTTGTGTTCGGCATACCGAACACTGCAATATTCGGTACAGAGCCGAATTGTGCGGGTTCGGTTCGGCCATCATTATTCATAGGGCTTCGCATTGATTTAGCCTCCAGCATTTACCCAATTCTTATCAGTACATGGTGGAACATATTCAGTATGAGATTATGGATAAGAGGATGAATTTGGCCAGTGAAACTAGTCTCTGGGAACTGATGGGACGATGAGACAAGGTAAGAGGATACGTGGTTAGTAGAATTCAAGACCAAGATATAATGAATAAATTAGAATTACTTTATAATTGTTCTGCCGGGCTCTCTGATAGGAGCCTCCCGAAAATTCAAGGATACAAATTTCAGACAAACACACACGTTTGAAAGTTCAAAACAATGTTCTTTATCACAAAAGTCAAAATAAACTAAGCACTCTTTTTGTATTGCAAAGAGCACTCTTCCCAAAACAACCAGGTAGTCTGTACAATTTCCCTTAAGCAGTGATTAAGTACTTAGCCAGCAGCTGTGGAGAAACTTCACACCCCTTCCAGGGAGACACACACACAGAGGTTGTTTTGCTTTGGTTTCAAAGGCGTGAAAAAGCAACAAAGTCCAGCACACAAGATTCCTGACAAAACCGCAACAGATATTCTTCCACAATGGCCAAACCCACATGCTGCTATTTATAGCAGCAGCCCTAATTACTGGAGCCCCACCCAAACACAGGTGGCCTCCCTTATTTCCTGTAATATGTTCTTACTTGGTCTCTTCTACGCATAATTCTGCATTTGCGTGGGTCCAAAATTTCATCATCTGAAGCTATAGAAGATAAGGAAGATTGACTGCCTTGGCTGTGTGCCAAGCCCTCCTCTGCCAAGTCACTCCCACCTTCTTCTTCGTCCGAGGAAACTGAACTACCTGACTCTGTCGGCAATAACACAGGCCTGTGACATGTTGAAGTTTCCCCTGCATCCACCTCCCCATTCCCTGGGGCAGGAGCTGGGGCAGAGCCAACCACAACACCTTATAATATGTAAATAGATGTATTGCTCTTAAGGTAAAGCGATATATAGAAAATATGCCCCCATTTTGGTGGAGGGGTACGAACGTTGTACGGTGGTGGGCACTTTGAACATTGAGCCCATGGTTATGTGTTGTGTGAATGTTTCATTATTATTATAAAAATCAATTTTAAAAAATTATTTTTAAAAAACCAGAATTCATCCAATTCTGTCCAATTGAGTGGATCGCTTTGGCCCCGTTCAGATTCTCACTGGCTCGTGGGTAGTTTCCATGTCCTCCTATTTTGGGCTTCCGTTTTGCGTGACCACATTTTTTCCGGCCCATCTGGAAAATGCCAAAAGGGGAAAAGACGAGGCTTTAAAAGATGGACGAGAAAAACAGGCCCTGCCTGTGAAAATCATATTTTCGAGAGGACCGGCCTATGGGGTGGAACCCCTGATGGGTTTCAGGGCAGACTGTTAAGAAAATCAGTGGGCGTAGTAGGTGACTGACAGCGGGTGGATAAATTAATCATTTGTCCAGAACGGGATTCCTGATTCCAAAAATTTGTAGAATATAGCTTAGGAATGGAGAGAGTTTTTTCCTCCTTCCCTTCAAATAGCAAATGTTAATCCATGTTTCTGTGCAATAAGTAGTGATGGGCTCCTACAGGTACAGCCATTTTGGTCAGGTAGAAAAAAATTGATTTTTTTTTTTCTTTTTTCCCCTTCTGCCGCACGAATCCCAGCGACCAATTAGGTCCCACAGAGTTGGCCTTCTTCGGGTCCCGTCGACTAAGCAATGTCGGTTGGCGGGCCCAAGGGGGAGAGCCTTCTCTGTGGTGGCCCCGGCCCTTTGAAGTCAACTCCCCCCAGAGATTAGAACCGCCCCCACCCTTGCCTTTCGTAAATTGCTAAAGACCCACCGAAGTCGCCAAGCATGGGGGAAGTAAGATACCCCCAGTCATATATAGTTGATGCATGGAAAGATTGTGTTGCATGGTTTTAATGTTGGGCTTTAAATGTTTTTTTTAATATTAGATTTGTTATACTGTGTTATTTTGTCGTGAGCCGCTCCGAGTCCACGGAGAGGGGCGGCATACAAATCTAATAAATTATTATTAATTATTATTATTCTGGGCTCTGGGTATGCTTTTCCTATCACAGTAAATGATAATAAATTATTTATTATTATTATTATTATTATTATTATTATTATTATTATTATTATTATTATGCGTACATAAGTGCACTGGTATGCCTTTCGTCCCCTGTCCAATTGTCTTTCCTTTCTCTCACTTATCACATATATTTTCTTCCTTTCATATATCCTCTCCTCTAAGTTCACTTTACCCTTATATATATTACTACATGTCTATTTTTCTTCCTATGTATTTGTGTATTGGACAAACAAACAAACAAACAAACAAACAAATAAATAAATTATTCTGGGCTCTGGGTATGTTTTTCCTATCATAGTAAATGAGCTTGAATGGGTATAATTTAGGAAGAGCTGTGCTTGCGTATGTGTTTGTACATACACATACAGTTTGTATATAGTAGATAATGTCTATTTTTGTGTGCCTGTGTGTAATATGTTTATGTATGGTGTGTTGGGTGCATGTTTTTAAATTATGGGTTTTTAGTTTAAATTATTAGATTTGTATTACATATTGTTTTGCCACTATTGTTATGAGCCGCCCCGAGTCTACGGAGAGGGGCGGCATACAAATTTAATTAATAATAATAATAATAATAATAATAATAATAATAATAATATGTATGTACACATATGGCGTATATACATAGAATTAAATAGTTTATTTTGGATATTCAGTAATAGTAAATAGATAAGGAAAGTGTATCTCTTTGAGGGAAGGAGAGGCCAGGCATTGTAACCCTTGAGGTGAGTGACGACAAGTTGGCCACCTTTAATCCAGTCACATGACCCTAAAGCCGTTCCCTCGGTCCCATGATCATCAAGCCACTCCCACCAGGTCACATGCCCGGCAAGCCACACCCACAAAATAAGCCACGCCTACAGTGTGATTGTAAAAATTTTTGCAGCCCTTCACTGGGAATAACAGAATACAGTGTTCCCTCGATTTTCGCGGGGGATGCGTTCCGAGACCGCCCGCGAAAGTCGAATTTCCGCGAAGTAGAGATGCGGAGGTAAATACACTATTTCTGGCTATGAACAGTATCCCAAGCCATCCCTTAACACTTTAAACCCCTAAATTGCCATTTCCCATTCCCTTAGCAACCATTTAGATTATTACTCACCATGTTTCTTTATTAAAGTTTATTAAAAAAAATATTTATTAAAAGTGGATGAAAGTTTGGCGATGACATATGACGTCATCGGGCAGGAAAAACCGTGGTATAGGGGGGGAAACCGCAAAGTGTTTTTTAATTAATATTTTTGAAAAACCGTGGTATAGACCTTTCGCGAAGTTCGAACCCGCTAAAATCGAGGGAACACTGTAATAGAGAGATGGAAGGGTCCTTGGAGGTCTTCTAGTCCAGCCCCCTGCTTGAACAGGACACCCAATAACAGCGGGTGCCACCCATGCCACCGATGTCAATTCCAGCACGCATGCGCATATATAAAAAGACATATTTTTTACAATCTGACCAATCTGGCGTTTCCGGGGGAGGGGGGGCGGGAACGTCCCTCTGACCTTCCTGCCAATCAGCTTCAAGCTCTGTTGGGAGAATTGGCGCTCGACTTATGGTCGGGGGCCACCACAACAGGAGGCACTGCGTTAAGGAGTCGCGGCGTTAGAAAGGTTGAGAGCCACCGATTTGGAGGCTGATGAAAATGGGGGCGGCATGTGAATTTCGACAACTCGGAATGAAATGAAATAATGAAATCAAATCATATCGACCCGCCCGAGTCAGAGGCAAGACACTTCTGTTGTGTGTACGTGTCCGTATGAGTCATTTGGAGTTGAGCTCATTTTGCAAGGAAGCTGGGTGGTGTGGGTTTTTTTTCCTTTTCACAACCTTCTCAGGCTCCGGGGATTGCAATTTCCAGAATTCCCAGCCAGCCTGCTGGGAACTGGAGTATTGCACGCCATCAGCTGAGCAAAACCTATTGCAAACTGCGAAAGGGTTAAGTTTTGCATGGGATGCAGGCTGCGAGATCGGAAAAGGCGAGCCAGTTCGTTTTCAGCTTTTCGGCCAGTGGGATGTAAAACTCTTCAACACCACCGATAACACAACTACTCTCCAAAAAGACCTTGACGCTGTTTCTGAGTGGTCTAACACATGGCAACTCCAAATCTCAACTAGCAAATGCTCTGTCCTACACATTGGGAAGAAGAATGTGAACTCCAAATACGAACTGAATAATCAAATTATCACAGATAATCCCCACTCGGTTAAAGACCTTGGTGTACTAATAACAAAAGATTTAAGTGCCAAAGCCCACTGCAACAACATAGCCAAGAAGGCTTCAAGAGTTGTAAACCTAATCCTACGTAGCTTCTGCTCTGGCAATCTCACACGACTTACCAGAGCTTAAAAACTTTTGCCAGACCCATCCTCGAATACAGCTCATCTGTTTGGAACCCATATCGCATCTCAGACATTAACACCCTTGAAAATGTCCAGAGATACTTCACCAGAAGAGCCCTTCACTCCTCCACTTGAAATAGAAGACCCTATGAGACTAGACTTTCAATCCTGGGCCTAGAAAGTTTAGAACTAAGACGCCTTAAACAAGATCTAAGTATTGCCCACAAGATCATATGCTGCAACGTCCTGCCGGTCGGCGACTACTTCAGCTTCAACCACAACAACACAAGACCACACAACAGATTTAAACTTAATATTAACCGCTCCAAACTTGACTGTAAAAAATATGACTTCAGTAACCGAGTTGTCGAAGCGTGGAACTCATTACCGGACTCCATAGTCTCATCCCCAAACCCCCAACACTTTACCCTTAGATTATCTACGGTTGACCTATCCAGATTCCTAAGAGGTCAGTAAGGGGCGAGTACAAGTGCACTAGAGTGCCTTCCGTCCCCTGTCCTATTGCTCTCCTATATCTCCTATACCTTTCTTCTATTCCTATATCTCTTCTTCTATTCTTTCATTGATATGTTCTATTATTATATCTTCTTTTCTATTCTTTCTTAGATATATTTTACTATGAGTATCTCCTCTACAACCTTCATCATGTATTTTACTATGTGTATATTGATATATACCCACTAAAACCCTCATTGTGTATTGGACAAAATAAACAAACAAACAAACAAACAAATAAATAAAATAAATAAATCTCCAACAGCAGGTAAATAGAAGCACGCTGCCCCCTGGTGCTGAGTCCACAAAACTGCAAAACAGCTCTGGCTGGTTGCAAAAAAACCCCCCATAATAATTTGCAGATCTAAAGACATTCAGAGTATTTGTGGTCAGGCAGCTGATCTCCCTTCCTTACCCCAATTCCCAGCCAAGCCTGAGTGATGCAACTACAGATATGGCCACCACCACGACGTCAGCAAATTTCTCCAGCTCTTTTGAAGGTCAAAGGCTCCCCAGTCTTCCAAATTGGCTTTTAATGCAGATTCTTTAGAGATTTTTCTTTTTTCAATGGCTGCTCTCAGCTGCTGCTAATTGTGTGTGAAGCTTTTGTTCTGAATTTAACTCGGTTTTTCTTTGGGATATTTTTATTCCTGCTTTGTGACTGGTGAACACAAGAACAAAGGGCCACAATCGGAGGTTAGATGTGGGAAAGATCAGAAGCAAGGTGAGAAAATATTATTGGACTGAAAGAGTAGTAGAGGCTTGGAACAAACTTCCAGCAGACGTGGTTGGTCAATCCACAGGAGCTGAATTTAAAACATGCCTGGGATAAACATAGATCCATCCTAAGATCAAATACAGGAAATAGTAGAAGGGCAGACTAGATTTTTAAATTTTATTTTATTAATAGAGTTGAAAGGGACCGTTAGGTCATCGAGTCCAACCCCCTGCCTGAGCAGGAAACCCTACAGCACCCCAGCCAAATGGAAGTCCAATCTCCTCTTGAAGGTGTCCAGAGTTGGGGAGTTCACCACCTCCCCTGGCAGGCAGTTCCATTGGTTGATCGCTCTGACCGTCAGGAAGTTCTTCCTTATTTCCAGGTTGAATCTCTCCTTGGTCAGCTTCCAACCATTGTTCCTTGTCCGGCCCTCTGGTGCCCTGGGGAATAAAGAGACCCCCTCCTCACCGTGGCAACCCCTCAAGTATCTGTAAACTGCTATCATGTCCCCTCTAGACCTTCTTTTTTCTAGGCTGTCCATGCCCAGTTCTCTCAATCTCTCTTCGTAAGTCTTGGTTTCGATGGACCATGAGGTCATTTTTTGCTGTCAATCTTGTATATTTCTAAGACGAAGGAGAAGAAGAAGAAAATAATAAAAAAGAATAAGAAGAATAAAAGAATAAGATGTATAAGAATAAAAGAAGAGGAAGAGGAAAAAGAAGGAAGAATAAGAAGAGGAGGAGGAGGGGGAGGAGGAAGAAGAAAATAATAAAAAAGAATAAGAAGAATAAAAGAATAAGAAGCATAAGAATAAAAGAAGAGGAAGAGGAAGAAGAAGAAGAGGAGGAGGAGGAAGAAGAGGAGGAAGAAGAAAATAATAAAAAAGAATAAGAAGAATAAAAGAATAAGAAGCATAAGAATAAAAGAAGAGGAAGAGGAAGAAGAAGAAGAGGAGGAGGAGGAAGAAGAGGAGGAAGAAGAAAAGAATAAAAAAGAATAAGAAGAATAAAAGAATAAGAAGGATAAGAATAAAAGAAGAGGAAGAGGAAGAAGAAGAAGAGGAGGAGGAGGAAGAAGAGGAGGAAGAAGAAAAGAATAAAAAAGAATAAGAAGAATAAAAGAATAAGAAGCATAAGAATAAAAGAAGAGGAAGAGGAAGAAGAAGAAGAGGAGGAGGAGGAAGAAGAGGAGGAAGAAGAAAAGAATAAAAAAGAATAAGAAGAATAAAAGAATAAGAAGCATAAGAATAAAAGAAGAGGAAGAGGAAGAAGAAGAAGAGGAGGAGGAGGAAGGAGAGGAGGAAGAAGAAAATAATAAAAAAGAATAAGAAGAATAAAAGAATAAGAAGCATAAGAATAAAAGAAGAGGAAGAAGAAGAAGAAGAGGAGGAGGAGGAGGAAGAAGAGGAGGAAGAAGAAAATAATAAAAAAGAATAAGAAGAATAAAAGAATAAGAAGCATAAGAATAAAAGAAGAGGAAGAGGAAGAAGAAGAAGAGGAGGAGGAGGAAGAAGAGGAGGAAGAAGAAAAGAATAAAAAAGAATAAGAAGAATAAAAGAATAAGAAGGATAAGAATAAAAGAAGAGGAAGAGGAAGAAGAAGAAGAGGAGGAGGAGGAAGAAGAGGAGGAAGAAGAAAAGAATAAAAAAGAATAAGAAGAATAAAAGAATAAGAAGCATAAGAATAAAAGAAGAGGAAGAGGAAGAAGAAGAAGAGGAGGAGGAGGAAGAAGAGGAGGAAGAAGAAAAGAATAAAAAAGAATAAGAAGAATAAAAGAATAAGAAGCATAAGAATAAAAGAAGAGGAAGAGGAAGAAGAAGAAGAGGAGGAGGAGGAAGAAGAGGAGGAAGAAGAAAAGAATAAAAAAGAATAAGAAGAATAAAAGAATAAGAAGCATAAGAATAAAAGAAGAGGAAGAGGAAGAAGAAGAAGAGGAGGAGGAGGAAGAAGAGGAGGAAGAAGAAAATAATAAAAAAGAATAAGAAGAATAAAAGAATAAGAAGCATAAGAATAAAAGAAGAGGAAGAGGAAGAAGAAGAAGAGGAGGAGGAGGAAGGAGAGGAGGAAGAAGAAAATAATAAAAAAGAATAAGAAGAATAAAAGAATAAGAAGCATAAGAATAAAAGAAGAGGAAGAGGAAGAAGAAGAAGAGGAGGAGGAGGAAGAAGAGGAGGAAGAAGAAAATAATAAAAAAGAATAAGAAGAATAAAAGAATAAGAAGCATAAGAATAAAAGAAGAGGAAGAGGAAGAAGAAGAAGAGGAGGAGGAGGAAGAAGAGGAGGAAGAAGAAAAGAATAAAAAAGAATAAGAAGAATAAAAGAATAAGAAGCATAAGAATAAAAGAAGAGGAAGAGGAAGAAGAAGAAGAGGAGGAGGAGGAAGGAGAGGAGGAAGAAGAAAATAATAAAAAAGAATAAGAAGAATAAAAGAATAAGAAGCATAAGAATAAAAGAAGAGGAAGAAGAAGAAGAAGAAGAGGAGGAGGAGGAAGAAGAGGAGGAAGAAGAAAATAATAAAAAAGAATAAGAAGAATAAAAGAATAAGAAGCATAAGAATAAAAGAAGAGGAAGAGGAAGAAGAAGAGGAGGAGGAGGAGGAAGAAGAGGAGGAAGAAGAAAATAATAAAAAAGAATAAGAAGAATAAAAGAATAAGAAGGATAAGAATAAAAGAAGAGGAAGAGGAAGAAGAAGAAGAGGAGGAGGAGGAAGAAGAGGAGGAAGAAGAAAAGAATAAAAAAGAATAAGAAGAATAAAAGAATAAGAAGGATAAGAATAAAAGAAGAGGAAGAGGAAGAAGAAGAAGAGGAGGAGGAGGAAGAAGAGGAGGAAGAAGAAAAGAATAAAAAAGAATAAGAAGAATAAAAGAATAAGAAGCATAAGAATAAAAGAAGAGGAAGAGGAAGAAGAAGAAGAGGAGGAGGAGGAAGAAGAGGAGGAAGAAGAAAAGAATAAAAAAGAATAAGAAGAATAAAAGAATAAGAAGCATAAGAATAAAAGAAGAGGAAGAGGAAGAAGAAGAAGAGGAGGAGGAGGAAGAAGAGGAGGAAGAAGAAAATAATAAAAAAGAATAAGAAGAATAAAAGAATAAGAAGGATAAGAATAAAAGAAGAGGAAGAGGAAGAAGAAGAAGAGGAGGAGGAGGAAGGAGAGGAGGAAGAAGAAAAGAATAAAAAAGAATAAGAAGAATAAAAGAATAAGAAGCATAAGAATAAAAGAAGAGGAAGAGGAAGAAGAAGAAGAGGAGGAGGAGGAAGAAGAGGAGGAAGAAGAAAAGAATAAAAAAGAATAAGAAGAATAAAAGAATAAGAAGCATAAGAATAAAAGAAGAGGAAGAGGAAGAAGAAGAAGAGGAGGAGGAGGAAGAAGAGGAGGAAGAAGAAAAGAATAAAAAAGAATAAGAAGAATAAAAGAATAAGAAGCATAAGAATAAAAGAAGAGGAAGAGGAAGAAGAAGAAGAGGAGGAGGAGGAAGAAGAGGAGGAAGAAGAAAAGAATAAAAAAGAATAAGAAGAATAAAAGAATAAGAAGGATAAGAATAAAAGAAGAGGAAGAGGAAGAAGAAGAAGAGGAGGAGGAGGAAGGAGAGGAGGAAGAAGAAAAGAATAAAAAAGAATAAGAAGAATAAAAGAATAAGAAGCATAAGAATAAAAGAAGAGGAAGAGGAAGAAGAAGAAGAGGAGGAGGAGGAAGGAGAGGAGGAAGAAGAAAATAATAAAAAAGAATAAGAAGAATAAAAGAATAAGAAGCATAAGAATAAAAGAAGAGGAAGAAGAAGAAGAAGAAGAAAGAAGAGGAAGAGGAGGAGGAGGAAGAAGAGGAGGAAGAAGAAAATAATAAAAAAGAATAAGAAGAATAAAAGAATAAGAAGTATAAGAATAACAGAAGAGAAAGAGGAAGAAGAAGGAAGAGGAGGAGGAGGGGGAGTGGGAAGAAGAGGAGGAAGAAGAAAATAATAATAAAAAAGAATAAGAAGAATAAAAGAATAAGAAGTATAAGAATAAAAGAAGAGGAAGAGGAAGGAGAAGAGGAAGAAGAAGGAAGAAGAGGAGGAGGGGGAGTGGGAAGAAGAGGAGGAAGAAGAAAATAATAAAAAAGAATAAGAAGTACAGTATAAGAATAAAAGAAGAGAAAGAAGAACAAGAACAAGAACAAGAAGAAGGAAGAACAAGAAGAGGGGGAGGAGGGGAGGAGGAAGAAGAGGAAGAAGAAGGAAAAAGAAAATTTTGAGCTCAATTTCAATTGCTGGTTGTAAGTTGAGGCCTAGCTGTTACTTTTATTAATGTAATTTAATTTAATTTAATTTGATTTAATTTAATTTAATTTATTAGGGTACATTCTTTGACAGGTTTTTAAAAAACCTGTGCTATCTTCGGAGGTCCACAGTATTCTTCATCGGGTGGAGACCCAGACGGAGGTGGAACATTCGTTGCCCTCGAACGAATTCTGGAACGGATTTTTTTGGGGGGGGAGGGGAGGAAGGAGGAAAGCAAAAACCAGATGGGGGGAGGGAAGGAGCGAGAAGGCCGATCATCCGTCGACTGCAGCTCTCGCCAACCACCCTGGAATGACTCAGCCTGCAACCATCCGCTCCAACGGGCCAGCAGCGTCGTCGTTAGGTGGAGACGATGTCTTC
Source organism: Erythrolamprus reginae (assembly GCF_031021105.1). NCBI lineage: Eukaryota > Metazoa > Chordata > Lepidosauria > Squamata > Dipsadidae > Erythrolamprus > Erythrolamprus reginae. The sequence goes on along the minus strand of NC_091962.1, from coordinate 6,489,169 downwards.
TCCTCCAACGCCCTGTGTTCCCTAAGCGAAGACGGTGGGACTCGCAAATCTGCAGGGAGGGAGTCCACCCAGCGCCATTCCCATCTGGATGTGGCTACTAAAAGGCTGGGACTTGAATGAAAGTTTTGGAAATACAGTGGTACCTCTACTTACGAACTTTATTCGTTCCTTGACCAGGTTCTTAAGTAGAAAAGTTTGTAAGAAGGAGCAATTTTCCCCATAGGAATCAATGTAAAAGCAAATAAGGTGTGCAATTGGGGAAACCACAGGGAGGGTGGAGGCCCTGTTTCCTCCTTGGAGATTCCTAGAGAGGCCCCACAGAGGCTTCTCCCTGCCTTTTCCGGCCCTGTTTCCTCCCAGGAGATTCTTAGAGAGGACCCATGGAGGCTTCTCCCTGACTTTCCGGCCCTGTTTCCTCCCAGGAGATTCCTAGAGAGGACCCGTGGAGGCTTCTTCCCGCCTTTTCCTGCCCTGTTTCCTCCTTGGAGATTCCTAGAGAGGCCCCATGGAGGCTTCTCCCTGCCATTTCCGGTTGCAGTTTTGGAAGCTCGGGTTTATAAGTGGAAAATAAAAATCCTGAACACCCAGTTCTTATCTAGAAAATTTCGTAAGTAGAGCCGTTTGTAGGTTGAGGTGCCACTGTAACCAGAAGATAGAAAGAGGTGATATTTAGCTGGTTCACACTGATTCAGGCAAACCCATAGTAGCGATCTGATGCTATGCTGTCCTATTTAGCCACATTTTCACCCAGCACGCTCACATTTTCGGCCCTGGGCGAGCTGATAGGTAAATTATGTGAATCCCACCGTGTGTGTGTATGTGTCACGCCAAAAGCCATCACGTGGAGTTAGAGGCTTTGGCCTGCCACAGTAACACAGCATTAGGGAATTGGGAGGGGTAGGAGAGAAGTTATAGCCACAACAAATTCCTTTCTCATAGTCCAAGGTCATCTTTTGTTCTGCGTCGACTGTACAAAACAGGAAGTAAGTGAATCCCTGCACCGGACTGGTCCACGTGATTGCACTTGTGGGTGTGGGGATGTGAGATGAACCTGGGTGGAGCACTGGAGAGAAATTAGTGTCGGAATGGACGAAACGTAACCAACATGGCTCTGCTAATAAATCGAACTTTCTGTGTGAGAATTGGAGTGGATTCTGATTTATTCCTCTGATGCTATTTGTGGCGTTAACAGTATGTGTGTGTGTATTTATGTGTGTGTGTGTGTGTGTGTGAATTCCTGGCCTGATCTACTGTGGCTTCCGAGCAAGGAAGACGCCCCAGCGCTGGTCTCCGGCTGCGCAGCGTTGCAATTTTGATCGCCAACTGGATGCCATGGATTCGAATTCTTCCTTGGAGAACTCCTGAGGAGGAAGTTGGGTGGGTGGAGGGAAAGAGAGAGGGATATTAAGAACTGTCCCTGGGGAGGGAGGAAAATATTTATTTTATTATTTATTTATTTATTTATTTATTTATTAGATTTGTATGCCGCCCCTCTCCGTAGACTATTCCGAGAAAGGATAAGGAGTGGCAGTTTAGTTTAGTGGTTAAGGCATCAGGTTAGTAACCCGGAGAAGGGGAATTCTAGTTCCCACCTTTCTTTCTTTCTTTCTTTCTTCCTTCCTTCCTTCCTTCCTTCCTTCCTTCCTTCCTTCCTTCCTTCCTTCCTTCCTTCCTCCCTCCCTCCCTCCCTCCCTCCCTCCCTCCCTCCCTCCTTCCTTCTTTCTTTCTTTCTTTCTTTCTTTCTTTTGTCAGTTAGTTAGTTAGTTAGTTAATCCAATCCAAGGACCCGGATTGCGAGGGCAATAGGCTGGCTCTGTTAAAAAGTGCTATTGCTAACATGTTATAAGCCGCCCTGAGTCTAAGGAGAAGGGCGGCATAAAAATTGAATAAATAAATAAAATAAATAAATAAATAAATAAATTCACAATACATATTGAAGAGGATAAACATGAAGTACAGTATTATATATAAAGGAAAGATATAAAAGTAGAGGAGAAGATATATGAAAGGAAGAAAAGATATATGAGATATGAGATAAAGGAGAGACAATTGGACAGGGGACGAAAGGCACACTAGTGCATTTATGCACGCCCCTTACTGACCTCTTAGGAACCTGGAGAGGTCAACCGTGGATAGTCTAAGGAAGAAATGTTGGGGGTTAGGGGTTGACACTACTGAGTCCGGTAATGAGTTCCACGCTTCGACAACTCGATTGCTAAAGTCATATTTTTTTACAGTTAAGCTTGGAGCGATTAATATTAAGTTTGAATCTGTTGCGTGCTCTTGTGTTGTTGCGGTTGAAGCTGAAGTAGTAATTGACAGGCAGGACGTTGCAGTATATGATTTTGTGGACAATACTTAGTTAGATCGTGTTTTAGGCACCGTAGTTCTAAGCTTTCTAGACCCAGGATTGTTAGTCTGCTTTCGTAGGGCATTCTGTTTCGAGTGGAGGAGTGAATGCCATGCCAGCTAGGTGAATTTGAGCCAATCGCCAGGAGACAGTGAGTTCTAGTCCCGACTTAAGCATGAAACTAGCTGGGTGACTTTGGGCCAATCACCAGGAGATGGTGAGCTAGTTCTGCTTTAGGCATGAAAGTTGGCTGGTTGACTTTGAGTCAATCGCCAGGGAGACAGTGAGTTCTAGTCCCGTCTTAGCCAAGAAGCCACCCACATAACTTTTAAGTCATTCTTTGCTTCTCAATCCATCCCACAGAGTTGTGGTTGTAGGGAAAATAGGAGAAGGTGGTGCATTAGATACATTAGCTGCCTTGGGTTATTTATAAAAATAATAAAGGTGGGAAATAAATAGATGAGATGGATGGATGGATGGATGCATAGATAGATAGATAGATGGATGGATGGATGGATGGATAGATAGATAGATAATAGATAGATAATAGATAGATAGATAGATAGATAGATAGATAGATAGATAGATAGATAGATAGATAGATAGATAGATAATGGATGGATAGAAATAGATGAGATAGGATAGATGATAGATAGATAGATAGATAGATAGGTGATAGATAGATAGAAAGATAGATAGATAGATAGATAGATGATAGATCGATCGATCGATCGATCGATCGATAGATAGATAGATATTTCGTTTAATTTATTTATTTTACTTATATGCTGCCCAACTCCTGAAGGGCTTCTGATGGATGGATGGATGGAGGGTGGGAGGGACGGAGGGAGGGATAGACAGATAGATAATTGATGGATGGGTGGATAGATAGATAGATAGATAGATAGATAGATAGATAGATAGATAGATAGATAGAGTCAGTACTGCATACTGCACTGGTTGGGTTTGTCAATATATGAACTAACCAGCAATGTATGTTTGAAGGAAATAGTATAATGTTACTTTAAGAGCTAGGCTGCAATTAGCCATAAAAGAGAGACAGGTGTGCTGCTCTCTGTTGTATTGGGTTCTATTGCATTGTATTGTAAGTTGTTGGTGACTATTGTGGTTAGTCTTGATAATGCTTGTTATATCCAGAGCTTGATACCATGGTCTTTCGAGACTGAAGGATGCCAATACTTGTTATATTGCTGGGTGCTAGGTTTTGCTGGGTGCTAGGTGCTAAGATATAGCTGGGTGCTTACTACTGCTGTATGGTAAGATATTGCTATGTGTTCATAATATACTATTTTGCTGTGTGCTAAATATTGGTCTATGGATTGTATTATGGTATTGTATGGAATTGTATGTAATATTAATGGTTAGTGCTGTATGTTAAAACTATATATGATTGCTTAATTTGGATATGTATGTAGCTGACTGTATATGCTGGTTAGTCTGTTGTATACATTGTGAATAATATTTATACCTTTACTATATTGGTCTGTGTTATTGGCTGAACAACCACCACTGCCACATATATAGTGGTACCTCTACTTATGAACTTAATTTGTTCCATGTCCAGTTTCTTAAGTAGAAAAGTTTGGAAGTAGAAGCAATGTTTCCCATAGGAATCAATGTAAAAGCAAATAATGCGTGCAAACCCATTAGGAAAGAAATAAAAGCTCGGAATTTGGGTGGGAGGAGGAAGAAGAGGAGGAGGACAGTCGCTGCCCAGAGCGAAGGGAGCGTTTCTTTTCTCTGGGTGCTGGTAGAGGTTTATTCCCTCTCCAAGTGCCCAGAGAATGGACAACGCTCCGTTCGCTCTGGACTGCCAAAGCCTCCTTAAGCACTACCGAAAGGCTCCTCTGGCAGCCCAGAAAAGCCCGAGATGGCCGGGATCAAAGGGGGAATGGCAGGAAACTGGCCGGGCCTTCGTGCCGCTCTCAAATTTCCTGGGAATTTTTTCTGGGCTCGGGTTCTTAAGTAGAAAATGGTACTTAAGAAGAGGCAAAAAAATCTTGAACACCCTGTTCTTATCTAGAAAAGTTCTTAAGTAGAGGCGTTCTTAGGTAGAGGCACCACTGTAGTCTGTTTTCCAGTTTGGTATTCTAACATTTGTAATAAGCCCAGTGTGAAATGCTAACGGATAGATAGATAGATAGATAGATAGAGAGAGAGAGAGAGAGAGAGAGAGAGAGAGAGAGAGAGAGATAGGGTTAGATGATAGAAAATAGATATTATTTTCTTTTTCATAGATAGATAGATAGATAGATAGATAGATAGATAGATAGATAGATAGATAGAGAGATGAGAGATGAGAGATGATAGATAGATAGATAGATAGATAGATAGATAGATAGATAGATAGGGTTTGATGATAGAAAATAGATATTCTTTTCTTTTTCATTGATATTTTTTTTCATAGATAGGTAGGTAGGTAGGTCGGTAGGTAGGTAGGTAGATAGATAGATAGATAGATAGATAGATAGATAGATAGATAGATAGATAGATAGATAGGGTTTGATGATAGAAAATATATACATATTTCTTTTTCATAGATAGGTAGGTAGGTAGGTAGGTAGGTAGATAGATAGATAGATAGATAGATAGATAGATAGATAGATAGATAGGGTTTGATTATAGAAAATATATATATATTTCTTTTTCATAGATAGATAGGTAGGTAGGTAGGTAGGTAGATAGATAGATAGATAGATAGATAGATAGATAGATAGATAGATAGATAGATAGATAGGGTTTGATGATAGAAAATATATATTCTTTTCTTTTTCATTGATATTTTTTTTCATAGATAGGTAGGTAGGTAGGTAGGTAGGTAGGTAGATAGATAGATAGATAGATAGATAGATAGATAGATAGATAGATAGATAGGGTTTGATGATAGAAAATATATATATATTTCTTTTTCATAGATAGGTAGGTAGGTAGGTAGGTAGGTAGGTAGATAGATAGATAGATAGATAGATAGATAGATAGATAGATAGATAGGGTTTGATGATAGAAAATATATATATTTTTCTTTTTCATAGTTAGGTAGGTAGGTAGGTAGGTAGGTAGGTAGATAGATAGATAGATAGATAGATAGATAGGGTTTGATGATAGAAAATATATATATATTTCTTTTTCATAGATAGATAGGTAGGTAGGTAGGTAGATGATAGATAGATAGATAGATAGATAGATAGATAGATAGATAGATAGATAGATAGATAGATAGGGTTAGATGATAGAAAATAGATATTTTTTTCTTTTTCATAGATAGATAGATAGATAGATAGATAGATAGATGATAGATAGATAGATAGATAGATAGATAGATAGATAGATAGATAGATAGATAGGGTTAGATGATAGAAAATAGATATTTTTTTCTTTTTCATAGATAGATAGATAGATAGATAGATGATAGATAGATAGATAGATAGATAGATGATAGATAGATAGATAGATAGATAGATGATAGATAGATAGATAGATAGATAGATGATAGGTAGGTAGGTAGGTAGATAGATAGATAGATAGATAGATAGATAGATAGATAGATGATAGATAGATAGATAGATAGATAGATAGATAGATATTTCGTTTAATTTATTTATTTTACTTATATGCTGCCCAACTCCTGAAGGGCTTCTGATGGATGGATGGATGGATGGAGGGTGGGAGGGACGGAGGGAGGGATAGACAGATAGATAATTGATGGATGGGTGGATAGATAGATAGATAGATAGATAGATAGATAGATAGATAGATAGATAGATAGAGTCAGTACTGCATACTGCACTGGTTGGGTTTGTCAATATATGAACTAACCAGCAATGTATGTTTGAAGGAAATAGTATAATGTTACTTTAAGAGCTAGGCTGCAATTAGCCATAAAAGAGAGACAGGTGTGCTGCTCTCTGTTGTATTGGGTTCTATTGCATTGTATTGTAAGTTGTTGGTGACTATTGTGGTTAGTCTTGATAATGCTTGCTATATACAGAGCTTGATACCATGGTCTTTCGAGACTGAAGGATGCCAATACTTGTTATATTGCTGGGTGCTAGGTTTTGCTGGGTGCTAGGTGCTAAGATATAGCTGGGTGCTTACTACTGCTGTATGGTAAGATATTGCTATGTGTTCATAATATACTATATTGCTGTGTGCTAAATATTGGTCTATGGATTGTATTATGGTATTGTATGGAACTGTATGTAATATTAATGGTTAGTGCTGTATGTTAAAACTATATATGATTGCTTAATTTGGATATGTATGTAGCTGACTGTATATGCTGGTTAGTCTGTTGTATACATTGTGAATAATATTTATACCTTTACTATATTGGTCTGTGTTATTGGCTGAACAACCACCACTGCCACATATATAGTGGTACCTCTACTTATGAACTTAATTTGTTCCATGTCCAGTTTCTTAAGTAGAAAAGTTTGGAAGTAGAAGCAATTTTTCCCATAGGAATCAATGTAAAAGCAAATAATGCGTGCAAACCCCTTAGGAAAGAAATAAAAGCTCGGAATTTGGGTGGGAGGAGGAAGAAGAGGAGGAGGACAGTCGCTGCCCAGAGCGAAGGGAGCGTTTCTTTTCTCTGGGTGCTGGTAGAGGTTTATTCCCTCTCCAAGTGCCCAGAGAATGGACAACGCTCCGTTCGCTCTGGACTGCCAAAGCCTCCTTAAGCACTACCGAAAGGCTCCTCTGGAAGCCCAGAAAAGCCCGAGATGGCCGGGATCAAAGGGGGAATGGCAGGAAACTGGCCGGGCCTTCGTGCCGCTCTCAAATTTCCTGGGAATTTTTTCTGGGCTCGGGTTCTTAAGTAGAAAATGGTACTTAAGAAGAGGCAAAAAAATCTTGAACACCCTGTTCTTATCTAGAAACGTTCTTAAGTAGAGGCGTTCTTAGGTAGAGGCACCACTGTAGTCTGTTTTCCAGTTTGGTATTCTAACATTTGTAATAAGCCCAGTGTGAAATGCTAACGGATAGATAGATAGATAGAGAGAGAGAGAGAGAGAGATAGGGTTAGATGATAGAAAATAGATATTTTTTTCTTTTTCATAGATAGATAGATAGATAGATAGATAGATAGATAGATAGATAGATAGATAGATAGATAGATAGATAGGGTTTGATGATAGAAAATAGATATTCTTTTCTTTTTCATTGATATTTTTTTTCATAGGTAGGTAGGTAGGTAGGTAGGTAGGTAGGTAGATAGATAGATAGATAGATAGATAGATAGATAGATAGATAGATAGGGTTTGATGATAGAAAATATATATATATATTTCTTTTTCATAGATAGATAGATAGGTAGGTAGGTAGATGATAGATAGATAGATAGATAGATAGATAGATAGATAGATAGATAGATAGGGTTTGATGATAGAAAATAGATATTATTTTCTTTTTCATAGATAGATAGATAGATAGATAGATAGATAGATAGATAGATAGATAGATAGATAGATAGATAGATAGATAGATAGGGTTTGATGATAGAAAATATATATTTTTTTCTTTTTCATAGATAGACAAATAGATGATAGATAGATAGATAGATAGATAGATAGATAGATAGATAGATAGATAGGGTTTGATGATAGAAAATAGATATTATTTTCTTTTTCATAGATAGATAGATAGATAGATAGATAGATAGATAGATAGATAGATAGATAGATAGGGTTAGATGATAGAAAATAGATATTTTTTTCTTTTTCATAGATAGACAAATAGATGATAGATAGATAGATAGATAGATAGATAGATAGATAGATAGATAGAAAGATAGATAGGGTTTGATGATAGAAAATAGATATTATTTTCTTTTTCATAGATAGATAGATAGATAGATAGATAGATAGATAGATAGATAGATAGATAGATAGATAGATAGGGTTTGATGATAGAAAATAGATATTATTTTCTTTTTCATAGATAGATAGATAGATAGATAGATAGATAGATAGATAGATAGATAGATAGATAGATAGATAGGGTTTGATGATAGAAAATAGATATTATTTTCTTTTTCATAGATAGATAGATAGATAGATAGATAGATAGATAGATAGATAGATAGATAGATAGATAGATAGATAGGGTTAGATGATAGAAAATAGATATTTTTTTCTTTTTCATAGATAGACAAATAGATGATAGATAGATAGATAGATAGATAGATAGATAGATAGATAGATAGATAGATAGATAGATAGATAGATAGGGTTTGATGATAGAAAATAGATATTATTTTCTTTTTCATAGATAGATAGATAGATAGATAGATAGATAGATAGATAGATAGATAGATAGATAGGGTTAGATGATAGAAAATTTATATATTTTTTTCATAGATAGGTAGGTAGATAGATAGATAGATAGATAGGGTTAGATTATAGAAAATAGATATTTTTTCTTTTTCATAGATAGGTAGGTAGGTAGGTAGATGATAGACAAACAGACAGACAGACAATAAAATCAATAATCTGCATTTGAAACTGAAACTTTTTTTCCACTCTGGTTTAGCCCAAAGGAGGAGAAACTATCAAAGGACACGGGACCCTTAAACGCAGGAAGCTGTACCACCTGGTGTTTCTGCTGCTATCTTTGGTGGGAGAGTCCCCAGAATCGTCAAGGTGTGCACCCACAGGTAACAGAATAACAGAGTTGCAACTTGGAGGTTTTCTAGTCTCACTCTCGGCTCACACAGGAGACCATTCTGAACAAATGGTTCTCCAAACTCTTTATTATCTAGGGAGATTCTCAACCATCCAGGATGCAACTGGATTTCCTTAGTTTTTTTCTTTGAAGATCTTTCGCTTCTCCTGCAAGAAGCTTCTTCAGTTCTGGCTGAATGGTGGGGAAGGGAAGGATTGATGCTCCTTGCAGGCTGCTGGTCATTTGCATTTATTTATTTATTTATTATTTAGATTTGTATGCCGCCCCTCTCCGCAGACTCGGGGCGGCTCACAGCAGGATACAACAACTCATGACAAATCTAAATATAACTTAAAATATTTAAAATATTTTTTAAAAAACCATATTTCTAAACAAACATACACACAAACATACCATGCATAAATTGAACATGCCCGGGGGAGGTGATTCAGTTCCCCCATGCCTGATGACAAAGGTGGGTTTTAAGGAGTTTATGAAAGGCAGGGAGAGTAGGGGCAGTTCTAATCTCCGGGGGGAGTTGGTTCCAGAGAGTCGGGGCCGCCACAGAGAAGGCTTTCCCCCTGGGGCCCGCCAACCGACATTGTTTAGTTGACGGGACCCGGAGAAAGCCCACTCTGTGGGACCTAATCGGTCGCTGGGATTCGTGCGGCAGAAGGCGGTCTCGGAGATATTCTGGTCCAGTGCCATGAAGGGCTTTAAAGGTCATAACCAACACTTTGAATTGTGACCGGAAATTGATCGGCAGCCAATGCAGACTGCGGAGTGTTGGTGAAACATGGGCATACCTAGGTAGGCCCATGACTGCTCTCGCAGCTGCATTCTGCACGATCTGAAGTTTCCGAACACTTTTCAAAGGTAGCCCCATGTAGAGAGCGTTACAGTAGTCGAACCTCGAGGTGATGAGGGCATGAGTGACTGTGAGCAATGAGTCCCGGTCCAGATAGGGCCGCAACTGGTGCACCAGGCAAACCTGGGCAAACGCCCCCCTCGCCACAGCTGAAAGATGGTTCTCTAATGTGAGCTGTGGATCGAGGAGGACGCCCAAGTTGCGGACCCTCTCCGAGGTGGTCAATAATTCTCCCCCCAGGGTGATAGACAGACAGATGGCATTGTCCTTGGGAGGCAAAACCCACAGCCACTCCGTCTTATCCGGGTTGAGTTTGAGTCTGTTGATACCCATCCAGACCCCAACAGCCTCCAGACACCGGCACATCACTTCCACTGCTTCATTGACTGGACATGGGGTGGAGATGTAAAGCTGGGTAGCATCCTTTTTAGTGGGTCGTTGAGGCCACTTGGAGGTTTAATCTGTGGCCTTGGGGTCACCTGACTAGTTCCTTTGGGATAAATTGCCAACCCACCTGGACAAACTTCTCTTTGCTCGTCTCCAGGGCTTGAAGCTCTTGGGTCAACGCAGACAACATCTGGTCAGTGGAGTCCAGCGCTCGGACCTCAACGAAGCCAGCCTTTTGCAGTAACTACGGAAGATGAACCAGAGGTAAAATTATATCGGACGGGGTGCAGGGATTAATTTGATAGCAGATGACAAACACACACATACACACACACAATAGCAGAAGGTTGTTGGTACTATGTACACAACTGGTTTGGGTTTGGCAATATATAAAACAAACCAACAATGTATGCTTACACGTATTGGAACACTATTGCTTTAAGTGTTAATGTTATGGATGGCCACAAGAGGGAGCCAAAAGCTATTTCTGTTATTTCCCTGTGACTGCTGTAGTAAGAACTGTGTGTTTGAATAATGGTTTATGTATTTGTAAGCTGAACAAGTAAGGTTTATAGTATTGTTAATATAAAGAGAGTTATTGACTGATTTGACTGTGTATGACTAGGACTGTTGTTGACTAAGATATTTTATTTTTATTTATTTATTTGTTTGTTTTGTCAAGTACTTATTGGTAGTATACAACGATATAACAATGTTTATATACATGATACTAGTAAGAGAGAAACATTAGGACAGGGGACAGAAGGCACCCTGGTGCACTTATGCACGGTCCTTACTGACCTCTTAGGAATCAGGAGAGGTCAACAGTGGACAGTCTAAGGGTAAAGTTTTGGGGGTTAGATGACGATACTACACGGTCAGGTAGTGAGTTCCATGCATCAACTACTCGGTTACTAAAGTTGTATTTCCCGCAGTTGAGTTTAGAGCAGTTTACTTTAAGTTTGTATCTGTTGTGTGCTTGTGTGTTGTTGTGGTTGAAGCTGAAGTAGTCGTTGCCAAAGTAAATAATAACTTGCCAAAGTGAACAATATTTTATACACTTAATGTATCTGGGTTGTATTAGTGAACCATTGCTCGTATGTATACTTCTTTTGTGTATGTGTATCTTTGATAACTCACTCTACACACTCTTTAAAAAAGGTGATGAACAGACTTGCTGGAAAGTGCCAGAATCCTAGGGCTGAAAAAGGGACTTTGGAGGTCTACTAGCCCCAACCTCAAGGCAGGAGGTTAATTTGGTGGTCGGAGAGGGATCCTTTTGAATAACAGATTTATTGTATTTATTTTATTTATTAGATTTGTATGCCGCCCCTCTCCGCAGACTCGGGGCGGCTAACAACAACAATAAAACAGCATATGACAAATCTAATACAGTGATACCTCATCTTACAAACACCTCGTCATACAAACTTTCCGAGATACAAATCCGGGGTTTAAGATTTTTTTGCCTCTTCTTACAAACTATTTTCACCTTACAAACCCACCGCCGCCGCTGGGATGCCCCGCCTCTGGACTTCTGTTTGCCGAGGTTCGCCTGGTGCACCAGTTGCGGCCCTATTTGGACTGGGAGTCACTGCTCACAGTCACTCATGCCCTCATCACCTCGAGGCTCGACTACTGTACTACATGGGGCTACCTTTTAAAAGTGTTCGGAAACTTCAGGTCGTGCAGAATGCAGCTGCGAGAGCAATCATGGGCTTTCCCAAATATGCCCATGTTACACCAACACTCCACAGTCTGCATTGGTTGCCGATCAGTTTCCGGTCACAATTCAAAGTGTTGGTTATGACCTATAAAGCCCTTCATGGCACCGGACCAGATTATCTCCGGGACCGTCTTCTGCTGCCGCACGAATCCCAGCAACCAGTTAGGTCCCACAGAGTGGGTCTTCTCCGGGTCCCGTTGACTAAACAATGTCGCTTGGCGGGGCCCAGGGGAAGAGCCTTCTCTGTGGTGGCCCCGGCCCTCTGGAACCAACTCCCCCCAGAGATTAGAATTGCCCCTACCCTCCTTGCCTTTCGTAAGCTTCTTAAAACCCACCTCTGCCGCCAGGCATGGGGGAATTGAGATACTCTTTCCCCCTAGGCCTTTACAATTTTATGCATGGTATGTCTGTATGTATGTTTGGTTTTATAATAAAGGGTTTTTAACTGTTTTAATATTGGATTGTTTATATGCTGTTTTTATTACTGTTGTCAGCCGCCCCAAGTCTACGGAGAGGGGCAGCATACAAATCAAATCAAATCAATAAAATAAAATAAAATAATGCGGCGCCTCTTCTGATACAATTCAGGATAGGACGTATTGGTTGATTTACATAGTTCTAAACTTGCAGATTTAAAACTTTTCCCCCAAAACATCTCCTCCCTTCTTTTTGCAAATCTCCTAAATCCTCACGTTCAATCAAGGGCTGTCAGCTACCTCCCCACTCTCTGAAGAAGAACTGCTTTCCATGCTATCATCCAACACATTTTCACCTACGCCTTCATCTTCACTGCTCTCCACCACTTCTCTTAAATCCGGGTACGTTAAAGCTTCTGTCTCTTCGTCCTCCTCTGAATAATCTGACACTTCCTGAGGCTGATAGGGAACACTCACAACAGGACCGACCCTGTCGCCTTTTTTTCCAGCGACGTCCACAACTTTTGGAACGGTCACTAACTGAATTGGTCGTAAGTTGAGGACTACCTGTCACGTTGGTGGAGCTATCCAGCCCTGAATTGAGAAATTTCTCCCATAATGTTACCTGGCCGTAGTCTTCTGGAGTAAGGAGGTTGTACTTCCTCTGCTCGACGTATCGGCTGAACGTGGAGGACCACGGACGTGGCCCACAGCAGTAATCGGAGATGAGAAGCTGCCCGCCTGCTTTGAGCCACGACTAGGAAGAAAAGCAGAGATGGCGGTGTCAGATGGACAGTAGGCGCCGAGACTGTATTACTCAAAATTGGTAGCTTTAAAGTGGGTGGACTCCAACTCCCAGAATTCCCCAGTTAGTATGCTGAGGAGTTGAGGTCCACCTCTCTTAAACCATACTAGCTGGGGGATTCTGGGATTTGAAATCTAGGTGGGATTCTGGGAAGTATTCAGAATCGGAATTTAAATGTCAGCGCTCCAAATAGCACCGTTCCAGTCCAAATCTCTCAATCAGAGCTTGATTTATTAACAGAACCATATTTATTTATTTATTTTATTTATTTATTTTGTCCAATACACAGTAAGGGTTTTAGTGGGTATATATCTATATACACATAGCAAAATACATGATGAACGTTATAAAGGAGATACTCATAGTAAAATATATCTAAGAAAGAATAGAAGAGAAGATATAGGAATAGAACATATCAATGAAAGAATAGAAGAAGAGATATAGGAATAGAAGAAAGGTATAGGAGATATAGGAGAGCAATAGGACAGGGGACAGAAGGCACTCTAGTGCACTTGTACTCGCCCCTTACTGACCTCTTAGGAATCTGGATAGGTCAACCGTAGATAATCTAAGGGTAAAGTGTTGGGGGTTTGGGGATGACACTACGGAGTCCGGTAATGAGTTCCACGCTTCGACAACTCGGTTACTGAAGTCATATTTTTTACAGTCAAGTTTGGAGCGGTTAATATTAAGTTGAAATCTGTCGTGTGCTCTTGTGTTGTTGTGGTTGAAGCTGAAGTAGTCGCCAACAGGCAGGACGTTGTGACATACGATCTTGTGGGCAATACTTAGATCTTGTTTAAGGCGTCTTAGTTCTAGGCTTTCTAGGCCCAGGATTGAAAGTCTAGTCTCGTAGGGTCTTCTGTTTCGAGTGGAGGAGTGAAAGGCTCTTCTGGTGAAGGATCTTTGGACATTTTCAAGGGTGTTAATGTCTGAGATGCGATATGGGTTCCAAACAGAAGAGCTGTATTCGAGGATGGGTCTGGCGAAAGTTTTGTAAGCTCTGGTAAGTAGTGAATGGGTTACGCCATATGTCATTCTGATTCTGAATACTTCCCAGAATCCCACCTAGGTTAAGGTTCATCTTACATCCCCCCACACCCACAAGTTCATCACGAGAGCCAGTCTGTGTGCAGGGGCTTATCAACGTCCTCTTCAGTTGAGGCAGAACAAACGGTGGCCTTGGCTTGGAGAAAGGAATCTTTGGTTGTGTCTAGTAACTTTCCTCTCTGACTACTCACTACTCCTCCCTTCCCCCCTTGTGTTGTGTCAGGCTGAACTCTCTAACTCCACATGAAGACTTCGGCCTGACAAGGGGATTCTGGGAGTGGAAGTCCACCCATCTTAAAGGATGCTGGCTGAGGAATTCTGGGAGTTGAAGTCCACCCATCTTAAAGGATGCTGGCTGGGGAATTCTGGGAGTGGAAGTCCACCCATCTTAAAGGCTGGGGAATTCTGGGAATTGAAGTCCACCCATCTTAAAGGCTGGGGAATTCTGGGAATTGAAGTCCACCCATCTTAAAGCATGCTAACCAGAGAATTCTGGGAGTGGAAGTCCACCCATCTTAAAGCATGCTGGCTGGAGGATTCTGGGAATTGAAGTCCACCCATCTTAAAGCATGCTAACCAGAGAATTCTGGGAGTGGAAGTCCACCCATCTTAAATCTGCCAAGTTCGAATAACCTTGACGGAGGGCCTCTTGAGTTTGTAGTTTCTACGCAGAGAACTTTAGCTTCATTCGGAGGTGGGTTCCTCCCATTTCGTATCGGCTCAATAGAACCAGTAGTAACTTTGCGGCCTGGGTCACTGAAAATGATAGCGACCCAGGCCTGCCATGCCTCCAAACTACCTCTCTCGGCGGCGCCATAAGCACCGCCATTTTGTCTTTTGCTTCTGCGCATGTGCAGAAGCGCTGCTTTTAGCACTGCTCATGCGCCCATGCGTCGTGTCACTGAAGAAACTTGGAACCGGACACTGGCTTCATCTATTTATCTGCAGAGACGAGAATGAAGCTCACCAAGAACCTCCGAAAAAGACTAATTTTGTCTTCGATGTGCAGGATAGTGTCTCGGCTGTAAACAATATCGAAGGAAGCTTCTGGGAATACCCTCCGAGTGACATCGCTGATTTCAAACTGGACCTGGAATTAGAAATAGAGAGAGAGAAAAAAAATGGGGCCAAATATTTATTTATTATTTAGATTTGTATGCCGCCCCTCTCCGCAGAAAACTCCAAGGATTCTCCAAGTGAAAGAACTCCAAGTGAAAGAATCTCAACGATAACAACCACCAAAATTTTCCTGTTTCAACTCCATATACAGTAGTACCCCTAGATATGAGCATAATTCGTTCCATAAGGGAGCTTGTATGTCGAGGCAACTCGTATCTGGAACAAATAACTTTTTTCCCCTCCGAGATAACCAAAAGCAAGGATTCTTGCGCCACCTAGTGGACGCTCGGCTCGTATCCCGAATTTGAGCTCGGGACTAGAACAAAAATGTCTCTCCTCTCGTGGCTCGTATGTTGAAATACTCGCATGTAGAGCAGCTCGTATCTAGAAGTACTACTGTACCATATTTTTTTCTTTTCTGGTTCTTACCAGCGAGCTGGGTTCCTTCTGCGCCCGTTCCAAAGCCAGCTCCACCATATTGGACGAAAGATCAAGGCCCAAGACCTCCACCCCAAACTCCTGCCAAGAAAGTACGGTAAATAAATATCTATATACGTTATTATAAAAGCGAAATGCAACTCAACGCATCATCATAAAATCTCCAGAACCACAAAAGCTACAAACGTGAAATTTGCTACATATGTTCCTCTCACCTTCTAGGTGCTCATTAAGAAAGGATTTTTCAAAATGGCCATCAGATTATTAATAATTTCCTATATTATTATTAACGTGCTCTGATCCTAAGGAGTTCTACTCCCCCTCCCCACCTGAAAAGAAATCTGTTCCAAATGCAAAACACAAGCAGGGGAGAGAAGTTTCAGTCTTACTGTCACAGCAGCAAGCAGCTTTACTACAGAACAGTTGAGCTAAGCCAGCAAGGCTGAGGGAGGGAAGGGGAGTAACTACTCATTAATTTTCAAGCTGTGTTGATTTATCAAGCCCGATCACATAGTTTCATAGCGAAGTTAGTGTGTGTATGTGCATGTATGAATGTATGTATGTATGTGTGTGTAGTATATAATACCAGGGTGATTTCGACAGAAAATCAAACATATGGCTCTTCCCTCGTAAAAGCTGATTCGGAGGCAAGCCTGTAGTACAGAGGTTAATATCCTGCCTTGCATGCAGCACGCTACAGGTTCAAATCCCCATAAGGGTATGCCTGGCTGACGAGACCATAACAAGGTCGAAATAGATCTATACTAGGCTCCCTTCCTTTCCACATATCTGACAAGCTTGGAGACTTGAGAAAATTGAAAGACCCACCACCACGTAGTATGGAAGTCCACCTCAACTTAACCTCTGAGTTGGAACTTCAGATTTTCCTGGTGCAGAGTATCGACCTCTGAGTCAGAATAATAATAATAATAGAAGGAAACCCAAGATACCTTGGCCAGGTAAAAATCGCTACCTCCAAGTCCACAGCCCACGTCTAGTACACGTCGACCTGGTTTCAAATCCAACAGGCGGACCAGCTCCTAGGAGAAAATACGGGAAGATATTTGAGACTTCAGAAACAGGATAGGAAAGGACTGAATTGAGAAGAACTAGGGCTGACTTGACAGCAGTCTTCCAATATCTCAGGGGTTGCCCCAAAGAAGAGGGAGTCAAGCTATTCTCCAAAGCACCTGAAGGCAGAACAAGAAGCAATGGGTGGAAACTAACCAAGGAGAGAAGCAACCTAGAACTAAGGGGAAGTTTCCTGACAGGGAGAGCAATCGGCCAGTGGAACAGCTTGCCACCAAAAGTTGTGGGAGCTTCATCCCTGGTGGCTTTCAAGAAGAAACTGGACTGCCATCTGTCAGAAATGATGAAAGGGTTAAATAAGGTTCAGGAGGGAAGTGTTTTTAATAGGAAAGTGAACACAAGAACAAGGGGCCACAATCTGAGGTTAGTTGGGGGAAAGATCAGAAGCAACGTGAGAAAATATTATTTTACTGAAAGAGTAGTAGATCCTTGGAACAAACTTCCAGCAGACGTGGTTGGTAAATCCACAGTCACTGAATTGAAACCTGCCTGGGATAAACATAGATCCATCCTAAGATAAAATACAGGAAATAGTATACGGGCAGACTAGATGGACCAGGAGGTCTTTTTCTGCCGTCAATCTTCTATGTTTCTATGACCGAGTATTTTTTGGTTGAGATTTGGAATTTTGGAGATATGGAGTGCTCCTGCGTTGTTGTGGTTGAAGCTGAAGTAGTCGTTGACGGGAAGGACGTTGTAGCAGGTGATTTTATGGGCTATGCTTGGGTCACGCTATGCTATCCTCAGCTAGCATACCGGAGTTGAAGTCTAAAGCATGCTGGCTGGGGAATTCTGGGAATTGAAGTTCACCCATCTTAAAGTTAGCACTGATGTACATAATGTCGTGTATTGTGCCAACTCAGAAAATGTGTTCATCAGTGTAACCAACGTAAGACAGGAAGTGATTTGATAGACCAGTGTTTCCCAACCTTGGCCACTTGAAGATATTTGGACTTCAACTCACAGAATTCCCCAGCCAGCAAATGCTGGCTGGGGAATTCTGGGAGTTGAAGTCCAGATACCTTCAAGTGGCCAAGGTTGGGAAACACTGGGATAGACGGACATTTCACATTACCTTGGTGCTGTTTAAGCCCCCGGTGCTGACAAATGTGGGCCCAAAGATCCATTCGTAGCGCTGGATGCTCCGAGTGGCATATTGCTCATTGTCCAGAAATTTCTGGAAGGTGTCATATCCAAGCGTGTTTTTGAGTTCCCGGGAGACTTTTTGGAGAAGCCAACAAATCTGATTCTTGTTTTGCTTTTTCTGGAAAGTAAACAAACAGACCAAGAAAACCAGTTGAGGTTAGGATGGAGAATTCGAAGGTCACATGAAATTTGTGCCTTAAGCTCAAGTTTCTAGTCCCCCATGCCTGGGCAAACTGAGACCACCTTAGCATAAACGCGGTGATCGGGTTTTTTTTTTAAAAAAGGTTTAATGTATTTTTTTCTTTTGTTTCTTTGTATGTTTTAATGTCTGACTTTTTAATATCTTTTTAAATGTTTATATTCATTAAGAATCATTTAAAAACAAATAAAAAGAAGGCAGGTTGTTTTGCAATTTGTAAGCGGTATGCTAACCACAATCACTGGGATCTGGGTGGCCTACAGACAGATAGATGATATAGATAGATGGTAGATGCAGACAGATATAAATAGACAAAAAATAGATAATATATGGGTTGATAGGTAACTGAATAGATGATAGATACCGTGTTTCCCTGAAAATAAGACCCTGTCTTATATTTTTTTTGAACTCCGAAATAAGCACTTAGACTTATTGTTATGAACTCAAAAGGCCAATTGAGTTTATTATCAAGGGAGGACTTATTTTGGGGCAAACAGGGTAATAGAGAGGTATAATGGTATAATGTTTTTAAATTATTAGATTTGTCTTGAATTGTTTTATTGTTGTTGTGAGCCGCCCCGAGACTACGGAGAGGGGCGGCATACAAATCTAATAAATAAGTAAGTAAGTAAGTAAGTAAATAAATAAATAAATAAATAATGGATGATAGATAGATAGATAGATAGATAGATAGATAGATAGATAGATAGATAGATAGATAGATAGATAGATAATGGATGGATAGAAATAGATGAGATAGAAGATAGATGATAGATAGATAGATAGATAGATAGATAGATAGATAGATAGATAGATAGATAGATAGATAGATAGATAGATAATGGATGGATATAAATAGATGAGATAGAAGAGATAGATGATAGATAGATAGATAGATAGATAGATAGATAGATAGATAGATAGATAATGGATGGATATAAATAGATGACAGAAGAGATAGATGATAGATAGATAGATAGATAGATAGATAGATAGATAGATAGATAGATAGATAGATAGATAATGGATGGATATAAATTAGATGAGATAGAAGAGATAGATGATAGATAGATAGATAGATAGATAGATAATGGATGGATAGAAATAGATGAGATAGAAGAGATAGATGATAGATAGATAGATAGATAAATAGATAGATAGATAGATAATGGATGGATAGAAATAGATGAGATAGAAGAGATAGATGATAGATAGATAGATAGATAGATAGATAGATAGATAAATAGATAATGGATGGATAGAAATAGATGAAATAGAAAAGATAGATGATAGATAGATAGATAGATAGATAGATAGATAGATAGATAGATAGATAATGGATGGATAGAAATAGATGAGATAGAAGAGATAGATGATAGATAGATAGATAGATAGATAGATAGATAAATAGATAATGGATGGATAGAAATAGATGAGATAGAAGAGATAGATGATAGATAGATAGATAGATAGATAGATAGATAGATAGATAGATAGGTAGATAGATAGATAGATAGATAATGGATGGATAGAAATAGATGAGATAGAAGAGATAGATGATAGATAGATAGATAGATAGATAGAAGATAGATAGATAGATAGATAGATAGATAGATAGATAGATAGATAATGGATGGATGGATAGAAATAGATGAGATAGAAGAGATAGGGGATAGAAAGCAGAAAGGGGAGGGCTGTTACCTTGATGTAGGTCTGTACTGAACGGGACAAAACAATCTCAAAGCCATAACACTTGTTTCCAATCGTCACTTGGCCTGACGTGAAGAGTTTATTGTATTCTGCCGGCTTTCGGTAAAAGGAAGGGTTAAAACGTCTAGGGCTGTTTCCTAAAATAAATTGGGAGGAGTGAAAGCCAGCAGAGGAAAAAAAAGAACCCCATTAGGCATCCAATCTTGATGATGAAATCCAAGTGCCACCTCGTAAAAATATTCCTCGGAAACAGATCATTAATAAACCAATATTCTCATCCTCGCTTGCATTCCAGATTTATTCTCAGGCTTTAATCTCATATCCAGTGCTTGAACTGTGTGTGTGGGGAAAAAAATACCCTGCAAAATTGGCCCTTCACAATTTCTCTTGGGAATCCAACTTTGCTCTAAAACCATGAGGGCTAGAAACTTGGGAGACAGATTGAATTGCTTGCATTTTTCTAACCTTTTTAACTTCCTGGATCAGTGCACTTTCGGAATGGGTTATTTAATCCAGCTATTATCTTTGCAAGGAGGGGAAAATGAGGCTGTCACATCAAGCCATGCATTGGTTTATATGTCTATCCTAAGCAATGTTAAGGAAACGCAGCAATAAGTGGTGTGAACGCAGCCAAAAATATGGTTATGTATTTTGCAAACAGGAAGTTTATTGGAAGTACAGGTATATTGCAAACCTGTGCCCTCTGGTGGTTTAGGTTGGCTATTGCAGGGGTTCACTCCCAATTTTTTTATTTTTTATTTCCAAATAGAAATTTTATTTTTTCCCAACAAATAATAAAAAACAATACATAAGTACAAACACTGAAAACCTTGCTTAAAATAAAACATATATAATTTTTTTCTTTTTCAATCGATCATTCAACGGAGGCTTATTTTCTTCCATTAAAAAGAAAACGTTCTATAGAACTTATATAATATTATCAAGTAAAAAGAAAACAGCAGTCTTTTTCCCACCTTACACTAAAAAAATTACATTTCATCAGCATAAACAATGTCAAACTCTCTATTATGCCCATCTTAAACAGAAACTTTCATTTATTTCTACATTGAGTTAATTAATCCAATATCAGTTTATCCTGTAATTACTATTTATTTATTTATTTATTGGATTTGTATGCCGCCCCTCTCCGGAGACTCGGGGCGGCTAACAGCAACAATAAAACAGTGTACAATAGTAATCTAATATTAAAAACGATGAAAAAACCCATTAATATAAAAAACCAAACATACATACATACATACCATGCATAGAATTGTAAAGGCCTAGGGGAAAAGAGGATCTCAATTCCCCCATGCCTGACGGCAGAGGTGGGTTTTAAGTAGCTTACGAAAGGCAAGGAGGGTGGGGGCAATTCTAATCTCTGGGGGGAGTTGGTTCCAGAGGGCCGGGGCCACCACAGAGAAGGCTCTTCCCCTGGGCCCCGCCAAGCGACATTGTTTAGTCAACGGGACCCGGAGAAGACCCACTCTGTGGGACCTAACTGGTCGCTGGGATTCGTGCAGCAGAAGGCGGTCCCTGAGATAATCTGGTCCGGTGCCATGAAGGGCTTTATAGGTCATAACCAACACTTTGAGTTGTGACCGGAAACTGATCGGCAACCAATGCAGACTGCGGAGTGTTGGTGTAACATGGGCATATTTAGGGAAGCCCATGATTGCTCTCGCAGCTTCATTCTGCACGATCTGAAGTTTCCGAACATTTTTCAAAGGTAGCCCCATGTAGAGAGCGTTACAGTAGTCGAGCCTCAAGGTGAGCAGTGACTCCTGGTCCAAATAGGGTCGCAATTGGTGCACGAGGCGAACCTGGGCGAACATCCCCCTCGCCACAGCTGAAAGATGTTTCTCTAATGTGAGCTGTGGATCGAGGAGGACGCCCAAGTTGCGAACCTTCTCTGGGGGGGTCAGTGATTCTACCCCCAGGGTAATGGACAGACAGATGGGATTGTCCTTGGGAGGTAAGACCCACAGCCACTCCGTCTTGTCTGGGTTGAGCTTCAGTTTGTTGACCCTCATCCAGGCCCCAACATCCTCCAGGCACCGGCACATCACTTCCACTGCTTCGTTGGCTGGACATTGGGTTCTATATCCATCCATCCATCCATCCATCCATCCATCCATCCATCCAAACCAGCAACCCATCTCTGATCTGGATGCAACCCTGACACTTCAGTGCCTCAGTTTCCAAATCGGCTTGGGATCTGGACTCACCTGACTGGTAAAAACAGGATTCCCGGAAGAAAATATGGCCATGTGGTTTTAACCACAGAAGCATCTGTTGGACCGAAGCATCCAGTTCAGCATCAGACAGATACATGAACAGCCAGTTGGAGAAGATGAGGTCGAAGCTAAAATTGGGAGGACAAATAAATGGTCGGAAGGATTTCAAATTTGCATTTCATAGCCCATAGATTTGAAACCAGAAAGCATCCGTACCCTGGATTGGTGTGTTTGGGATGTGGAGAGCCAGTTTTGTCTCGGGGTTAAGGCACCAGCCTAGAAACTGTTGTGGTTAGCTCTGGCCCAGCTCCTGCCCCAAGGACTGTGGATGTGGGGGAGACATCCACATGCCGCAGGCCTGTTTTGCCCCCGGTGGAATCTGCTGATGAAGGCTCCTCTGACCAAGAAGACATGAGTGACAGGGAGGAGGAGAGTGTGGCGGACAGCTCAGAAGGAGATCAATTATCTAGCTCCTCCTTGGATTCGGAACAAGAGTTAATGACACAGCCACGCATGCGGAGAGCGATGCATAGGCAGCAACAACTGAGAGATTATTATCAAAGAAAATGAGGCCACCTGTGGTTGGGTGGGGCCGTGGTCATTGAGACCCTATTTGGACCGGGAGTCACTACTCACAGTCACTCATGCCCTCATCACCTCGAGGCTCGACTACTGTAACGCTCTCTACGTGGGGCTACCTTTGAAAAGTGTTCGGAAACTTCAGATCGTGCAAAATGCAGCTGCGAGAGCAATCATGGGCTTTCCCAAATATGCCCATGTTACACCAACACTCCGCAGTCTGCATTGGTTGCCGATCAGTTTCCGGTCACAATTCAAAGTGTTGGTTATGACCTATAAAGCCCTTTATGGCACCGGACCAGATTATCTCCAGGACCGCCTTCTGCTGCACGAATCCCAGCGACCAGTTAGGTCCCACAGAGTGGGCCTTCTCCGGGTCCCGTCAACCAAACAATGTTGCTTGGCGGGACCCAGAGGAAGAGCCTTCTCTGTGGCGGCCCCGACCCTCTGGAACCAACTCCCCTCAGAGATTAGAATTGCCCCCATCCTCCTTGCCTTTCGTAAGCTGCTTAAAACCCATCTTTGCCGCCAGGCATGGGGGAACTAAGATACACTTTCCCCCTAGGCCTTCACAATTTATGTATGGTATGTTTGTATGTATGAGTGGTTTTTATAATAATGGGTTTTTAACTGTTTTTTAGTATTGGATTTTGTTGTACTGTTTTACTGCTGTTGTTAGCCGCCCCGAGTCTGCGGAGAGGGGCGGCATAGAAATCCAATAAATAATAATAATAATAATAATAATAATAATAATAATAATAATAATTAGTGAGGCTGCTATAAATAGCAGCCTGTGGGTTTGGCCATTGTGGATGATTATCTGATCTTTGTGTTTCCTGATTTCCTGACTGCTTTGCTGACTTTGACCTTTTGTGTGCTGATTTTTCCCCGCTTTGAAACTAAACCAGAGCAAAGTGTGTTTCACTTTGTGAAAGAAGAAGGACTGTGAATTGCCTCACAGCTGCAAGCTAAGTATCACAGAACTGATAAGGGACTTGTACCAATTACCAGTTTGTTTGGAGACGAGTTCTCTTTGCTATACAAAAAGAGTGCTCTGTTTATTTGCATTTTCGGTATAAAGAACATTGTTTTGAATTTTCAAACGTGTGTGCGTCTGAAATTGTATGTGTGCATTTTTGGGAGGAGTCTACCAGAGAGCCCGACAGAACAGAAACTAGGAGACAGTGAGTTCTAGCCCATCTTAGGTACAGAAGCCAGGTGGGTGACTTTGGGACAAACACTAGGAGATGGAGAGTTCTAGTCCACTTTAGGCTTGAAAACCAGGTGGGTGATTTTAGGACAATCACTAGAAACATAGATGATTGACGGCAGAAAAAGACTTCACGGTCCATCTAGTCTGCCCTTATACTATTTCCTATATTTTATCTTAGGATGGATCTATGTTTATCCCAGGCATTGTTTCAATTCAGTTCCTGTGGATTTCCCAACCACGTCTGCTGGAAGTTTGTTCCAAGCATCTACTACTCTTTCAGTCAAATAATATTTTCTCACGTTGCTTCTGATTTTCTCCCCAACTAACCTCAGTTTGTGCCCTCTTGTTCTTGGGTTCACTTTCCTATTAAAAACATTCCTCTCCTGAACCTTACCTGGGAGACAGGGAGTTATAGTTCACTTTAGGCATGGCAGCCAAATGGGTAACTTTGGGCCAATCATAGTCAATTCAATTCAATTCAATTTATTAGATTTGTATGCTGCCCCTCTCCGAAGACTCGGGGCGGCTCACAACAATAATAAAAACAATGTTCCAGCGAAAACAAATCTAATATTAAAAAGCACATAAAACCCTATCATATTTAAAAAAGCAAACAACATATACATACCTGTTCTGTCTGGGTTCCCCCAGACGTCAACACCAACTAAAAAGAGTAGCCAGACACGCTGGTAAAAAGCAAAGTCATTTTATATCTTTGAAAACAAACACAGATAACAAAAACTGTTCTTACAAACTGGAATGCTGTGAAGCTTCACAGAAGAGTCACGACGGCCAGACAATACAACAGGCTTCTTGCTGGCACACACACCACTGTAGATAATAAAACCCATGCCTCCCCCAAGTTTTCAGCCTTCGAGGCCACAAGCCAGAATCAGAGACGCCAAGGATCGAAGCAAGGTCACAGGACTCCCAAAAGATAACTCTCCACAATACAGGAAGGGCGGGCCTGCCTTTTCAACCTTTCTGAGGAGAACCACACCCAAACCCAGCTGTTGCCTATTAGGGATGGAAATACCTGGCTAATTGTCCCCTTCTTTGTGCTGCCCTTCTCTGCCTCATATCTATGATGGCTTGTGCGTTCTCATCTAATGACTCCAGGCTACTCGCTGGGGAGAGCTCCCCCCTGGGGGTCTCAGGCTGTTCTCCCTCCTCCTCGTCCTGACATTCCTCTTCCCCGTCTGCCTGGTCCTCCTCCTCCTCCTGTTCCTCGTCCTCCCCCTCTGAGCATGGAGCCGGCAGAGTTCCAGCCGTTCCCTGAGGAGCCTCAGACTGAATCACAACACATACCCAAACATAAATATTAAAAAAAAAAGCCTGGGGGAAAGGTGTCTCAACTCCCCCATGCCTGGCAGTATAGATGGGTCTTGAGTAATTTACGAAAGACAAGGAGTGTGGGGGCAGTTCTAATCTCCGGGGGGAGTTGATTCCAGAGGGCCGGGGCTGCCACAGAGAAGGCTCTTCCCCTGGAGCCCACCAAACGACATTGTTTGGTCGACGGGACCTGGAGAAGGCCAACTCTGTGGGATGTTATCGGTTGCTGGGATTCGTGCGGTAACAGGCCCACCTTAGCTATGAAAACCAGCTCCAATCAGGGCCACTGATTCTTATTTTTGAGGTCTGGGTTTTGTGTTTCAATTCCTCTCTGCTTCTCCTTTTAGAGATCTTCTCAGTTTTTGTTTGGTTTAATTTTAATGCTCATCTGAACTTGAATTTAGTATTATTTTTATCACCATGGAATTTCTGGCATGTATATATATCTCTGTGTGTATATATGTGTGTAAAATATTTTTGCTGGATTGAAAATGAAGGGAGACTAGTATAGATCTATTTTGAGGTTGTTTCCTGTCATCAACTAGCCATACCCTCACTGGGATTTGAACCTGTAGCCTCTGCCTCTAGGCCACAGGATCTCATCCTTTCAGCTTTGTACCAGGGAAATGTTATATGTTTTTTCAGTCGAATCACATATATTTGACAATTTGAAATATCTAGATCTACATATCTAGATATCTAAATATATATATAGATATGGTATATACACACACACACACCAAATATATGCTAATTACCACTCATTTATCACAAAATCTCCAGAAATGTAAAACCTACAAACTTTGGCACGTATGTTTCTCTTGTCTCCTAGGTACTCATTAAGAAAGGATTTTTTCGAAATGACCATCCGCTCATCAGATATTTCTTATAAAGTATTATATTAACAAGTTCTGATGCTAAGGCGTTAGACGTTCTACTCCCCCTCCCCACCTGAAAAGAGCTCTGTTCCAACTGCCAGTTGCCTTATATCTGATGCTAAGGAGTTACACATTCTACGTTAATTTTCAAGCTTTAACTGTCAATTTATCAAGCCCAATCACATAGTTTTGTAACAAAGCACAGGGTATATAAATATATGTGCCAGAGATTATATCTCCATCTGACTGGATGGTGGAGAGAACCAGAGCTGAAGTCAGAGGGGCGGCATACAAATCTAATAAATAATAATAATAATAATAATAATAATAATAATAATAATAATAATAATAATAATAATTCTTTTTAATGTGTTTGTGAGTGACATAGGGGAAGGTTTGGTAGGGAAGGTTTGCCTATTTGGCAATGACTCTAAAGTGTGCAATAGGGTTGATATTCCTGGAGGGGTCTGTAATATGGTAAATGATTTAGCTTTACTAGATAAATGGTCAAAGCAATGGAAACTGCAGTTTAATGTTTCCAAATGTAAAATAATGCACTTGGGGAAAAGGAATCCTCACTCTGAGTATTGCATTGGCAGTTCTGTGTTAGCAAAAACTTCAGAAGAGAAGGATTTAGGAGTAGTGATTTCTGACAGTCTCAAAATGGGTGAGCAGTGTGGTCGGGCAGTAGGAAAAGCAAGTAGGATGCTTGGCTGCATAGCTAGAGGTATAACAAGCAGGAAGAGGGAGATTGTGATCCCCTTATATAGAGCGCTGGTGAGACCACATTTGGAGTACTGTGTTCAGTTCTAGAGACCTCACTTACAAAAAGAGATTGACAAAATTGAACGGGTCCAAAGACGGGCTACAAGAATGGTGGAAGGTCTTAAGCATAAAACTTAATGAACTCAATCTGTATAGTCTGGACTCTGGAGGACAGAAGGAAAAGGGGGGACATGATCGAAACATTTAAATATGTTAAAGGGTTAAATAAGGTTCGGGAGGGAAGTGTTTTTAATAGGAAAGTGAACACAAGAACAAGGGGACACAATCTGAAGTTAGTTGGGGGAAAGATCAAAAGCAACGTGAGGAAATATTATTTCACTGAAAGAGTAGTAGATCCTTGGAACAAACTTCCAGCAGACGTGGTTGGTAAATCCACAGCAACTGAATTTAAACATGCCTGGGATAAACATATATCCATCCTAAGATAAAATACAGAAAATAGTATAAGAGCAGACTAGATGGACCATGAGTTCTTTTTCTGCCGTCAGTCTTCTATGTTTCTATGTTTCTATAATAAAATGTCTTCGAAGAAAAACCAAAAAGCCCAGTTGCCTCTTGAAAAAAGCACCTTTGGGATAGCTAGCTAGTGTTAAATTTGACCAAGTAATTGCAAAGTTTGTTTTCACCTCTGGCTTGGGAACTCCAAGGCGGTAACATCCGCTTGTAAAAACGTGATGTTGGTCCGATGGCCGTTTTCTTGCTGATTCTGTTTCAGGAAGCTATCCATAAAATCAACCGCAGTCACATGATGGGCTAAATCTGCCAGCGATCCAGTGAATCGGCTGGGGTGGAAAAAAACAGAAGGAAGGAATTACATGTATACCCAATTTTATCAACAGGTGAACCTCAGCTAAGGACTACAATTGAGCCCCCAAATGTCCGTTGCTAAGCAAGAGAACGAATTTTACGGCCTTTCTTTCCACCGCTGTTGAGTGAATCCTGAGGCTGTCATAAATATTGCTAAGCATCCAAATTTTGATCATGGGAGTAGGGCAGTACTATAATGGTCGTAAGTGTGAAAAACGGTCAAAAGTCACTTTTTTCAGTGCTTTAGTAACTTTGAATGACCACTAAATGAACTTCCGTAAGTCGACTACCTGTATTAATTTAACCTGGAGTAGAGTTAAGTTAGGTTTGTGGGTTTTTTTAAATCTATAAAGCGATTTAGAGACATTTTAGACCTTCTTGAATTCTTTGCTCTACAGAGTTTAAAACTTCCTTTTTCTGTTTAATTTACATTTTATAAATTGTTTACGGGCTAAATTTATAGGTTATACAGTACACCTGCAGTTTTTAATTTATAAACTCCTGGGTATGGTTATAGTAAAGCACAATTCATCCAGCCATACTTGTATTTGTATGTATGTATCCATCTTGCAATGTTTTTTAAAAAATAGAATAGAACAGAACAGAATAGAATAGAATAGGATTCTGAATAGAATAGAATAGAATAATGGAATGGAATGGAACAGAACAGGGAAGAGAATGAATAGAATAGAATTCTTTATTGGTCAAGTGTGATTGGACACACAAGGAATTTGTCTTTGGGGCATATACTTTCAGTGTACATAAAAAGACAAGATACATTTGTCAAGAATCATGAGATACAAGACTCAATGATTGCCATAGGGTACAAATAAGCAATCAGGAAACAACCAATATTAATATAAATCGTATGGATACAAACAACAAGTTACAGTCATACAGTCATAAGTGGGAGGAGATGGGTGACAGAAACAATGAGAAGACTAATACTGTAGTACTTGTTTTCTACAAAATAAGACATCCCCTGATAATAAGCCCAATCGGGCTTTTGAGTGCATGGCAATAAGGCCAAGCGCTTATTTCAGGGTTAAAAAAAATAAAAGAAAGGGTTTTAATTTTGGGGGAAACACAGTGATGCAGCCTTAGTAAATAGTTTGACAGCGTTGAGGGAATTATTTGTTTAATATAAATCATAATAATACAAGCAACTAGTTACAGTCATACAGTCATAAGTAGGAGGAAATGGATGATAGGAATGATGAGAAAAAACTAGTAGCAATAGTAGTACAGACTTAGTAAATATTTTGACAAGTGTTCAGGGAATTATCTGTTTAGCAGAGTGATGGTGTTTGGGGGAAAACTGTCTTTCTTTCTTTCTTTCTTTCTTTCGTTCGTTCGTTCGTTCGTTAGTCCAATACACAATGAGGGTTTTAGTGGGTATATATCTATATACACATAGTAAAATACATGATGAAGGTTATAGAGGAGATACTCATAGTAAAATATATCTAAGAAATAATAGAAAAGAAGGTATAGTAATAGAATATATCAATGAAAGAATAGAAGAGATATAGGAATAGAGGAAAGGTATAGGAGATATAGGAGAGCAATAGGACAGGGGAGGGAAGGCACTCTAGTGCACTTGTACTCGCCCCTTACTGATCTCTTAGGAATCTGGATAGGTCAACCGTAGATAATCTAAGGGTAAAGTGTTGGGGGTTTGGGGATGACACTACGGAGTCCGGTAATGAGTTCCACGCTTCGACAACTCGGTTACTGAAATCATATTTTTTACAGTCAAGTTTGGAGCGGTTAATATTAAGTTTAAATCTGTTGTGTGCTCTGGTGTTGTGGTTGAAGCTGAAGTAGTTGCCGACAGGCAGGACGTTGCAGCATATGATCTTGTGGGCAATACTTAGATCTTGTTTAAGGCGTCTTAGTTCTAAACTTTCTAGGCCCAGGATTGATTCTAGTTGTCTTGGTGTGCAGGGCTCTGTAGCAACGTTTTGAGAGTAGGGGTTGAAACAGTTTATGTCCAGTATATGAGGAGTCAGTAGATATTTTCACCGCCCTCTTTTGGAGTCGTGCAGTCTACAGGTCCCCAATGGAAGGCAGGTTGGCAGCCATTGTTTTTTCTGCAGTTCTGATTCTCCTCTAAAGTCTGTGTCGGTCTTGTTGGGTTGCAGAACCAGACAGTTACAGAGGTGCACATGACAGAACGATTCCTCTGTAGAACCGTATCAGCAGCTCCTTGGGCAAGTCGATTTTGTAACGTTTTATACTTTGAGCTGATCAAAGGCCAATTTTTTTTTTGATTGCTCTATCTCTCTCTATTGCACAGGGCAACCTGTCAAAATTGCAGACAGGCAGAATGCCAACTAGACACAGCCAACATTACAAAAGAGCCAGGTCAAATGTCATCAGTGGCCTCTGGGCATGTACAGATTGCTTTTCTCCCCGCACGGGATCTGGAACTATTTGGACCGGGACTCACTGCTCACAGTCACTCATGCCCTCATCACCTCGAGGCTCGACTACTGTAACGCTCTCTACATGGGGCTACCTTTGAAAAGTGTTCGGAAACTTCAGATCGTGCAGAATGCAGCTGCGACAGCAATCATGGGCTTCCCCAAATACAGTATGCCCATGTTACACCAACACTCCGCAGTCTGCATTGGTTGCCGATCAATTTCCAGTCACAATTCAAAGTGTTGGTCATCACCTATAAAGCCCTTCATGGCACCGGACCAGGATATCTACGAGACCGCCTTCTGCCGCACGAATCCCAGCGACCGGTTAGGTCCCACAGAGTGGGCCTCCTCCGAGTCCCGTCAACAAAACAATGTCGTTTGGCGGGGCCCAGGGGAAAAGCCTTCTCTGTGGCGGCCCCGGCCCTCTGGAACCAACTCCCCCCGGAGATTAGAATTGCCCCCACCCTCCTTGCCTTTCGTAAGCTGCTTAAAACGCACCTCCACCATCAGGCATGGGGGAACTGAGATATTCTTTCCCCCTAGACCTTTACAATTCATGTATGGTATGTTTGCATGTATGGATGTTTGGTTTTACAATAAGGGTTTTTAGTTGTTTTAGTATTGGATTTACATGCTGTTTCTTTTTTGTTACTATTGTTAGCCGCCCCGAGTCTACGGAGAGGGGCGGCATACAAATCCAATAGATAGATAGATAGATAGATAGATAGATAGATAGATAGATAGATAGATAGATAGATAGATAGATAGATAGATGATAGATAGATGATAGATAGATAGATAGATGATAGATAGATAGATAGATAGATAGATAGATAGATAGATAGATAGATAGATAGATAGATAGATAGATAAACAAACAAATTTGGAGTGGAAGACCTACTGGATAGGAGACAGGAACAATGAGGTACATTTGCTGCCTGGAGTTATACAGGCGGTCCTCGACATACGACAAACGTTTGAGCCTAACATTTTGGTTGCTAAGTGGAACCTTTCTTAGGGGAATTTAGCCCCGTTTTACGGCCTTTTGTGCCATGGATGTTAAGTGAATCACTGCAGGTATTTAAGTTGGTTGTTAAGTGAAATCTGCCCTCCCCATTGTCAAAAGGGGAACCTTGGGACACTGTGACCATCATAAATATGAACCAGTTGCCAAGCACCATGGTCGTAAGTGTGAAAAACAGTCCTAAGTCTCTTTTTTTTTAGCACCGTCATAACTTGGGACGGCCACTAAATGAACTGTTGTAAATCCAGGACTACCTGTATTCTTCCTGATCTTGCCATCACTCACTCTATCATCTTATTTTAATGACCTCCCATAATCCCTTGCGGCATGGAGTCTTAGCAACTGAATGGAGCTGAGTATTTACTGGCCCATTGCCTTTCCCGTTGCCAGTCTGGAGTTTTGTTCAGCGGATATATTCACATTGTGCCCGGAGAAAGAGAAATACAGTGGTACCTCTACCTACCAACGCCTCTACTTACAAACTTTTCTAGATAAAAACTGGGTGTTCAAGATTTTTTTGCCTCTTCTCAAGAAACATTTTCCACTTACAAACCCGAGCCTCTGAAACTGTAACCAGAAAAGGTGGGGAGAAGCCTCTGTGGGGCCTCTCTAGGAATCTCCTGGAAGGAAACAGGGCTGGAAAAGGCGGGGAGAAGCCTCCGTGGGGCCTCTCTAGGAATCTCCTGGGAGGAAACGGGTGGAAAAGGCAGGGAAAAGCCTCCGTGGGACCTCTCTAGGAATCTCCTGGGAGGAAACAGGGCCGGAAAAGGGAGAAGCCTCCGTGGGGCCTCTCTAGGAATCTCCTGGGAGGAAACAGGGCCTCCACCCTCCCTGTGGTTTCCCCAATCGCACACACTATTTGCTTTTCCATTGATTCCTATGGGAAAAATTGCTGCTTCTTACAAACTTTTCTACTTAAGAACCTGGTCACGGAACGAATGAAGTTCGTAAGTAGAGGTACCCCTGTATCTTCCTCTACTTAGGACCAAACTCACTCAGCCTCCTTGACTGTGAGGTGAGAGCGCCACCTCCAGGCCGCCATGCCACCACTCACCCTATCCCAGCTCCCAATTCCAACACTTCCTGCCCTTCCAGGAAAGGCAGAAGGCTGAGTATCTCGGGGGTATCTTCTTGGGTGAGTTCTTGTGCTCCGGAGTCCAACATCATTTCCTCCAGCGAGGAATTCTGGGAATGTTCCTCCCAAAATTGGTGCATCAGATGGCGGGGGGAAGTTTCGGTTGCTGTCGGGAAATAAAATAATGAAAATGATTCAAAGAGGATTAAAAAAACCCTCCATTATTAGTTCTGCCTTCTCCAGATTCTTGTTTAACGAGAGGTCCTTTTGTAAAATTACAGACAGTCCTCTGGACCAGTGTTTCTCCGTACTGAAGGAGCGGGTCCAGCAGTCACATGGGGTTGCTCATGTCCAATCCGGTGGAACTGAGCCTAGTATTAAAAAAGCTTGCCGGATCCGCCCCTTCCCCAGAATTCGCTCAGTTCGCATATCCTGCGGTTGTATGTGATAGCTCGTTCAACATTCTAACACCTTCCCTTCGATCTTTCCTTCAAAAAAAGTAGTAAGATTTATTGTCTTTATTGTATTACTTGCACTATTTGCGCCAGCCGTTTTAAAAGGAAAAAAATAAAAAGCGGCTAGGCTTTTTTACTTGGGAGAAGTTGCGGTTTCGTTTTCCCCCGGCGGTTTTGCCGGTTACGATTCCTGCGGCCGCTTGTGGATTCTTCTAATCCCTTGGCCTGGAGGTCCTGGTGCAAGTATTTATTATTGGATTATTGCTTAATTATTGTATAAAAATATATTTAAGGGCTTACAAAATACCTCCTGCGGAGTGGGACGCCTTTAGTCTCCTGGACTTAGTCGATCGCTTTTCCCCTTAAGAAATTCTACGAAGCGATTTTTTGGCGCGAAGGCCTTCGCGCCCTTTCTTAAAATATCTAGGCCTCTCGTGTTGGCCTTCTGCCAGCCGCGTAGGCCTCAGTCCACCGCGTGGATCCGGGAGCGGGCCTTGGGGGTCCCAGGCTAAATTCTCCACCGGCCTAGCCTCCAACCAGAGTGCCTTGGTTTTACTTAATTGCAAAGTTTAGGGAGGCTGGCCCCGCTGGATTTGGGGGCACGAACTCTGGGTTTGCCCAGATTGTCCTCACGTTTCAGCAGCTTCGAGGCCTCGAAGCAGGATCCATTCCTCTTGGGAAGTCCTTGAAATCTTCTCCTTATAATTTAATTATTGGCTCAGCCTTGTCTTCTGTTAATTGTCAGACTATGGCTACCTTTCCCAAGAGAGGCACAACTAAAGGTCCCAGAGAGGCCAGGCCTACAGGCGATGAGATTACTAGTATCCCCCAGGCCTCTTCCTCCTCTTCTCCAGGGGCCCGCCCCTCGACCAAGGTCACCAGGGCCGAGAAGAGAAGGGACCTAGCCCTACAAAAGATTCATGATAAATCAGCAAAACGTTTGAAAGTGCAGGCCCAAGTAATCAGTAGTCAAGACCCACCAGAGGCCTCTAGCCTGCCTCCTTCTGGGGTCCCTGTGTTATCTCTGGATGAGCCAAACCTAGACAGACCCCAACCTAACCTATGGGGCATAGGTCCAGAGGAACCAGATATTATGGAAGATTCCCCCCAGCCAGGATCCTCCCAGGCCTTTAGGGATTCTTCTGCCATTTCTGCTGATATTTCCAGTTTACCTCCTGAGTTCCAATCTATTTTTGCTGTGTTGTCTAAAGCCATTGATGCCAAACTCTCCTCCATCAATGAGCTTCCTTTACCTCTTCCTCCTTCTCGTTCCTCCCGCCCCTTGGGTTCTTCCCCAGCGGTCAGAGCTCCTATTCAGGATGACTCAGAGTCCTCCCAAGATGAATATGAGGATGTAGAGGAGGATGAAGACCCTTTCCAGGGCTTATCTGAGGACGAGGAATCCCAAATAA
The DNA here is from genome assembly GCF_031021105.1 of Erythrolamprus reginae. Classification (NCBI taxonomy): domain Eukaryota; kingdom Metazoa; phylum Chordata; class Lepidosauria; order Squamata; family Dipsadidae; genus Erythrolamprus; species Erythrolamprus reginae. The sequence continues at coordinate 6,454,958 of NC_091962.1, read as the reverse complement.
AGGTCCCTCCTCCTATTACTATTTTCCCTTCTCAACTATTCAAATCTCTCCTCCTCAAAGCTAGAATTTCTACGGGATTAGCGGCCCAGGAGAAACAAGCCTCCACTTCCACTGATCCCCCGGAGGAGAATTTACCTTACTTCACAGAGGAACAGGAGGATAACGAGGTAATCCCTATGCCTAAATTATTTAAAGATGCCTTACTTAAACAGTGGGATTTTCCAGCCTCTGGCCTTAATCCCTCTACCAAGGACAGAAAGTTGTATAAACTCTCCTCTTCCTATGAAGAGCTTCTATCTTTTCCCAAACCAGATGAACCTGTCAAAATTCTTCACTCGGCAGCGGCTGTGCCAGGCGAGGCGGAGGAAGTCCTCCGTCCAGAGGACAAACGCATCGAGCAAATGCTCAAAAGAGGTTTCTCCGCTGATTCCTGGGCCATTAAAAGTTCTGCAGCAGCCTCCTTCTTCTCCAGAGCCATGCTGCTGTGGCTTCGCCAACTTCAACAGCACATTCCTCCAGATGACTTGAGAGGTCAACAAGACTTCAACAAGGTCTTTGCAGCTGCCCAGTACGTGGCTGATGCCACTTTACAATCTACTAGATTTTCTGCTAAGTCTATTGCAGCCTCTACAACGGCAAGAAGACTCCTATGGATTCGCCCTTGGCAAGCGGGAGTTCGCCAAAAGTGGCAGTTATCCCAGGGCCCCTTAAAGCGCGACCTTCTCTTCGGTGATCTTCTGGATCCTCTCCTCACGGAGACCACAGACAAGAAGAAGGTTTTGGGCCCAACCACAAAAAAGGTTACTAAAACGCAGTCCTTTCGTCGCCCAGGGCGCCAGCAAGATCAAGCGGCTTCCTATCAGAGATCTCCAGGTCAGTATTCCCCCCGCTTTCGTTCCCAAGGTAGGAACTCCAGGGGTAGAGGTTTTCGCTTCCAAAGGGGAGCTTCCTCTAACAGGGCTTCAAAAAAACCTAGATGGTAATCTTTCCTCCATTCCCATAGGGGGTCGCCTAGCTCATTTCGCTTCAAATTGGCGTCTCACCTCCAAGGACCCTTGGGTCATTGACACTGTTCAAACAGGCCTTCTTTTAGAATTTATTTCTCCTCCCCCTAAACGTTTTATTTCCTGCCCTTCGCCCAGGTCATCCTCAGATTGTAACCGTATGGAGGAGGCCATTTCTCATCTATTGTCCATTAGAGCCATTCAGCCGGTCCCTTCCGGTCAGAAGGGCCTAGGTTTTTACTCCATCCTATTTATGGTTCCAAAGTCCTCCGGAGGTTGGAGAGCCATTTTGGATTTAAAGAAACTAAACCTATTCATCAAATATAGGAAGTTTAAAATGCACTCCTTGTCTTCTATTTTGGCCGCCATTCACTCGGGAGATTTCATGGTCTCCTTAGACCTCACTGAGGCCTACCTTCACATTCCTATAGCCAAATGCCACAGAAAATTTTTACGTTTTTCCTTTCAAGGCAGGCATTTCCAGTATAGGGCGATGCCATTTGGCCTTTCCTCGGCCCCTCGGGTCTTCACAAAGCTCTTGGGGTCCCTGGCGGCCTATATCCGGGCGTCTCCCATCCACATTTTATGTTATCTTGATGATATTTTAATTCATGGGAACTCCCTAGAGAGAGTGAAATCAGACCTTTCTGTCACCATGTCTGTCCTTCAGGACCATGGGTTTTCCATCAACTTTGAAAAAAGTCACCTCCAACCTTCCACTTCCATTCCTCACCTGGGAGCCATTATTGATTCAAAATCTTCCCAGGTTTTTCTCTCTCCCGAGAGAAAGCTCAGTATAGTGGAGTTAATTTCTAACATTTTATCTAATCCTTCAGTATCCATAGTTACTCTATCTTCTCTTTTGGGGAAGATGGTGTCATGCATAGGCATCATTCCCTGGGCTCGCCTTCATGCTAGGGAACTCCAGTGGCTTCTGTTGCCTTTTCAGAGATCGGGGCACAGCAACTCAAATCGACGCATTGTCATTCCACTGAGTGTTCGCAGATCCTTCAAGTGGTGGAAGTCTCCGGCCATGGACAGAGGATCCCCGTTCAGGTGCCCGGATCAATTTGTCATCACCACAGATGCCAGTCTATCGGGATGGGGCGCCCACGCCCAGGGGATGATAGCCCAGGGCACGTGGTCCCCGGAAGAAGCTTCCAGGCCAATAAATTGGCTAGAGTTAAGAGCCGTCTCCCTGGCTCTGAAGCATTTCTCTCCTCGCATCCCCAACCGGCACGTTCTCATTCTCACCGACAACATTGCCACAAAAAGCCATATCTGCAGGCAAGGGGGCACGAGATCCAAGGCTCTCATGAGGGAGGCCCTCAAGCTGGGCCTTTGGGCGGAAAAACATCTCCAGTCGCTCCTAGCCGATCACATCTCGGGGAGTCTCAACATCCAGGCGGATTGGCTATCCCGAGCAACGATAGACCCAGGAGAGTGGAACCTCCATCAAGACCTGTTCCATCAAATCACCCTCAGATTCGGCCTACCAGTCCTGGATCTCTTCGCGACCAATGCGAACGCCCAACTCCCTCGCTTCTATTCCAGATTTCCATCCCCGGGAGCGGAAGCGATCAATGCCCTCCGGAGTCCATGGCCTCCAGGCCTACTCTATGCATTTCCTCCAATTCCAATCCTCCCGGACGTGATTCACAAGGTCCTCACCGAGAGGGCCCGAGTAATCTTAATCGCCCCTCATTGGCCCCGCCGGCCCTGGTTCGCAGATCTCCAACAGCTGTCCGCCCAGGACCCTTGGCGACTCCCCGTTTCGGGGGATATGCTGCGGCAGGGGGCCTCTTTCCATCCAGACCCGGAGTGGTTCCACCTCACCGCCTGGCTGTTATCAGGAGAGATTTAGAGCTGCGTGGGCATGACCCTGATTCAGTGGAGGTCATTCTAAAGGCCAGAAGGGGCTCGACCAATCGAATCTACGACCACACGTGGTCCAAGTTTCACCAGTGGTGTCTTCAGGAAGGTCTCTCCCCTCTGTGCATCCCCATACACAGAATTATTTCCTTCCTTATGCAAGGTTTCCATAAAGGACTCTCCACCAGCACCCTCCGGCGTCATCTGGCAGCCATTTCATCTGTCCTAGGGGGCCCCCGCAGACAGCCTCTCCGATCCTTCCCTGAAGTTCAGGAATTCCTCAAGGGCATAGCCAACCTCAGACCTTCCAAGGTCCACAGGTATCCATCCTGGGATTTGCCACGGGTTCTCCACTCCCTCACGCAGGCACCATACGAACCCCTAAAATCGGCGTCCCTCAGGTACCTATCCTTTAAGGTAGCTTTCCTGGTGGCTATTACCTCTGCCCGACGCATTTCGGAGCTGGCTGCCCTCTCAATCAGGCAGGACCTTTGCCAATTCCATCAGGACAAGGTAGTCTTGCGACTGGACCCCACCTTCTTACCCAAGGTCAGTTCCATGTTCCACAGATCTCAGGATATTGTCCTACCTTCCTTCTGCCTCCAACGAGACCATCCCTTGGCAATTAGATGGCACACCCTGGATCTCACCAGAGCGCTGAGAATATATATCCAACGCACAGGACCCTTTCGGAGGTCAGAAGCACTTTTTGTAGCCTATCATCCCAGAGTCATGGGGGCCAAAGTGTCTTCAACAGTAATAGGCCGTTGGATCAGAGGGACTATATCTAAGGCCTATGAGTCGGCCTCCCTCTCAGTTCCAAGGAACATCACTGCGCATTCCACCAGGAGCGCAGCCACCTCGGCCGCTTGGGCGACTCAAGCCCCGTTGGAGGAGGTCTGCAAAGCAGCCACTTGGGCCTCGCCAAATTCCTTCATCAGGCACTACAAAATTGATTCTTACGCTTCAGCGGACGCTGCCTTTGGCAGAAGGGTACTCCAATCCGTTATCTCACACGATAGCAAGCTAATCCCACCCTAGGGACCATCTATTGGGTATGTCCCATGTGACTGCTGGACCCGCTCCTTCAGTACGGAGAATAGGCGTTGATTGCTTACCTGAACGCCTCTTCTCGTACGGTGAGCGGGTACAGCAGTCACTTCCCGCCCTTGTATGTGTCTTCTTTACCTTTCTATCCTTTTCTTCCTCTAACAATGAGAGTTGAACACTACAGAGCTTCACAACTGAGCCTAGTCTATGGATTCGCGAATTCTGGGGAAGGGGCGGATCCGGCAAGCTTTTTTAATACTAGGCTCAGTTCCACCGGATTGGACATGAGCAACCCCATGTGACTGCTGTACCCGCTCACCGTACGAGAAGAGGCGTTCAGGTAAGCAATCAACGCCTATTTTCAACCAGTGTGCCGTGGCACACTAGTGTGCGGCGAGACATGGTCAGGTGTGCCGCGAAGCTCAGCAAGAGAGAGAAAGAAAGCAAGAGAGAGAGAAAGAGAGAGAAAGAAAGCAAGAGAGAGAGAAAGAGAAAGAGAGAGAAAGAAAGCAAGAGAGAGAGGAAGAGAGAGAGAAAGAGAGAGAAAGACAGAGAGAGAGAGAGAAAGAAAGGCAGGGAAGGAGGGAGAGATAGAAAGAGAGCAAAAAAGAGAGGAAGGAAGGAAGAGAGAAAGAAAGAGGGATGGAGAGAGAGAGGAAGGAAGGGAAAGAGAGAAAGAGGGAGAGAAATAGAGCGAAAGGGAGGAAGAGAGAGAGAAAGAGAGAGAAAGAAAGAAAGAGAGAAAGAGAGAGAGAGAAAGAAAGCAAGAGAGAGAGAAAGAGAGAGAGAAAGAGAAAGAGAGAGAAAGAAAGGCAGGGAAGGAGGGAGAGAGGAAGGAAGGGAAAGAGAGAAAGAGGGAGAGAAATAGAGCAAAAGGGAGGAAGAGAGAGAGAAAGAGAAAGAGAGAGAAAGAAAGAAAGAGAGAGAAAGAGAAAGAGAGAGAGAAAGAGAGAAAGAAAGCAAGAGAGAGAAAGAAAGGCAGGGAAGGAGGAAGAGAGGAAGGAAGGGAAAGAGAGAAAGAGGGAGAGAAATAGAGCGAAAGGGAGGGAGAGAGAGAGAGAGAGAAAGAGAGAGAAAGAAAGAAAGAGAGAGAAAGAGAAAGAAAGAGAGAAAGAGAGAAAGAAAGCAAGAGAGAGAAAGAAAGGCAGGGAAGGAGGAAGAGAGGAAGGAAGGGAAAGAGAAAGAGGGAGAGAAATAGAGCGAAAGGGAGGGAGAGAGAGAGAGAGAGAGAGAGAATTTTTTTGTGCAAACTTTTTAGCCCCCCCCCCACTCCCCCCTGCTCAATGTGCCCCATGATTTTGTATATGTAAAAAATGTGCCGCAGCTCAAAAAAGGTTGAAAATCACTGATCTGGACAACAGTTCATTTGCTGACTGTTCAAAGATACACCGGCATTTGAAATTGTGACTTATGACCCACGTAATTGACCGTGTCCACCCCCTTCCCACCAACCAGGGAGTGCCATCAATCACATCCACCAATGGAGCACTTTTGTGGGCTGTTGGAGCTCACTCCACTCCAGCCGCTGTAGGTCAACCCTGGGAGACAGCCTTGAATAACAGAGGCCTGGGGTGTGCTCCTGTCTTTGGCTTTGTGGGGCTTCATCCATTTCCCACCCCCCTTTGCCTCTAGGGCAACTCGAGAGGAGGCAGGTTGAAGGCTTTATTTTTATTTTATTTTTTTAGATCTAACAAATAGGCCTGTATTACAGTCAAAGACCATCAATACAATAATAATAATAATTTAAAAAACAAAAACAAAAAGAACCCATCCAAGAACCGTCTCAGATTCCTAGAATCTAGACATTTTACTATCTCTTTGATCCCAGTAGCAGATTCTTGGGTGGTAAATGTAGTCCTCGACTTACAGCAGTTCGTTGGCCATCCAAAGTTGGTCGTCACCCAAGTTAACAAAGACATGCTAGGGTGTTGAGGTTCTTGGACAAATGACTTATAAAATTCATGACTTTTAGCTGACCAACCCAAATCGACCCATTGTAAATGTACAAAAGATGTACATATCTCGCTATGAGTCGCTTTGCGACTTGACCACGTTGAAGCATCCCTGATTAAAATTCGGACGCTAGGCAACTGACTCCTATTCTATTCTATTCTACCCTGCCCTACCCAACTCTACCCTACCCAACTCTACTCTACTCTACTCTACTCTACCCAACTCTACTCTACTCTACTCTACCCCACCCAACTCTACTCTACTCTACCCAACCCTACCCAACTCTACTCTACTCTACCCTACCCAACTCTACTCTACCCTACCCAACTCTACTCTACTCTACCCTACCCAACTCTACTCTACCCTACCCTACCCAACTCTACTCTACCCAACTCTACTCTACCCTACCCAACTCTACTCTACCCTACCCAACTCTACTCTACTCTACCCTACCCAACTCTACTCTACCCTACCCTACCCAACTCTACTCTACCCTACCCAACTCTACTCTACCCAACTCTACTCTACCCTACCCAACTCTACTCTACTCTACCCTACCCTACCCAACTCTACTCTACCCTACCCAACTCTATTCTACTCTACCCTACCCTACCCAACTCTACTCTATTCTACCCAACTCTACTCTACTCTACTCTACCCTACCCAACTCTACTCTACTCTACTCTACTCTACCCTACCCAACTCTACTCTACTCTACCCTACCCAACTCTACTCTACTCTACTCAACTCTACTCTACTCTACTCTACCCTACCCTACTCTACTCTACCCTACCCAACTCTACTCTACCCTACCCTACCCTACCCAACTCTACTCTACTCTACTCTACTCTACTCTACTCTACTCTATTCATTTCTATTTATTTCTATTCTATTCATTTCTATTCTATTCTGTTTTTATATCTCTTCTATTCATTTAATTGCATCTCATTTCTATTCTATTCATTTCTATTCTTATTTATTTATTCTTTGTCCAATATACAATACATATGGAATGAAATAGACATTAAGTAGTATATATAGGGATAGTAAGTAAAAAAGAAGAGGAGTGGATGAGAGGGAGAGAATATATAGGATATACGAGAAAAGGAAAGGCAATTGGACAGGTTAGGCACATCAGTGCACTTATGTACGCCCCTTACTGGCCTCTTAGGAACCTGGAGAGGTCAACCGTGGAGAGTCTAAGGGAGAAATGTTGGGGGTTGGGAGTTGACACTATTGAGTCCGGCAATGAGTTCCACTCGTCGACGACTCGATTGTTAAAGTCATATTTTTTACAGTCAAGTTAATATTAAGTTTGAATCTGTTGCGTGCTCTTGTGTTGTTGCGGTTGAAGGTGAAGTAGTCGTTGACCAGAAGGACATTGCAGCATATGATCTTGTGGGCAATACTTGAATCGTGTTTTAGGCACCGTAGTTCTAAGCTTTCAAGACCTATTCTATTCTATTGATTTCTATTTTATTTTTATATCTATTCCATTCTATTGTATTTTATTCTATTGTATTTTAATTTCTATTTTCTTTTCCATTCTTTTTTTCCTCCTTTCCTTACACTTTCTCTCCCAACGAGGTCTCTGTTTCTTAAGGGAGAAAACCCGATGGGGAGATTGGCGGTGGGGGGCCAGACGGTGTGAGTTGGAGGCGAATTCAGGACTTGGGCACGAGGGGAAGAGGTGGCACATTTTGGAGAGGCAGGGGGACCTTTGGACGCCAGCGAAGGCTGGAATCGGAGGACCGAAGATCACGGCCAGAGACAGGCCCGTGATACGCAAGAGATAAAGAACTGGGTGAAGGTCATGAGAAGTCTTTGGCGAGAAGAGAAAGGGGACTTTGGGCAGCCCCCGCAAACCTCAGTGGCCAGGCAGCCTCGATTCGGTCAAAATGCTGGCTGGATTTACACAACCCTGCGGAGCCAGGCTCAGCTAAAACCTGGCCCTGAGGACCGCAGTGATATCAATCACTACACTAAGAGTCTGCGGAGAGGGGCGGCATACAAATCTAATAAATATTATTATTATTATTATTATTATTATTATTATTATTATTATTATTATTATTATGATGATGATGAATAAGGACGATGACAGTAGAGCCAGTCTAAGTGAAAAGCTAGAAATAGGCCAGGTTTGACCAGCAATGGAATAGAAGGAGGGAGGGGAGGGAGGGGGAAAGAGAGACAGTAGGGAAGGAGAGAGGGAGGAAGGAAGGGAGGGAGGGAGGAAGGGAGGGAGAAAAGAAGGAAAGGAGAAAGAGAGACAGGGAGGGAGAGAGAGATGAAGGAAGGAAGGGAGAAAGGAAAAAAAGAAGGAAAGGAGAAAGAGAGGAGGGAGAGCGGGAGGAAGGAAGGAAGGAAGGGAAAGAGAGAAGAGAGGAGGGAGGGAGGGTGGAAGGAAGGGAAAGAGAGATGAGAGGGAGAAAGGATGGAAGAAAGGAAGGAAGAAACGGAAGGAAGGAAAGAGAAGGAAGGAAGAAAGGAAAGGGGAAAGAGAGGAGGGAGGGAGGGTGGAAGGAAGGAAGGGAAAGAAAGATGAGAGGGAGAGAGGGAGGAAGAAAGGAAGAAAATAAAGGAAGGAAGGAAAGAAAGAAAGAGATAAGGATGGAAGGAAAGGGGAAAGAGAGGAGGGAGGGAGGAAAAAAAGAAAGAAAGGGAAAAGACAGGAGGGAGGGAGGATGGAAGGAAGGGAAAGAGAGATGAGAGGGAGAGTGGGAGGAAGAAAGGAAGGAAGGAAAGAGAGAAGGAAGGAAAGGGGAAAGAGGAGGGAGGAAGGAAGGAAGGAAGGAAGGAAGGAAGGAAGGAAGGAAGGAAGGAAGCATACAATAGATTCAAACTCAATGTGAACCGCTCCAAACTTGGCTGCAGAAGATATGACTTCAGCAACACAGCAGTCAATGCCTGGAATGCACTAATAATGGACTCTGTGGTTTCTTCCCCAAACCCCCAAAATCTTTAACCTTTGACTGTCTTCTGTTGACCTTCCTAAGAGGTCTATAAGGGGCGTGCATAAGTGCACCATTTGTGCCTACCGCCCCTGTCCTATTGACTTCTTTTATCTGTATTTACTTTGCTGACGTTTAGGTTTATATCCATACCTGCTATCTGGTACATGTCCAAAACAGGTAGAATGAATGAATGAATGAATGAATGAATGAATGAATGAATGAATGAATGAATAGGAGGGAAGGATGAAAGAAGGGGGGAGGAAGGGTTAGAGAGTAAGAAAGGAAGAAAAGAAGAAAATCTTGGGTTCCATGATGGTCATAAGTGGAGGACCGGCTGTATTGGTAGCTGTCTGATTTATATTTTATTTATTTATTTATTTTTATTTATTTATTTATTTATTTTGTCCAATACACAATGAGGGTTTTAGTGGGTATATATCTATATACACATAGTAAAATACATGATGAAGGTTATAGAAGAGATACTCATGGTAAAATATATCTAAGAAAGAATAGAAGTGAAGATATAGGAATAGAACATGTCAATGAAAGAATAGAAGAAGAGATAGAGGAATAGAAGAAAGGTATAGGAGGTATAGGAGAGCAATAGGACGGGACGGAAGGCACTCTAGTGCACTTGTAATCACCCCCTTACTGACCTCTTAGGAATCTGGAGAGGTCAACCGTAGATAATCTAAGGGTAAAGTTTTATTTATTTTATTTTATTTATTTATTTTGTCCAATACACAATGAGGGTTTTAGTGGGTATATATCTATATACACATAGTAAAATACATGATGCAGGTTATAGAGGAGATACTCATAGTAAAATATATCTAAGAAAGAATAGAAAAGAAGATATAGGAATAGAACATATCAATGAAAGAATAGAAGAAGAGATATAGGAATAGAAGAAAGGCATAGGAGATATAGGAGAGCAATAGGACAGGGGACGGAAGGCACTCTAGTGCACTTGTACTCACCCCTTACTGACCTCTTAGGATTCTGGAGAGGTCAACCGTAGATAATCTAAGGGTAAAGTTTTATTTATTTTATTTTATTTATTTATTTTGTCCAATACACAATGAGGGTTTTAGTGGGTATATATCTATATACACATAGTAAAATTCATGATGAAGGTTATAGAGGAGATACTCATAGTAAAATATATCTAAGAAAGAATAGAAGTGAAGATATAGGAATGGAACATATCAGTGAAAGAATAGAAGAAGAGATAGAGGAATAGAAGAAAGGTATATAGGAGATATAGGAGAGCAATAGGACAGGGGACGGAAGGCACTCTAGTGCACTTGTACTCGCCCCTAAATAAATAAATAAAATATCTATTATTATTATTTATTATAAATATTCTGATTCTTGTGCCCCATTTCCCTGTGCCCAAATGCCAATTTCTCCCAAATCCATACTCACTGTTTGCCATGGCTCCGCTTGGCTCCTTCTGACAGTCTCTCCAATCTACTCGCCCCGTTTAATCATTAATTGACCACTTCAGGGATATCGGTGGCCGGCCAGATCAGCGTTGGTCGGGTCACACCGCCTCCTCTTGCCTTCGCTGGGAAATGGGCTCGCAGTTGTCTCGGGATGAATTAAACCAGACACAACCCCCTTTCTAATGCCCGGTGGAGTGACCCCATCCGGTTAACGCTGACCACTAGGAAAAGCCGGACGTTTTTATTTTCACGCTTTGGGGTGGGCAAGAAAAACATTTCGGAAGAAAGTGGTCCTCTTTTTAAAAAATAAAATAAATGGAAAAACCAAACTTTATTGAAATTTGGGAGACAAAGTAAAAAGGAAGATGAAGTTGTATTTGGAATGAAAAGGGGAGGGAAGGAAGGAAGGAAGGAAGGAAGGAAGGAAGACAAATGGGTAGAAATCAGGAAAGGGAAACAGAACGGAAAAGGGGAAGAGACAGGAAAAGATAAAGGGAAAGGAGAGAAGCAGTTAAAAGAAGAAGGGAAGGGAGGCAGAAAAAGGAAAAAGTGAAGAGTAGGGAAGAAAGGAGAGGGGAGAAGAGGAGAGGAAAGAAGGAAATGAAAGGAAAGAGGAGGGAAGGAAGGAAGAGGAAAGGGAAGGGAAGGAAGGAAAGAGAAGGAAAGAAGAGGAAAGGAAAGAGAAGGAAAGGGAAGGGGAAATGGAAGGGAAGGAAAGAAAGAAGAGGAAAGGAAAGAGAACGAAGGAAAGGAAAGAGAAGGAAAGGAAAGGAGAAAGGGAAGGGAAGGAAGGAAAGAAAGAAGAGGAAAGGAAAGGAAAGAGAAGAGAAGGAAAGGAAATAAACGGGAAGGGAAGGAGAAAGGGAAGGGAAGAAAGAGAAGGAAAGAAGAGGAAAGGAAAGGAGAAAGGGAAGGGAAGGAAGGAAAGAAGAGGAAAGGAAAGAGAAGGGGAGAGTGAAGGGAAGGGAAGAAGAGGAAAGGAAAGAGAAGGAGAGAGGGAAGGGAAGGAAGGGAAGAGAAGGAAAGAAGAGGAAATGAAAGAATGAAGGAAAGGAAAGGGGGAAGGGAAGGAAGGAAAGAAGAGGAAAGGAAAGAGAATGAAGGAAAGGAAAGAGAAGGAAAGGAAAAGAAAAGCTGGAATTAATGTAGCATTTCCCAATTCCCTTGAAGAAAACTTTGGGGCATCCCTTTTCCTTTTTTAAAAGAAACAAACACCAACCCACCCAAGTTGAAGAAAAATTAATAGGGATAAATCAAACCATCTCCACTTGATTATGGCCAAACTTTGCAAGAACAGCTCTCTTTTTTGAGGAGGGGAGAAAAAAACATCTTCAGAAAGGGATAAAAACCGTCACTCCAATGCCCTCTACAAGAATTCTCTCCTTGCTGGCCTCTTTTAATTTAATTGATTTAATTCTCTAGGCTGCCCCACTTTTCCTCAGCCCCAAACAGCAGAATTACTGCAGGAAAATTATTTCCCACGCCCAGCTTGAATAGGCTAAAGGAAGTGAACAGTGATTTTCCAAGGAATTAAGCAAGAATTCCTGAATTTACTTTAGGAGGGAAGATAATCTTTTAAGAAGTTATTTCGTTTTTCTCCCTTCCCAAAAGGGATTAAAGCGGAGTCCGTTTCAACAATGGAAATATATTTCCTTTTGTCCAGCCCTCCTTTGTAAGGTTGTTGTGGAGAAAAATAAGACAGAAAAGGGAATTATTTGTGTTCCTCAGGGATATTGCTAGTCCTCGACTTACGACGATTTCGTTTAGTGACCATTCGTCGTTAGAAAAAGCAGTTCGGTTCCGTTCGGTTTGAAAAAGCGGAGAAAACTCCCAACAAATGTCTCGCTTAGTGACAGGCAGTTTGGGCTCCATTGTGGTTGTAAAGCGAGGCCGACCTGTATATATATATGTGTGTTTATTGAATAAATAAAATGTAAGGGTCGTTGGGAGGGAAATTGGCTACGTTTTCGGCAAATCTAAGCCAATGAAAATATAATTAAAAATAAATGTTGAGGTAAAGAAGACAGTGAATATTTATTTGGGGCGGGGACGATGGGTATTGTGGTCTGGCCCCTCCTGGAAGGTGCAATAATAAGGAAATTATTGTATTATTATTGTATTGTATTGTATTGCAGTCATGGGCTTACCTAGGTATGCCCATGTTTCACCAACACTCCGCAGTCTGCATTGGTTGCTGATCAATTTCTGGTCACAATTCAAAGTGTTGGTTACGACCTTTAAAGCCCTTAATGGCATTGGACCAGAATATCTCCGAGACCGCCTTCTGCCGCATGAATCCCAGCGACCGATTAGGTCCCACAGAGTGGGCCTTCTCCGGGTCCCGTCAACTAAACAATGTCGGTTGGCGGGCCCCAGGGGAAGAGCCTTCTCTGTGGCGGCCCCGACTCTCTGGAACCAACTCCCCCCAGAAATTAGAACTGCCCCTACTCTCCTTGCCTTTCGTAAGCTCCTTAAAACCCACCTTTGTCGTCAGGCATGGGGGAACTTAATCACCTCCCCCAGGCATGTACAATTTATGCATGGTATGTTTGTATGTATGTTTGCTTAGTAAATGGGTTTTTAAAAATATTTTAAACTATAATTTAGATTTGTCATGAATTGTTTTATTCTGTTGTGAGCTGCCCCGAGTCTGCGGAGAGGGGCGGCATACAAATCTAAATAATAAATAAATAAATAAATAAATAAATAAATATTATTATGTTGAGAGTCATCCTGAGTCTTCGGAGAAGGGCAGCATGTAAGTCCAATCAATCAATCAATCAATCAGGCAATCAAATATGTAACAGACAGAGACATAGAAACATAGAAACATAGAAGTCTGACGGCAGAAAAAGACCTCATGGTCCATCTAGTCTGCCCTTATACTATTTCCTGTATTTTATCTTAGGATGGATCTATTTTTATCCCAGGCATGTTTAAATTCAGTTACTGTGGATTTATCTACCCCGTCTGCTGGAAGTTTGTTCCAAGGATCTACTACTCTTTCAGTAAAATAATATTTTCTCATGTTGCTTTTGATCTTTCCCCCAACTAACTTCAGATTGTGTCCCCTTGTTCTTGTGTTCACTTTCCTATTAAAAACACTTCCCACGAATGTATTTAGTACAATAACCTTTATTTGAAAAGTTTCAAAACGCCTGCCCTCTTCATAGAAGAGTCAGCACCCAAGGTTTATAAAAAGTGACACGAGTAGCCAAATAACACGAGTAAAACTTGAGTAGTAAAAACGTTCAGTCACAGAGTAATATTTTACCTCTGCAAATATTGAGAGGTCAAAAAGAAATAATCAATATTTGTTTTGGGGTGTTTTTTTTTAAAGCATAGAAAGGAAAAATACAAACACACACACACATAACACTACCAGGTAAGTAGATACTGCATCTTTAAATGTCCTTATTTGACCTACGTTTATATAAAAAGGTAAAATTATACCTCTTAAAACCCCTCTGCCCAACGCAAATGAGCTGATGTCATTATAAACGGCATTAAAGATGGTTTTAAAATGGTCTTCCTCGAGAGGAATCTCAAAAGCAGCATGCATGTTTTGCCATTTGTTTTTCAAACGGAGAGCCCTGCTAGGTAGGCCAAGTTTCAAATGGAGGCTTAGAGGGTCATCGGTCAGACTGCCCTGGGTTGGACTAAATGACCTCTAGGGATCCTTCCAATCCTGCGATTCGAGGATTCTTCAATGTATACAGGGGTCCGATTCATTCATATATATATGTATCACATGTTTTTGAACAGCTGAGCCACCAGACCTGATCCCTTCAGCTCTGTACCAGGGAGGGGCTATATGTTTTTTATACCAGGGTGATCCGACATAAAAAACATATATGTATGTATGTATGTATGTATGTATGTATGTATGTATGTTTTCGTAGATTTTCACGGGTACAGGTATGATGGTCTTGGTATATTTGGGTTTCTTCCCGTGTAGGATTTGGAAATTTCTGGCGACGTTTCGATGAGGTCCCACTCATCATCTTCAGGCTGGTGTTTCTGTCCTTGTTCTAAGGCGAACACTGCGAGACCTAAGCTGCCTTCCTTCTATAAATACTGGTGGCTGGGTGTGGTTTGATGGCTCAGCAATTGCCTGCTGTGTAGAAACTTCCTGGTGAGTCAGTGGGGTAACACCTGGGGTCGTTGATGTAGCTGAAGTATGCTGATTAGTTAATGGTTGTTGATTAGGCTTGATATCCTGAGTAGTTGGAGCTTGCAGGCTACTTGATTGTTTTACAATGTGTGTTCTGAGTCTGGTTTCTATGGCTGGGATACGTTTGGGGGCTGGTTTCCAGATGTCTGGTAGGCGGGAGGTATCATCCCGCTTGTTCATATTTTGGGGATGTTTTTCTATCTCGATGGCTTCCATGATTATTCTTTTGCTGTAGTGTTCTGTTTTGGACATTAGTACTGTCAAAATCAATTTCATGTCCTGTAGTTTTGAAGTGTTGGAAAAGGGAGGAGGTTTTTTCTTTTTTCCTTAATGCATTCTTATGTTCTGCAACACGTGCATTTACTCTCCTGTTAGTTTGTCCAATATATGTGGCTGGGCAGATTTTACACGGTATTTGATAAACTCCCTGGTTTTCTAGCTGGATATTGTCTTTCGGGTTTCTTAGGATGTTGGCTATTTTTTTATCTGTACCAAAGACACCCCCCAAGAACCAAGACACAGAACAGGACAATGGCATCGCCCTCTTCCCTTACATCAAAGGCACCACAGATAAAATGAGCAAAATTCTCTGCAAACACAACATCAGGACAGCCTTTGGTACAGATAAAAATACTCACTGGGACTTGAACCTGCAACCTTTGCCTTGTAAGGCAGAGAATTATATATATCCTAGTCTCCCTTAATTTTCAAATTCAGCAAAAAAACATGTAACACATACAGATAGACTTGTCGGCTATCAATAAAATTAACTGCCTTGGAAATGGCCCTGGGTTGGGCCGAGAGGCAAAAAAAAAGGAGCTGTGATGTTCCTTCAATACACCAGGGTGATTCGACACAAAAATATGTAACCCTTCCCTGGTGCAGAGCTGAAGGGATTGGATACTGTAGCCTAGAGGTTAATGCTCTGCCTTACAAGGCAAAGGTTTTGCAGGTTCAAGTCCCAGTGAGGGTATGGCTAGCTGATGAGGCCAAAATAAGACCGAAATAGATCTATCCTAGTCTCCCTTAATTTTCAAATTCAGCAAAAAAAAACATGTGACATATATATAAATGATATTATATATGTAGATTGTTCTGAGTTCGGATTTTGCCCCGTGTAATATTTTGAGTGTCTATGCGACGTTTCGGTGAAATCACATTCACTATCATCAGGCTGAAGTTTTAAGCTTCGTGCTGTTGTAAATATGGAATGTTTGTAACTGCCATTTCTTCCTTATATATAGTGTTGGGGGTGGAGATTTGGTTTGAATGTAGCAAATAGATTGGGTGACTATGTTTTAGTGATTTGATTGGTTGGTGAAATCACAATTACTTGAAGGATTGACATGGTGATTATTATGAAATGTTTTTTTTGTTTAAGGCTGGTTTCCAAATCTCTGGTAGGCGGGACGTATCATTCCTTTTGTTCATGCAGAGGGGGTGTTTCTCAATCTCTATAGCTTCCATAGTAATTCTTCTATATAAATTTTCTGTTTTGGAAAGTAATTTAGTTTTTTCAAAGTCAATTCCGTGCCCTGTTTTTTTAATGTGCTGGACAAGGGAGGAAGTCTTTTCTTCTTTTTTAACTGCATTCTTGTGTTCTGCAATGCGTGCGCTCACTCTTCGATTGGTTTGTCCAATGTATGTGGCTGCACATGTTTTGCAAAGGATTTCATAGATTCCTTGGTGTTCTAGTCGGATTTTATCTTTTGGGTTCCTTAGGATGTTTGATATTTTTTGGTTAGTGACAAGTGAAGTTTTGATATTATGTTTGTGCAGAATTTTACTAATTTTGTCTGTGGTGCCCTTGATGTAAGGGAGGAGGGTGGTACCATTATCCTGTTCTTGATCTTGATTTTTGGGGGGTGTCTCTTTTTTGATTAGGTTTGTGATTGTTTTCCTTTCGGATCCATTAGAAATTAATACATCTTTGAGTTTGTTCAATTCAGTTTTTAAGTGCTCATGGTCAGCTAGGCGTTTGGTTCTGGTGATGAGAGTTTTGGCTACTGAGGTGATCTGTGTGGGGTGGTGGTGGGAGTGTGTACCATATATATATATATAGTGGCACTGTAGGGGTGGGATTGGGGGGGTTTCCTCCAAACTGCACAGAATCTTACCTAGTGGTTCTCCCCAACCCCCCCAACAGCCCACTCCCCCCGAAGGTGGGAACTAAGGACAATGATCCCTATCAGCCCCCATCCTGTTTCCCGCCCATCGTGCACAGCGTCTGACTCGACAAAGCTGAAAAAATTGCAAACGCTTCCCCATCTTTAGGAATTCGTCCTCCCGCTCGCGCCGTTTTCTCCGTTGGAAAATTGGCTTCCCCCCCCAGAGGCGGGGGGCTGGGTTGGGCGCGGAGGGGTCTTTTTCTTCTTCTTGAAGACAGGAATGGGGGGCGGTGGGGCAGCCGGCGGGGACAAGGGGCTGGCGGCCTCGGTGGAAACCTGCACTTTGATGTTGCTCTTGAAATATTGGCGTCGGGCCCCCACGTCTTCTAGGGATGGGTCGTCGGCAGAGGTGGTGGGAAGACCAGGAGCTTGGGTGGGCCTGGGCAGACCCTTGGTGTCTCTCAGGGGGTGGGTGGACGTTGAGTCCAGGTCCGTGCCGAGAGGAGAACCCAGCGAAGCCAGTGGGACAGATCCCTTGGCATTCAGGGAGGAATTCCAGAATTCTGCAGGAGAACGAGAAGAGATAGAGAACTTAGAACGATAGGGCCTGGAAGGGACCTTAGAGCTCTTCTAGTCCAACCCCTTGCCCAAGATAGAAGGCCTTACCCTCCTCCTGAAAACCTCCAGTCACCACTTCTGGTGGCAAGCTGTTCCACTGGTCAATTGCCCTAACTGTTAGGAAATATCTCCTCAATTCTAAGTTGGGTCTCTCCTTGATTATTTCCCATTCTTCTCATGCTGCCTCCCCTAGATATTCTAGATTGGATCTTTCTTTAACAAGCGTTCACCTGTTGCTTTTTGTCCTGTCCTCAAGGGCTTTGGAAAATAGGTTGACTCCTCTTCTCTGTTGATAGCTGTTTAAGTATTTGTTTGTTTATTTATTTGTTTATTTGTTTGTTTGTTTATTTATTTATTTATTTAGTTAGTTAGTTAGTTCAGTGATTTTCAACCTTTTTTGAGCCATGGCACATTTTTTACATTTACAAAATCCTGGGGCACATTGAGTTGGGGAAGGGGGGCGGCTAAAAAAAGTTTGGACAATTTTTTTTTCTCTCTCTTCCTCCCTTCCGCTCTTTTCCTCTTTCCCTCCCTCTTTCTCTCCCTTCTTTTTTCTCTCTCTCTCCATCCCTTTCTCTCTTCCTTCCTTCCTTCCTTCCTCTCTTTTTTGCTCTCTTTCTCCCTCCCTCCCTACCTCCCTCTATGTCTTTCTCTCTCCCACCTTTCCCTCCTCTCTTTCTCTCTCTCTCTCTTTCTTTCTTTCTTTCTCTTGTTCTCTTTCTCTCTCTCTTGCTTTCTTTCTCTCTCTCTCTCTTGCTTTCCTTCTCTCTCTTTCTTCCTTTCTTTCTCTCATTTTCTTTCTCTCTTTCTTTCTCTCTCTCTCTCTTTCTTTCTCTCTCTCTTGTTTTCTTTCTCTCTCTGAGCTTCGCGGCACACCTGACCATGTCTCAAGGCACACTAGTGTGCCGCGGCACACTGGTTGAAAAACACTGAGTTAGTTAGTTAGTTATTTAGTCCAATACACAATGAGGGTTTTAGTGGGTATATATCTATATACACATAGTAAAATACATGATGAAGGTTATAGAGGAGATACTCATAGTAAAATATATCTAAGAAAGAATAGAAAAGAAGATATAGTAATAGAATATATCAGTGAAAGAATAGAAGAAGAGATATAGGAATAGAAGAAAGGAATAAGAGATATAGGAGAGCAATAGGACAGGGGAAGGAAGGCACTCTAGTGCACTTGTACTCGCCCCTTACTGACCTCTTAGGAATCTGGAGAGGTCAACCGTAGATAATCTAAGGGTAAAGTGTTGGGGGTTTGGGGATGACACTATGGAGTCCGGTAATGAGTTCCATGCTTCGACAACTCGGTTACTGAAGTCATATTTTTTACAGTCAAGTTTGGAGCGGTTAATATTAAGTTTAAATCTGCTGTGTGCTCTTGTGTTGTTGTGGTTGAAGCTGAAGTAGTCGCTGACAGGCAGGACGTTGCAGCGTATGATCTTGTGGGCAATACTTAGATCTTGTTTAAGGCGTCTTAGTTCTAAACTTTCTAGGCCCAGGATTGAAAGTCTAATCTCGTAGGGTCTTCTGTTTCGAGTGGAGGAGTGAAGGGCTCTTCTGGTGAAGGATCTTTGGAAGACAGTTATGTCCCCAGTAATCTTTCTCTTGCTTAAAGAAGGCATACCTAGTTCCTTTACCTAATCCTCGTACAATTTATCTTCCAGTCCTTGAAGAATAGAATGGAACAGAACAGAAAATGAAATAGAAATTGGAATAGAAAGTAGAATAGAAAATAGAATTAGAATAAAAATGAATAGAAAATAAGAGAATATTATAGAATAGAATATGAATTGAATATGAATATGAATAGAATTGAATAGAGGAATGGAACAGGGAACAAAATAGAAATAGAATAGACCAGTGTTTTTCAACCATGTGCTGTGAGACATGGTCAGGTGTGCCGCGAAGCTCAGAGAGAGAGAAAGAAAACAAGAGAGAGAGAAAGAAAGAGAGAGAGAGAAAGAGCAAGAGGGAGAGAAAGCAAGCAAGCAAGAGAGAGAGAAAGAAAGAAAACAAGAGAGAGAAAGCAAGAGAGAGAGAGAGAAAGAAAGCAAGAGAGAGAAAAAGAAAGAGAACAAGAGAGAGAGAAAGAAAAAAAGAAAGAGAGAGAGAAAGAGAACAAGAGAGAAAGAAAGCAAGAGAGAGAGCAAGAGAGAAAGAAAGAAAGAAAGAGAGAGAGAGAAAGAGAGGGAGGGAAGGTGGGAGAGAGAAAGACATAGAGGGAGGGAGGGAGAAAGAGAGCAAAAAAGAGGAAAGAAGGAAGAGAAAGAAAGAGGGATGGAGAGAGAGAGAGAAAAAAGAGGGAGGGAGGGAGAAATAGAGAGGAAGGGAGGAAGAGAGAGAGATAACTTTTTTGTCCAAACATTTTTTAGCCGCCCCCCCCTCCCATGTGCCCCATGGTTTTGTAAATGTAAAAAATGTGCCGCGGCTCAAAAAAGGTTGAAAATCACTGGAATAGACTATAGATATGAATAGAATGGAATAGAATAAAACAGGAGGTAGAGAGTAGTGCAGAGCAGAATATAGGGGAGAGGAGAGGAGGAATTAGGAATAGAAATAGGAGCTGGAAGGGACTTTGGAGGTCTTCTAGTCTAGCCCCCTACTCTAGCAGGAGACCCTATACCATTTCGGATAAGTGACTGTCTATTCTTAAAAGCGTCCAGTGCTGGAACACACACAATTTCTGGTGGCAAGCTGTTCCACTGGTTAATTATCCCCACAATTACATGTTGCTTCTCTCTTTCATTAGTTTCATCTTTGTTGTTCTTCTCTGCCCTCTTTCTGAGATCTCGGCATCTGGGTTTTTTGGTATTGTGGTGACCAAAACTGGATGCGATATTCTAAAGTATACGCAGTGTAAAAGCGATATAATCGCTTCTTGTGATAAATCTTGATGCCGTCCCAAATTCCAGACTTTTGAGGACTCAAAGATCCAGAGGCCCAGATGGAGGTATATGGATTGAGGAATCCTCGAAGGTGAGATCCATTGGGTTGAGCGACTCACCTAGTCCCAGGTGAGCAATGGCTTCCAGCTCCTGGCAGGTGGAAGCCTCCCAGATCGGCTGCGGGAGACGTAACGCAAGAGGCAGGACGTCCCTTAAAGAGGGGAGAAAAAGAAGAACCTCCTTCAGAGTTACCAAACCCATAAGGCTGCTTTCGAAAGTCAGAAACCTTCTATAGGTAGCCCTCGACTTAACGGCTCTCAAAATATTCATAATCTGAGAAAGAGTCCATGATAACAAGGTCAGCTAGCATAGCAACTAAATCAGCCAATGGGAGCTAACTACTTCGGAGTCTGTGCAGAGAATCAAAACTGAAAGCTTAAGCTTAAGACAGGGCGTGGCTCAGTCCACTCTGCGCTTGTCTGTTCTGCTAAAATGAAACTAACTCTTCTCCTTGTGTAACTACATTGAAGAAGAACTCTATGAATGGTATTATAAATGCATCTGTTATTATGTTTATAAAGAGGTGAATGACTCCAGCTGATTCAGTTATCTGTGTGTGTGTATATGGTTTTGATTTTTATGCAACAAACTCTAATAACAACCCCCTATTGAAAACCGAATCTCCATCACTAAGCAATGCAGTTGTTCGATTATTTTTAAAGTGAACTACTGCCGTTGTTAAGGGAATCTAGTTAATCAGAATAGAGCTGAGAGGGATCACTTACGGAACTGAGCAGTAAGAAGCAATAAGATGGAGAAGCGTGGGGAAACTCTGATCGGATCCTTCCAGTGTAACAGCTAGGAATTTTAAAAAAAATTAAAAGGATATTAAAATATGAAGAGGAGAAATGTGTTGGTCAGATGTGCTGATATCCTTAATACCTAAAACAGAGACAGACCATGAAAAAATCCAAAACTATAGACCCGTATTCCGCCTGCATTCGGACTATAAAATATTTATTGCAATATTTGCAGCAAGAATAAAGAAAATATGGAATGAATTGATATATCATAACCAAAGTGAGTTCTTACCAAAACGCCAGATTGGGAATAATTTAAGAACAATTATCAACACGTTGGAATATTATGAAGACCACTCGGAAAAACGGATGGCAGTGGTTTTTCCTTGATGCTCAGAAAGCATTTGATAACATAAACGGGACATTTATAAAACTGCAATTAGAGAAAAGGCCTTTTTATCTTCTCTCCAGCGCCGAGATTCATTTCCATCTGCAAATCAGTTGCAAAATAAAAATACGGATAGCCCTCGACTTACAATGGTTCATTTAGTGACCGTTTGTAGTTACAACGGCACTGAAAAAAAAACATTTTTCACGCCTATAACTGTTGCAGCATTTCCCCCACGGTCACAAGATCAAAATTCAGATGCTTAGAGACTCAAATTTATGATGGTCGTGATGTCCCGCAGTTATATGATCACATAGACAGACCTTCCGATGAGCCACATCAACCGGGAAGCTAGTTTCACTTAACGACTGAGTTACTAACTTCACCACTGCAGAGATTCCGTTAACCCGTGTGGCAAGGAAGGTCATAAAATGGGGTAAAATTCACTTAACAACCGCATTGCTTAGCAACAGAAATTTTCGGCCCCCATTCTGACTGTAAGTGAAGTACAGTGGTACCTCTACTTACGAACTTAATTCATTCCATGACCAGGTTCTTAAGTAGAAAAGTTTGCAAGAAGAAGCAATTTTTCCCATAGGAATCAATGTAAAAGTGAATAATGTGTGTAATAGGGGAAACCACAAGGAGGGTGGAGGGCCTGTTTCCTCCCAGGAGATTCCTAGAGAGGCCCCATGGAGGCTTCTCCCTGCCATTTCGGCCCTGTTTCCTCCCAGGAGATTCCTAGAGAGGCTCCACCAAGGCTTCTCCCCACCTTTTCCAGCCTTGTTTCCTCCCAGGAGATTCCTAGAAAGGCCCCACAGAAGGTTCTCCCCACCTTTTCTGGTCCTGTTTCCTCCCAGGAGATTCCTAGAGAGGCCCACGGAGGCTTCTTCCCGCCTTTTCCGGTTACAGTTTCGGAGGCTCGGGTTTGTAAGTGGAAAATAGTTTTTGAGAAGAGGCAAAAAAATCTTGAACACCTGGTTCTTATCAAGAAATGTTTGTAAGTAGAGGCGTTCTTAGGTAGAGGTACCACTGTATTACCCTGTAAAATTGACTTCCTCCATAGAATTTGCTGATAAGACGGTCACAAAAGCGGATCACTTGAGCCTGGGATATTTCAACCATCCTAAATATGAGTCAGTTGCCATGAATCCACAGAGAGGGCTGGCATATAAGTCCAATCAATCAATCAATCAATCAATCAATCAACAATAAAATAAATAAAATAAATAAAATAAATAAAATAAATAAAATAAATAAAATAAATAAAATAAATAAAATAAATAAAATAAATAAAATAAATAAAATAATAAATAAAATAATAAATAAAATAAATAAAATAAATAAAATAAATAAAATAAATAAAATAAATAAAATAAATAAAATAAATAAAATAAATTAAATAAATGTCTGGGTTTTGATCATGTGACCCTGGGGATACTGCTCGTTTTTCAATGTCGTCGTAACTTCGAACGGTCACTAAGTCCAGGACAACACCGAAAAAAACCATACAGAGAATTGACTTTTTCTGTTTCAATCATGTGAGATTTAACCTGATTTTAAAACAATATAAAACATTTTTTAAAAACCCTGATTTTATGAGGCTCTCCTACTTTTTCTCAAAAATGCCAGCCCGGTCTTACCTGCCCTTTCTTGGTGTAAAAGGTACGTTGTCACGAAAGCAGGCGATGAACCATTCAAAAGACGGAGACAGAGAACCTGGCATTGACGTGTGTTGGATCTTCGCACCAGAAATGTCTACAGGGAAGCGATAAAACAGGTCATGGCAGAGGCAAAGCAAGGGGAAGGGGAATTCTGGGAAATGAAATGAATTTAAATACGTAAGTCAACGAAAATAGTTGACCAATATGATTTCTTTCCTACTTCTTTCTACCTTTCTTTCTTTCTTTCTTTCTTTCTTTCTTTCTTTCTTTCTTTCTTCCTTCCTTTCTTCCTTTCTCTTTTTTTAACCTTTCCCTTTTTCTTTCTTCTTTCTTTTCTTTCTTTTTTCTTTATCATGGGTAAATTTAATCTAGGCTTATGTGATACGATAACTGGGCAATTATTAAATAAGAATAAATTATAGTAAATATACTTAATTGGTTTAGAAAAAAGAACGGTAGGCTGTTGAACTTCAAATTTAATTTTAATTTAATTATTTAATAGAAACATAGAAGATTGACGGCAGAAAAAGACCTCCTGGTCCATATAGTCTGCCCTTATACTATTTCCTGTATTTTATCTTAGGATGGATCTATGTTTATCCCAGGCATGTTTGAATTCAGTTACTGTGGATTTACCAACTTCTGCTGGACGTTTGTTCCAAGGATCTACTACTCTTTCAGTAAAATAATATTTTCTCATGTTGCTTTTGATCTTTCCCCCAACTAACTTCAGATTGTGCCCCCTTGTTCTTGTGTTCACTTTCCTATTAAAAACACTTCCCTCCTGGACCTTATTTAACCCTTTAAGTTATTTAAATGTTTCAATCGTGTCCCCCCTTTTCCTTCTGTCCTCCAGACTATACAGATTGAGTCCATGAAGTCTTTCCTGATACGTTTTATGCTTAAGACCTTCCACCATTCTTGTAGCCCGTCTTTGGACCCGTTCAATTTTGTCAATATCTTTTTGTAGGTGAGGTCTCCAGAACTGGACACAATATGTTAATTTTGTTTATTTTCATTGTTTAAATAAAGTCTTTCCTTTGGGCAAAAAAAGTAATTTGAATAAGGATAACATTATCCCCAGTATATAATGGAAGAAAATAGTTTCAATTGATTTTCAGAAAAATAAATCTCACAACATAGAAAAGAAATGAATTTCCCAAAATTCCCCAGCCAGAACAACCCTTGTTGAGAATTCTGGGAGCTCTCTGCTTAGGCTCAGAGGCCCTCTTGCTGGCCACTCACTCCTCCCAGGTCCTATATCCGGTCATTACCCCTGCTGGCTCTCGTTGCAAGATGTGGAGGGCTGCGGCCGAATTGATGCCCAACTGAAGCCAAACGGGTTGGGTGAGCCTCAGGCGTCCCACCAGGCTGATGTTACTGGGCAGGGAGACGGCCCCTTGGCGAGGGTTGGCATAGGGCTCGGGGTAGTCATAGGCCGGGTTGGAGGTCATCCTGGTCAGGAGATGAAAGTTGGGCTCCTTTAAGTCCTCGGGAACGCTGGAAAAAAACGGAAAGAGTCTTAAACATACTCAAGAAAAACCAAAGGCACACAGAGCCAGGGTGGCGCAGCAGGTAGAGTGCTGTACTGCAGGCCACTGAAGCTTACTATAGATCTGTAGGTCAGAGGTTCAAATCTCATCACCGGCTCAAGGTTGACTCAGCCTTCCATCCTTCCGAGGTGGGTAAAATGAGGACCCGGATTGTGGGGGCAATAGGCTGGCTCTATTAAAAAGTGCTATTGCTAACATGTTGTAAGCCACCCTGAGTCTAAGGAGAAGGGCGGCATAGAAACATAGAAACATAGAAGACTGACGGGAGAAAAAGACCTCATGGTCCATCTAGTCTGCCCTTATACTATTTTCTGTGTTTTATCTTAGGATGGATATATGTTTATCCCAGGCATAAAAATTGAATAAATAAATAAATAAATAAATAAATTTACTAGAAGAGCCCTCCACTCCTACGCAACGAGACTTACAATCCTAGGTTTAGAAAGCTTAGAACGACGTCGCCTTAAACACGACCTAAGCGTCAAATCGTCTGCTACAACATCCTTCCCGTCAACGGCTACTTCAGCTTCAACCACAACAACACACGAGCACACAATGGATTACAAACTCAAAGTCAACCGCTCCAAACTCGACTGCAGGACATACGACTTGAGTAACCGAGTAGTTGAGGCCTGGACTCTGTAGTATCATCAGCTAACCCCCAAAACTTTACCCTTAGACTCTCCGCTGTTGACCTCTCCCGATTCCTAAGGGGCATGCATAAGTGCACCAGCGCACGCCTTCCGTCCCCTGTCCTAATGTTTCTCTCTTACTAGTATCATGTATATAAACATTGTTATATCTTTGTCTACTACCAATACGTACTTGACAAAACAAGTAAATAAATAAAAAAATAAATAAATAAATAAAAATTAAAAATAAGTATCTATCTATCTATCTATCTATCTATCTATCTATCTATCTATCTATCTATCTATTTATTGGATTTGTGTGCCGCCCCTCTCCGTAGACTCGGAGCGGCTAACAACAGCAATAAAAACAGCATATAACAATACAATATTAAAACAGCTAAAACCCATTATTATAAAAACCAAACATACACACAGACATACCATGCATAAAATTGTAAAGGCCTAGGGGGAAAGAGTATCTCAGTTCTCCCATGCTTGGCGGCAGAGGTGGGTTTTAAGAAGCTTACGAAAGGCAAGGAGGGTGGGGGCAATTCTAATCTCTGGGGGGGAGTTGGTTCCAGAGGGCCGGGGCCGCCACAGAGAAGGCTCTTCCCCTGGTCCCGCCAAGCGACATTCTTTAGTTGACGGGACCCGGAGAAGACCCACTGTGGGACCTAACTGGTCGCTGAGATTCGTGCGGCAGAAGACGGTCTCGGAGATAATCTGATCCGGGGCCATGAAGGGCTTTATAGGTCATAACCAACACTTTGAATTGTGTCCGGAAACTGATCGGCAACCAATGCAGACTGCGGAGTGTTAGTGTAACATGGGCATATTTGGGGAAGCCCATGACTGCTCTCGCAGCTGCATTCTGCACGATCTGAAGTTTCCGAACACTTTTTAAAGGTAGCCCCATGTAGAGAGCGTTACAGTAGTCGAGCCTCGAGGTGATGAGGGCATGAGTGACTGTGAGCAGTGACTCCCGGTCTAAATATGGCCGCAACTGGTGCACCAGGCGAACCTGGGCAAATGCCCCCCTCACCACAGCCAAAAGATGTTTCTCTATTCAGTATCTATATCTATACGTATGTATGTATGTATGTATGTATGTATGTATGTATATATTTCAATTTCTAGGGTTTTTTTCTCCCAAGAAAGTCCTTTTCCTAAAATCAGAGCCCAAAGCTTGCTCGCTATCTTTGGTGGAGTCAGAACTTGTGTGGGTGTGTGAAAGGGGGGGAAGTTAAGCATCGGGCTGAGCCTGAGCGGTACCAACCTTGCACTGTTGGAAAACACAGCAGGGGCGAGAGGCGGTGAGTCAGCACCATGGCAGGGATCCACATGGAAGAGCAAATCTGGGGAAACAGAGAGAGCAAAGGGGAAAAAGAAAGAAGGAAGGAAGGAGGAAGGGAGGAAAGAAGGAAGGAAGGAAGGAAGGAAGAATTAAGGAGGGAGGGAGAAAGGAGGGAAGGAAGGAAGGATTAAGGAAGGAGGGAGGGAGGGAGGAAGGAAGGAAGAATTAAGGAAGGAGGGAGGAAGGAAGGAATTAAGGAAGGAAGGAAGGAAGGAAGGAAGAATTAAGGAGGGAGGGAGAAAGGAGGGAAGGAAGGAAGGATTAAGGAAGGAGGGAGGGAGGAAGGAAGGAAGGAAGGAAGAATTAAGGAAGGAGGGAGGAAGGAAGGAAGGAAGAATTAAGGAAGGAGGGAGGAAGGAAGGAAAGGAAGGAGGAAGGAAGGAAGGAATTAATGAAGGAAGGAAGGAAGAATTAAGGAGGGAGGGAGGGAGGAAGGAAGAATTAAGGAGGGAGGAAGGAAGGAAGAAAGAAAGGAGGAAGGAAGGAAAGGAAGGAAGGAGGAAGGAAGGAAGGAATTAATGAAGGAAGGAAGGAAGAATTAAGGAGGGAGGGAGGGAGGAAGGAAGAATTAAGGAAGGAGGAAGGAAGGAAGGAAGAATTAAGGAAGGAGGGAGGAAGGAAGGAAAGGAAGGAGGAAGGAATTAATGAAGGAAGGAAGGAAGAATTAGGGAGGGAGGGAGGAAGAATTAAGGAGGGAGGAAGGAAGGAAGAAAGAAAGGAGGAAGGAATGAAGGAAGGAAGGAAGAATTAAGGAGGGAAGGAAGGAAGGAAGAAAGAAAGAAAACATTGAAAAAGAAATGCCACATTTTTATCCTCCTGTCTGCTCCCCTCTTTCAAAGGGAGAAACCCCCATTTAGGGAATTTGGGGGTCGGTGGGCTCATGAATTTCATACACATCTCCCCTCCAGAGCATCAAATAGGATTGCACAAAAAAAACAACCCATGAATGACTGGATCTGGTGTGTGTGAGTGTTTTTCCGCCTCTTGCCCCCCCTCCCCTAAAAATAAAATAATTTCATTTGAGATTGGAAGCTCTTCGGCACAGAAAATCGCCCACGCTTGGCTGAAGCTCTGGGCAACTTCGCTTGAAGGCAGAACTATTTGTGCACTCCTCCCTCCCCCCCAGCAGATATTTATTAATTTATTAGCATTTATTTATTTGTTTGGAACCTGCCTTTATTTATTATTATTTTTACAAATAACTCAAAGGGGCGGAACGTAGCCAAGGCCACCTTTCTCCTCTTATTGTCAGATTTCTGGATTTGTTGACTTGTTCATTTATTGATTTATTGACTTGTTTATTTCTTTGTTGGTTTGATTGATTGATTGATTGATTGATTGATTGATTTCTATGCCGCCCTTCTCCGCAGGCTCAGGGCGGCTCACAACAAGTATAGGCACCACAATAGATCTAGAAACATAGAAGATTGAGGGCAGAAAAAAGAACTCCTGGTCCATCTAGTCTGCCCTTATGCTATTTCCTGTATTTTGGATGGATCTATGTTTATCCCAGGCATGTTTTAAGTTCAGTTCCTGTGGATTGACCAACCACGCCTGCTGGACGTTGGTTCCAAGCATCTACTACTCTCTTTCAGTCAAATAATATTTTCTCACGTTGCTTCTGATCTTTCACCCAACTAACCTCAGATTGGGCCCCCTACTCTTTCAGTAAAGTAATAGAATAAATAAGAAATCTAAAGTGAAAAATACAATCCAGTTCCTTCAAGACAATCCTCCACAAACATCCCATATACAGTGATGTGCTGGTGCCTGGAGGCTGTTGGGGTCTGGATTTGGCACCTGTCCACCCTGCCAAAAGCACCAAAACAGGGTTCAATGACCGTAGGATTCCTGCCCTTGATTGGCCAGCAAACTCTACATCTCCACCCCATGTCCAGTCAACGAAGCAGTGGAGGTGATGTGCCGGTGCCTGGAGGCTGTTGGGGCCTGGATGGGTGTCAACAGACTGAAATTCAACCCGGGTAAAACGGAGTGGCTGTGGGTCTTGCCTCCCAGGGACAATTCCATCTGTCCGTCCATAACCCTGGGGAGAGAATTATTGACCCCCTCGGAGAGGGTCCGCAACTTGGGCGTCCTCCTCGATCCACAGCTCACATTAGAGAAACATCTTTCAGCTGTGGCGAGGGGGGGGGTTGCCCAGGTTTGCCTGGTGCACCAGTTGCGGCCCTATCTGGACCGGGACTCACTGCTCACAGTCACTCATGCCCTCATCACCTTGAGGTTCGACTACTGTAATGCTCTCTACATGGGGCTACCTTTGAAGAGTGTTTGGAAACTTCAGATCATGCAGAATGCAGCTGCGAGAGCAAATATGCCCATGTTACACCAACACTCTGCAGTCTGCATTGGTTGCCGATCAGTTTCCGGTCACAATTCAAAGTGTTGGTTATGACCTATAAAGCCCTTCATGGCATCGGACCAGAATACATCCGGGACCGCCTTCTGCCACACAAATCCCAGCGACCGGTTAGGTCCCACAGAGTGGGCCTTCTCCGGGTGCCTTCGACTAAACAATGTCGTTTGGCGGGACCCAGGAGAAGAGCCTTCTCTGTGGCGGCCCCGACCCTCTGGAACCAGCTCCCCCCAGAGATTAGAACTGCCCCCACCCTCCTTGCCTTTCGTAAAGTTCTTAAGACCCATCTCTGCCGTCAGGCATGGGGGAACTGACACATCTCCCCCGGGCCATACAGTTTATACATGGAATGTTTGTGTGTTTGTTTGCTTTTAAAAATGGGGTTTTTAGTTTTTTTAAAAAATTATTAGATTTGTTTTTACACTTTTCTTGTTATTGTAGTGAGCCGCCCCGAGTCTGCGGAGAGGGGCGGCATACAAATCTAATAAATAATAATATAATAATAATAATAATAATAATAATAATAATAATAATAATTCTCGTGCGGAGCTAAATGGGCCCAAGCCTGCCAGCAAAGGTGAGTTTTTAAAGTCTTGTGGAAGGCCAAGAAGTGGAGGAGCAGTACAAATCTCTCAAGGGAGTTGATTCCAAAGATTTGTCCTCCTGAGCCTGGCCTATCTTGGAGGGCTGTTGGGAAGACCCAGCCCCTCCCCAAAAAAACTTTAACCTTAGATTGCCTGCAGTTGCCCTCTCCCCATTTCTAAGAGGTCTGTACGGGGTGTACATATTATTATTATTATTATTATTATTATTATTATTATTATTATTATTATGTCAATACAACACAGCAAATGAGATCACTATGCTGGATTTTGTATTTCATCACCAGTCGGGCGCTTCCCAAGCACCTAGGACTGCGTGATGTAGCGGCGGATTATGTTTGCCGATCCCAGTAAAGTGGCCTTTTGCAATTGACAGATGGAGATTTTGTCAATTCCAATGGTTTTCAAATGTCCGCTGATATCCTATGGCACTGCGCCCAGCGTGCCAAGTACCACTGGGACCACTTTCACTGGCTTATGCCAGAGTCGTTGCAGCTCGATTTTTAGATCTTCGTATTTCACTAATTTCTCTAGCTGCTTCTTCTCAATTCTGCTGTCCCCTGGGATTGCGATGTCGATGATCCATACTTTCTTTTTCTCCACGATCACAATGTCTGGTGTGTTATGCTTCAGAATTCGGTCAGTCTGAAGTCGGAAGTCCCACAGTAGTTTTGCTTGCTCATTTTCGACCACTTTTTCGGGCTTATGATCCCACCAGTTCTTTGCCACTGGTAGATGGTAGTTCCGGCACAAGTTCCAGTGGATCATCTGTGCCACAGCATCATGTCTGTGCTTGTAGTCAGTCTGTGCGATCTTTTTGCAGCAGCTGAGAATGTGATCGATGGTTTCATCTGTTTCTTTACAGAGTCTGCACTTTGGATCGTCTGTTGATTATTATTATTATTATTAGTAGTAGTAGTAGTAGTAGTAGTAGTAGTAGTAGTAGTAGTATTAATTAGATTTGTATGCTGCCCCTCTCCGAAGACTTGCATAAGGGCACCATTGTGCCTACCGTCCCTATCCTACTGTCTTTTCTTTAATCGTTACCTTTTTAATATTTCTACAAACTACTGCTATCCTATACTGTACATGTTTGCCAGACAAATAAACAAACAAACAAACAAATAAATAAAATTTAAAAATAAAATAATAAAATAAAAAGATCACACAATACCACTTTATAATGCCTTGGTAAGGCCACACTTGAAATTCTGCATTCAGTTTTGGTCGCCACGATGCAAAAAGGATGTTGAGACTCTAGAAAGAGTGCAGAGAAGAGCGACAAAGAGGACTAGGGGACTGGAGGCTAAAACATATGAAGAACGGTTGCAGGAACTGGGCATGGCTAGTTTAATGCAAAGAAGGACCAGGGGAGACAAGACAGTGGTCTTCCAATATTTCAGAGGTTGCCACGAAGAAGAAGGAGTCAAGCTGTTCTCCAAAGCAAAAGAGGAAGGAAGGAAGGAAGGAAGGAAGGAAGGAAGGGGAGAGAAATAAAAAGGAAGGAAAGAGAAAGAAAGAAAGAAAGAAAGAAAGAGACATGATAGTAGTGTTCCACTATTTCAGGGGTTGCCACAAAGAAGGAGTCAAGCTATTGTCCAAAGCAAAAGAGGAAGGAAGAAAGAAAGAAGGAAAGAAGGAAGGAAGGAAGGAGAGAAAGAGAAAGAAAAAATGGAAGGAAAGAAAGAGAGAGAGAGAGAGAGAGAGAGAAGGACCAGGGGAGACATAACAGTGTTCCAATATCTCAGGGGTTTCCACAAAGAAGAAGGAGTCAAGCTATTCTCCAAAGCAAAAGAGGAAGGAAGGAAGGAAAGAAGGAAGGAAGAAAGAGAAAGAGAGAGAGAAGGACCAGGGGAGATATGATAGTAGTGTTCCAATATCTCAGGGGTTTCCACAAAGAAGAAGGAGTCAAGCTATTCTCCAAAGCAAAAGAGGAAGGAAGGAAGGAAAGAAGGAAGGAAGAAAGAGAAAGAGAGAGAGAAGGACCAGGGGAGATATGATAGTAGTGTTCCAATATTTCAGAGGTTGCCACGAAGAAGAGTGAGTCAAGCTATTCTCCAAAGCAAAAGAGGAAGGAAGGAAGGAAGGAGAGAAAGGAAGGAAGGAAAGAAAAAGAAAGAACGAAAGAAAGAAAGAAAGAAAGAGACATGATAGTAGTGTTCCACTATTTCAGGGGTTGCCACAAAGAAGGAGTCAAGCTATTGTCCAAAGCAAAAGAGGAAGGAAGAAAGAAAGAAAGAAGGAAAGAAGGAAGGAGAGAAAGAGAAAGAAAAAATGGAAGGAAAGAGAGAGAGAGAGAGAAGGACCAGGGGAGACATAACAGTGTTCCAATATCTCAGGGGTTTCCACAAAGAAGAAGGAGTCAAGCTATTCTCCAAAGCAAAAGAGGAAGGAAGGAAGGAAAGAAGGAAGGAAGAAAGAGAAAGAGAGAGAGAAGGACCAGGGGAGATATGATAGTAGTGTTCCAATATCTCAGAGGTTTCCACAAAGAAGAAGGAGTCAAGCTATTCTCCAAAGCAAAAGAGGAAGGAAGGAAGGAAAGAAGGAAGGAAGAAAGAGAAAGAGAGAGAG
Organism: Erythrolamprus reginae; assembly: GCF_031021105.1. Classification (NCBI taxonomy): domain Eukaryota; kingdom Metazoa; phylum Chordata; class Lepidosauria; order Squamata; family Dipsadidae; genus Erythrolamprus; species Erythrolamprus reginae. The sequence goes on along the minus strand of NC_091962.1, from coordinate 6,422,936 downwards.
AAGGACCAGGGGAGATATGATAGTAGTGTTCCAATATTTCAGAGGTTGCCACGAAGAAGAGTGAGTCAAGCTATTCTCCAAAGCAAAAGAGGAAGGAAGGAAGGAAGGAGAGAAAGGAAGGAAGGAAAGAAAAAGAAAGAACGAAAGAAAGAAAAAAGGAAAGGAAGGAAGGAAGAGGAGGACTAGGGGAGACATGTTAGTAGTATTCCAATATCACAGGATTTACCCCAAAGAAGAAGGAGTCAACCTATTCTCCAAAGCACCTGTGAGGGTAGAACAAGAAGCAGCGGGTGGAAACTAAACAAGGAGAGAAGCAACTTAGAACTAAGGAGAAATTTCCTGGCAGTTAGAACAAATAATCAGCGGAACCGCTTACCACCAGAAGTTGTGAATGCCCCAACACTGGAAGTTTTTAAGAAGATGCTGCCTGAAGCAGTGTAGCGTATCCTGCCTAAGCAGGGGGTTGGACTAGAAGACCTCCAAGGTCCCTTCCAACTCTGTTGTTATTGTTAAAAAGGAAAACTTGATGGGAGCCAAAATCTAATCCGATCTGCCCATTCCACATACACACCCTGCATTCCTAATCCCATCCAGGTGTGTCCAGGTGAGGGAGGGTGTGGATGCTGGAAAGAATTTTAGGGAGGGGAGGGAGAGAGCACCCAAGCATCCCTGTCCTCCCCCCCTCCAACCCCCTCCATCCCACCCATAGCTGGTTCCATGGGGGCATATCGCAACCCCTAAGTTTTCACGTGGAAAAATGCGCCTCTTGCTCCACGTTGCCCAGTTAAGAAACTGGGGGAGAGGGGAGAGATGTGGGGGTGGTAGATCTTCAGCCCCAAATAAAAATGACCCCCCTCCCCAGCTAAAAAAATGACTTTCCTCTCCCCCCCCCCCGTGGGTTTCCCCTATCAGAAGACACAAAATAACAATCCCCCTTTTGATGTGGGTAGGGCCGAGAGGACGGTACCACAACACCCATTGCTCCCAGCCTTGCGAGACACCCCCCTCCCACAACACCCCTTTCTCCCCCCCCCCCATTGCAAAACTGCCCCTAAATCTCAAGCAAACGTCAGTCAAGTCAGGAATACATCAATAAAAAGAAAAAACTCCCAGTTTTTCTCTCTACGGTTGGCCCCCTCCCATCTTTTCCAAAAGCCACCCCCCCTCCCCAAATTAAAAATGCCCCCCATCCCTGCCACTTTGGATCACCCCAATAACCCTTTGCACCCCCTTTTTGCAAAGTCTCAGCTGGTTGGAGTCAAAAACCTGATTCCTGTCTGATAACAATAACAATAATAATGATAATATCTCCGGAAACCTCCTCTCCTGTGGCTTTCACCATTGATCCATCCTGCTCCCTCCCATTTTTTTTCAAAAGTCCCCTTCCTAAGTTATAAATGCCCCCCTCCCAAACACTTCAAAGCACCCCAATAACTCTTTGCACCCCCTTTTGCGAAGTCCCAGCTGGCTGGAATCAAAACCCTGATTTCTGCCTGATAGCAATAATAATAAATGATAATATCTCAGGAAACCTCCTCTCCTGTGGCTCTAACTATTGAGCAAACTTCCCCCCCCATTTTTTTTTTCAAAAGCCCCCCCTCCCAAGTTATAAATGCCCCCCCAAAACACTTCAGAGCACCCCAATAACCCTTTGCACCCCCCTTTGCAAAGTCCCAGCTAGCTGGAGTCAAAACTCTGCCTGATAACAATAACAACAATGGTGACGATGACAATATCTCACAATTCTTGTGGCTCTAACCATTGAGACATCTTGCCCCCCTCTCCCCTCTCCCATTTTTTCCCCAAAGCCCCCCTCCCTAAGTTAAAAACGCTCCCCCTCCAAAAAATGCCCAGTAATTCTTTGCACCTTTTGTAAAGTCCCAGGTAGCTGGAGTCAAAAACCTGGTTTTTGCCCGATTACAATAATAATATCTCAGGAAGCCCCTTTTCTTGTGGCTCTAACCATTGAGCAATCCTCCCCGCTTCCCTTGTGCAGGGGAAATTGGCACCCAAACAATTTTTAAAAAAGAGAGACTTACAAGATTGCAAAGGGACAGTTGTAAAATTTGCCACCAAACCTTCTTCTAAGCCGGGCTTCTCCTTCCCTGGAGTCCCATCGGTGTGCCTGGTCCACGTGATTTCCCCCACTTCTGCTTTCCACACACCCAGGGAAGTGAGGTTGTCAGCATACACAAACACACACACACACACACAGACACACAAACACACTGCCTCCCAAAGGGAGGGTGAGGCCCAGGCACGCAGTTGGCAGCTGCCTGGAAAGGAAAAGAGGTGGGTGGCACTCTAAGAGACTGCCTGCCCCATTAAAAATAAAATAAAAATATATTTTTTTAAATTCTGATAAACCAAGTTTGGGAAAGTTGAGCAGCCTCACCTGATGCCACCAGAGATGTGGACCGGGGGGGGGGGGGGGACGTGCCTACCGTCCCTGTCCTAATGTTCCCTTTTTATTCGTAGTCCATTTTGTGTATTCATAATTAGCTTCAGACTTCAGGAATATAGAATAAGGAATGGAATAGAATAGAATAGAATAAGACATGGAATGGAATATAGAATAAGGAATGGAATAGAATAGAATAAGGAATGGAATAGAATAGAATAGAATAAGGAATGGAATAGAATAGAATAAGGAATGGAATAGAATAAGGAATAGAATAGAATAAGGAATAGAATAAGGAATAGAATAGAATAAGGAATAGAATAGAATAAGGAATAGAATAGAATAAAATAAGGAATGGAATAGAATAGAATAAGGAATAGAATAGAGTAGAATAAGGAATGGAATAGAATAGAATAGAATAAGGAATGGAATAGAATAAGGAATGGAATAGAATAAGGAATGGAATGAAATAGAATAAGGAACAGAATAGAATGGAATAAGGAATGGAATAGAATAGAATAAGGAATAGAATAGAATGGAATAAGGAATGGAATAGAATAAGGAATAGAATAGAATAAGGAATGGAATAGAATAGAATAGAATAAGAAATGGAATAGAATAGAATAAGGAATAGAATAGAATAAGGAATGGAATAGAATAGAATAGAATAAGGAATGGAATGGAATAGAAAAAGGAATAGAATAGAATAAGGAATGGAATAGAATGGAATAAGGAATGGAATATAATTGAATAGAATAAGGAATGGAATAGAATAAGGAATTGAATAGAATAGAACAGAACAGAAAAAGGAATAGAATAGAATAAGGAATGGAATGGAATAGAATGGAATAGAATAAAATAAAGAACCGAATAGAATAAGGAATAGAACAGAAACTCCAAAAATTAGAATATCTTGCAAAAGTTCATTTATTTCAGTAATGCAACTTAAAAGGTGAAAGGTAATATATGAGACTCATTACACGCATGGCAAGATAGTTCAAGCCGAGATTTGTCATAATTGTGACGATTATGAAAATCCCAAATCCACATGCGATCAAATAAAACAAGGATTGTACATAGAACAACACCGGACCTCTGAAAAGTATAAGCATGCATATGTAACTCAGTACACTTGGCTGGTTTTGCAACAATTCCTGCCTCAATGTGGTATGGCATGGACGCTATCAGCCCGTGGCACTACTGAGATGTTATGGAAGACCAGGATGCTTCAGTAGCGGCCTTGAGCTCTTCTGCGTTGTTCGGTCTCGTGTCTCTCTTCTTTCTCCCTTTTCAGGTCAGGTGAGTTTGCTGGCCAATCAAGGGCAGGAATCCTACGGTCATTGAACCCTGTTTTGGTGCTTCTGGCAGGGTGGACAGGTGCCAAATCCTGCTGGAAAATGAAGCCACCATCCCCATAAAACTCGGCTACAGAAGGAAGCATGAAGTGCTCCAAAATCTCCCGGTAGACGGCTGCGTTGACCATAGACTCAATGAATCCAGTCGACCAACACCAGCAGATGACATGGCTCCCCAAATCAACACAGATGGTGGAAACTTCACACTGGACCTCAAGCATCCTGCAGTGTGTTGCCTCTCCATTCTTCCTCCATACTCTGGGTCTTTGGTTCCCAAATGAGATTTCCCCAGTCTGCCTTGATTTGGGGGCGCTGACTTCATTTTCCAGCAGGATTTGACACCTGTCTACACTGCCAAAAGCACCAAAGCCTGGTTCAATGACCGTGGGATTCTTGTGCTTGATTGGCAACCAAACTCAACTGACCTGAACCCCAAAGAGAATCCATGGGGCATTGGATGAAGTGGACAAGGCCATTGGAGCTGTGAGTTCCGCCACCTGTTTACTGGATCCATGGCCCTCCTGGTTGGTCTCGGCCAGCAGGGAGGTGACACGGAGCTGGGTCCAGGAGACTACCAACGCTTCCTTGGGGAGGGGAGTTTTTCCAACACTCTATAAAGAGGCGCTCGTGCGCCCCCTCCTCAAGAAGCCTTCCCTGGACCCAGCTGTACTTAATAACTATCACCCAGTCTCCAACCTTCCCTTTATGGGGAAGGTTGTTGAGAAGGTGGTGGCGCTCCAGCTCCAACGGTCCTTGGAAGAAGCCGATTATCTAGGTCCCCAGCAGTCGGGTTTCAGGCCCGGTTACAGCACGGAAACTGCTTTGGTCGCGTTGATGGATGATCTCTGGCGGGCCCGGGACAGGGGTTTATCCTCTGTCCTGGTGCTCCTTGACCTCTCAGCGGCTTTCGATACCATCGACCATGGTATCCTTCTGCACCGGCTGGAGGGGTTGGGGGTGGGAGGCAGTTCTTCAGTGGTTCTCCTCCTACCTCTCCGGTCGGTCGCAGTCGGTGTTAGTGGGGGGTCAGAGGTCGAATCCGAGGTCTCTCCCTTGTGGGGTGCCTCAGGGGTCAGTCCTCTCCCCCCTGCTATTTAATATCTACATGAAACCGCTGGGTGAGATCATCCAAGGGCATGGGGTGAGGTATCATCAGTACACTGATGATACCCAGCTTTACATCTCCACCCCATGTCCAGTCAACGAAGCAGTGGAAGTGATGTGCCGGTGTCTGGAGGCTGTTGGGGCCTGGATGGGTGTCAACAGACTCAAACTCAACCCGGATAAGATGGACTGGCTGTGGGTTTTGCCTCCCAAGGACAATTCCATCTGTCCGTCCATTACCCTGGGGGGGGGGAATTATTGACCCCCTCGAAGAGGGTCCGCAACTTGGGTGTCCTCCTCGATCCACAGCTCATATTAGAGAACCATCTTTCAGCTGTGGCGAGGGGGGCGTTTGCCCAGGTTCGCCTGGTGCACCAGTTGCGGCCCTATCTGGACCGGGAGTCACTGCTCACAGTCACTCATGCCCTCATCAGCTCGAGGTTCGACTACTGTAATGCTCTCTACATGGGGCTACCTTTGAAAAGTGTTCGGAAACTTCAGATCGTGCAGAATGCAGCTGCGAGAGCAGTCATGGGCTTACCTAGGTATGCCCATGTTTCACCATCACTCCGCAGTCTGAATTGGCTGCCGATCAATTTCCGGTCACAATTCAAAGTGTTGGTTATGACCTTTAAAGCCCTTCATGGCACTGGACCAGAATATCTCCGAGACCGCCTTCTGCCGTACGAATCCCAGCGACCGATTAGGTCCCACAGAGTGGGCCTTCTCCGGGTCCCGTCAACTAAACAATGTCGGTTGGCGGGCCCCAGGGGAAGAGGCTACTCTGTGGCGGCCCCGACTCTCTGGAACCAACTCCCCCCAGAGATTAGAACTGCCCCTACTCTCCCTGCCTTCCATAAACTCCTTAAAACCCACCTTTGCCGTCAGGCATGGGGGAACTGAAACACCTCCCTCGGGCATGTACAATTTATGCATGGTATGTCTGTATGTATGTTTGTTAGTAAATGGGGTTCTTTTTAAATCTTTTAAAATATTTTAAATTTATTTGGATTTGTCATGATTTGCTGTATCTTGCTGTGAGCCGCCCCGAGTCTGCGGAGAGGGGCAGCATACAAATCTAAATAATAAATAAATAAAATCCTGATTAAAGTTCAAATCACAGAAGGGTATGGCTAGCTGATGAGAGCTAAATAGCTTGAAATAGATCTATACTAGTCTCCCTTTATTTCTTTATCAGCAAAAAAATAGAAGTTTGATAGATAGATCTATCTATCTATCTATCTATCTATCTATCTATCTAATCTATCTATCTAATCTATCTATCTAATCTATCTATCTATCTACAGTATATATATCTAATCTATCTATCTATCTAATCAATCAATCTAATCTATCTATCTAATCAATCTATCTAATCTATCTATCTAATCTATGTAATCTATCTATCTATCTAGAGATAGAGATAGAGAGAGAGAGATGATAGATAGATAGATAGATATAGATAGATAGATAGATAAGTAGATAGATAAACATAATGGATGGATGGATGGATAGAAATAGATGGATGATAGATAGATAGATAGAATGGATGGATGGATAGAAATAGATGAGATAGAATAGATAGATGGATGATAGATAGGTAGGTAGGTAGGTAGGTAGATAGATAGATAGATAGGTAGGTAGGTAGGCAGGCAGGCAGGTAGGCAGATAGGTAGACAGACAGATAGATTAGATAGATAGATATATTAAGGGATATAGATGTATTAGTGTTTTAGTTACAATAACGTGAAGGACTAGATGACAAAAAAGCAGATATTAGGTTTTTTTGTGTATAAACAAAAGAAATTACACGATGTATAAAAAAATAAGCCGTGAATGGAAAAATGTAAATCAGGATAGACACTGATAATAACAGAAAACAGTAAAAAGTGATACCTGTACTGTGATTTTAAACTCAATAAAAACTTTTTTTTTTTAAATGTTCAACTGAGAATTACCCATCCTTAAAAAAAAACCAGGAATACAGAGAAGAATTTAAACTTTGGTGCTTTTATTTGACATTCTGGTGCTTTATTTATCTTCCATCCATTTTCGGCTTCACTTCTCCTTTTTTGGGGGGGGCAAGCACGCTTAAAAATTGCAGGGGAGAACCCCCCCCCCCAAAAAAAAAACAAAATAAAAATTCAGAAGAATCGCCCAACATCCGGTATATCCCGATCAACCAGCTCGTTCTTGGCGAAATCATTCCGATGTTTTTGGCAGCCTCCATCCGAACAAGCTTGAGAGGGTAATCGCCACAGGGTCTCCTTTCCATTTCCAGAAAAAAAGTCCGGTTTGATTTTGGAGGTGTGTGGAGAGGGGGATGCTGAAAACACACACACACACACACACCGGCCTCCGCCATATAGGATACGCTAAGCTTTATGTACGGAGTATTTGCCTTTTTGGAGCTGGGAAACGTAGATCTTGGTTTTGGTAGCGTCTTCCCGGCGCAGCCAAACTTCTCCGGTGCTGATGGCTGTAATGACGGCCCTGGGAATCAAGACACCATTGGGGGGGGGCAGAAGGAAGGGGGAAAAGAGGGGGGGCTCAGTATAGCATTCGGTGAAGGGAGTCTTCTACTTGTGACAAAGAAGCCACCAAATTTTCGTGGCTAAGCGAGACCGTTGTGTTAAGTTCACATGGGTTGTTAAGTGAATCGGGCCTTCCCGTTGGGTTTTGATCCGCCAAAGGGGATGCTGTGAGCCCTGGATGCTGTGACCGTCGTAGGTAGGGGTCAACTGCCAAGGTTACGACATTAGATCAAGCAACGGCTGGGGATGTAAGTGATGGTTGTAAGTGTGAAAAACAGTCGTAACTGCAAACCGTGAGCGGTTGTAAGTTGAGGACAACCTCTGGAGGAGATGGGAATGGAAAGAATAGAAGGAGGGAGGGAGGAAGACAGAGGGAAGGAAGGAGAGGGAAGGACAGAGGAAGAAAGGAATGGAAGGGAGGGAGGGAGATAAGAATGAATGAGGGAAGGAAGGATGGGTAGAAGGAAGGAAGGAGGGAGGGAGGAAGAAAAGAAGGAAGGAGACAGGAATGAAAGGGAAGGATGGATGGATGGATGGATGGATGGGCAGAAGGAGGGAGGGAGGAAGGAAAGAAGGAAGGAAGGAAGGAAGGAGACAGGAATGAAAGGGAAGGAAGGATGGATGGATGGGCAGAAGGAAGGAGGGAGGGAAGGAGGGAGGGAGGATGGACAGAAGGAAGGAGGGAGGGAGGAAAAAGAAGGAAGGAAGGAAGGAGATAGGAATGAAAGGGAAGAATGGATGGATGGAAGGAAAGAAAAAAGGAAGGAGGGAGACAAGAATGAAAGGGAGGGAAGGAACGAAGGTGGAGTGAGGGAGGAGATGGGAATGGGAGGGAGGGAGAGAGGGGGGAGGAAGGAAAGAAGATGAGAATGAAAAAAGAGAGAGAGGGAGGGAGGAGATGGGGATGAAAGGGAAGGAAGGGAGAGCGAGGGAGGGCGGGTGGAAGGAAGGAGAGCTCTGACCCCCCACCCCACCCTTTTGCAACTCACTGGACGGGCGTCTCTTCTCCCACTTGCAGGAGGATGTTTTCCCCTTTGACGTAGACCTCGTCCTCATAATGCAGGTGGCCATCCTCGCAGTGGGCGGCGAAGAGAGGTGGGGAGGACAGCTTCTCCGCCTTCAGGGGGCCTGGAGGAAAGAGAGGAGGGGCTAAAGGGGAGGGGGCTCAGGGCTGTCCGGGCTGGGAGAAAGGAATGACCTGGGGGGTCAGGGGAACGGCCAAGGGGTTGAAAAAGAACCAGGAATAAAGTCCTTGGAGCCAATGGCCAGGAGGAAGGGACATCTACCAAGGGACCCTCCCAAGTTTCGTGCACTGTAAAGGGGGGGGGGGGTAGAAGAACTATCAAATTTTCAAGGTTCTGTTAAAATAACCTTACAATAAAGATCAGAAGTTAAGAATTAGAATTAGAGTGAATTAGGACGAGGTGGATGGCTTTTTAAAAATATTTTTCTTTTCAAATGTTTTGCTTCTCCACTTAAAAGCCTCTTCAATTCTTCTTCTCCACCACCACCATGCTGGCTGGGGGATTCTGGGAGTTGGAGTCCACCCACTTTAAAGCATGCTGGCTGGGGGAATTCTGGGAGTTGAAGTCCATCCATATTAAAGCATGCTGGCTGGGGGATTCTGGGAGTTGGAGTCCACCCACTTTAAAGCATGCTGGCTGGGGGAATTCTGGGAGTTGAAGTCCATCCATATTAAAGCATGCTGGCTGGGGGATTCTGGGAGTTGGAGTCCACCCACTTTAAAGCATGCTGGCTGGGGGATTCTGGGAGTTGAAGTCCACCCACTTTAAAGCATGCTGGCTGGGGGATTCTGGGAGTTGGAGTCCACCCACTTTAAAGCATGCTGGCTGGGGGATTCTGGGAGTTGGAGTCCACCCACTTTAAAGCATGCTGGCTGGGGGATTCTGGGAGTTGGAGTCCACCCAACGTAAAGTTCACAAGCTTGAGAAATACTGGCTTAATAGTGATGCACAAACCCAACTCTTTATAGCGTAGCATTAGTTATAAATCTGGCCTTTTGGGGCCAGCCCAGATTTTTTTAAAAAAATATTCCTGACTTAAGAGTGACATTTTTCAGACACACACATAGTGTTGCCCTACAAGTCAGCCTCCGTGGCTGGCTTTGGGAGGAGTTCTGGGACTTGTAGTTCAGCATCAAATTGGACGCCCCGTTTCTCTCTCTTTGGAACTTGCTTCCAAATTCCAGCCCAGAATTTTGGGGGAGATCCCAATTGGCAAAGAAATCAAGTTACTTGCCTTCAAGCTTCCTCTTTGAGGGGGATACAGCGGCTTTTGCCTAGGGGAGGAAAATAAGGCAATTATGAATGAAAAGTCCTGCCCCCCCCAATGACCGTTGGACCTGCTCTGTAGCTACCAGCCGTGTTGTCTTTTACAACACAGAATCATCCCATTATATCAGTGCTTCTCAATTCCTTCCTTCCTTCTGTCCATCCTTCCTTCCCTCCCTTTCCTTCCCGTCTCCTTCTTTCCTTCCCTCCTTCCTTCTGTCTATCTATCCATCCTTCCTTCCCTCTCTCCCTTTCGTTCCCGTCTCCTTCCTTCCTTCTGTGCATCCACCCTTCTGTCCATCCATCCTTCCTTCCCTATCTTTCATTCTCCTTCCTTCCTTCCTTCCTTCCTTCCTTCCTTCCTTCCTTCCTTCCTTCCTTCCTTCCTTCCTTCCTTATTGGAGTGCCATGTCTTTAAGTGATGCCTTAATTTATTTGCCTTCATGCCGTCCGCTTCCAACTTTTTTAGACACAGTAAACATACCCGTCTTTCCTCGTCTCCCACCATAGTCACCGTGAAGCCAAGCGCTACATACGCCTCGTCCTATTTCCTCCTCTTAGCTTACGTTTGTCTCATTATCTCCGTCTCTCTCCTCCTTTCTTTTCGTCCCTGTTCAATATTTTTCCATGGTGTCTCTTAAGGGTTTGTTATCTGCACTTCATATCTCCTGCTCTGTGTTCTGTGCTATTGTTCGGTGCAAAAAAAAACCTACTCAAAAAAAGCACATTCCTTGGGGTCACCCCTCTGGCATCACTCTGTCGCCCCCCCAGCGGGACTCACCTCACTATTTGAGAAACACTGCATTATAATGAAGGTTAGGTTTGTTCTGCAACCTGGACAGTTTGATGTGATCCTTTGCATGGATTTCATCAAGACCACAGAGTAAAGCAGCTATAACACTAAAAAGCCACATAGCGTGGTGATTTTAGAAGCTGGGCACACTAGTCTAGGGAAGAGAAGGGCCAGGGGAGACAGGATAGCATCTTCCAATACTTGAGGGGCTGCCCCAGAAAGGAGGAAGGGGATCAAGCTATTCTCCAAAACACCTGAAGGCCAGACAAGGAATAATCGATGGAAACTGAACCAGGAGAGATTCAACATAGAAATTGTTGTGGTTGGCTCTTGCCCAGCTCCTGCCCCAAGGAATGTGGAGGTGGATGTGGGGGAAACATCCACATGCCACAGGCCTGTTTTGCTCCTGATAGAATCTCCCGACGAAGTCTCCTCTGACGAAGGAAGCGTGAGTGACAGGGAAGAGGAGAGTTTGGCAGACAGCCCAGGAGATCAATCATCCTTATCATCCCTGGATTCTGAACAAGAACGTATGACGGACCCGCACATGCGTAGAGTGATGCATAGGAGAGAACAACTGAAGGATTATTACAGGAGATAAGTGAGGCCACCTGTGGTTGGGTGGGGCTGCTGTAATTAGTGCTACCGATAAAAAGAGGTTTAGCCTTGTGGAAGTTTATCTGATTCATAGTTTCGTCAAGATCGTGGTTTTGCGGTTTCCCTGTTCAAGACTGTGTGTGGCCTTTCTGGACTTTGGAATTGGACTCAATTTCCCAGTTACTGGGTGATCAATTGGATTGCATTTAACCTGTGCCTTGTGTGTACCAGAAAATCCCTTTGACATTTAAATAGGGAGTTTTTTCTGCTTTTCTGTTGATAAAGACTTCTAGTTTTCCTTCTATCGTGTGGTGTGTCTTTTTGGACTAATTACCCTGTAATTACAGGAGGTTGGAACACACCGGCAGAACAGAAATAAGGAGGGATTTTCTAAGGAAAAACTATTTATGTTCTATCTAAAATGACAATCTTTCCTGGCACTTTACACTATTTGTAGGTACGATCCATCTTTCTTTCCTTTTTTCTTTTCTTTCCTCATTCTGTTGTATTGTGTATGTTGAATTGTTTTTTAATGTATACACACTGCTCAAAAAAAATAAACACTCAAATAACACACCCTAGATATGAACGGGTGAAATATTCCCATTGAATCCTTTGTTCTGTACAAAGTTGAACAAAATCAATTTGATTGTCAATCAGTGTTGCTTCCTAAGCTGACTGTTTGATTTCGCAGAGGTTTGATTTACTTGGAGTTACATTCTGTTGTTTAAGTATTAAAAAAATAAGATCTCATCAAAGGGTCAAAATGTCTGACCTTTTTGATAGCCGTCCAATCTTCCATGATGTCAATATCGTGGAGCATGTAAACGATGTACGGGCGTGGGAAGGAACCGTTAAGGAGGAATCGTGAAATCGGGCGCCGCTAAATCCCAACCAACTTGTTCGGATGTTTCGTTGACTTTTTGAGCATTAGATATATTTTTAAAATCTCATCTTTTATTACTTTGTGAGTAACCGAAAGTGGCAAACATACGTAAGACTCCTTCCTCTTCCTATTCTCTCCACTACGACTATCCTGTGAGGTGGGTTGGACTGAGACAGAAGGACTAGACCAAAGTCACCCAATCCGAAGGGGGAGGACTAGAACTCCCAGGCTCCTGGTGATTGGCCCATAGTCACCCAGCTTTCATCTGAAGGTGGGACTAGAATTCCCAGTCTCCTGGTGATTGGCCCAAAGTCACCCAGCTTTCATCTAAATATGGGACTAGAACTCCCAGTCTCCTGGTGATTGGCGCATAGTCACCCAGCTTTCATCTGAAGGTGGGACTAGAACTCCCAGTCTCCTGGTGATTGGCCCAAAGTCACCCAGCTTTCATCTGAAGGTGTGACTAGAACTCCCAGTCTCCTGGTGATTGGCCCAAAGTCACCCAGCTTTCATCTGAAGGTGTGACTAGAACTCCCAGTCTCCTGGTGATTGGGCCAAAGTCACCCAGCTTTCATCTAAATATAGGACTAGAATTCACCGTCTCCTCATGATTGGTTCAAAGTCACCCAGCCACATTTCATCTAAAAGTGGGACTAGAACTCCCATTCTCCTGGTGATTGGCCCAACCCAGCCATCTTTCATCTAAAGGTGGGCCTAGCACTCCCCGTCTCCTAGTGATTGGCTCAAAGCCACCCAGCCAACTTTCATGCCTAAGGCAAGACTAGAACTCCCCAACTCCTAGTTTTTAAGCCAGCACCTTAACCCAAAAACAGCCTCGACTCTCTAAATCATGAAATCAACATTGCTTCCAGAAGGAAAGGTGCACAAAAGGATATCGGACACCAACGGCGGTTTCTTCCTCTTGCTGGGCCAGAGGGAATCCCATTCTTTGGATCTGTGTTTGGGCCGAAGTTTGCCGTCCCACCACTCTGAGAGAGTGAGAGAAAGAGAAAGAGAAAGAGAGAGAAGGAGAGAGAGAGAGGGAGAGAGAAAGAGAGAGAGAGGGGGAGAAAGAGAGAGAGAGAAAGAGAGAGGGAGGGAGAGAGAAAGAGAGAGGGAGAGAGAGAGGGCGGGGGAGAGAAAAAGGGAGAGAGAGAGAGAAAGAGAAAGAAAGAGAGAGGGAGAGAGAGAGAGAGAGAGAGAGAGATGAAACAAAATGTGTTAAGTCTCGCCAGAAATCAATACTATCAGGAACTCTGCTTTAAGCCGTCTGCATAGAAAGCAGCTGGCTGGGGAATTCTGGGAATTGGAGTCCACAAATCGTGTGTCCGTACTGCTCCCACCCTACTGGCCTTCCGAAAGGCCGCGAAGACCTGGCTTGGCCTTGGGGGCCATGAATTTGTCATCTGTCACGGCCGAATTGTACTGAATGGTATGCATGAGTGTTCATTGTATGAGTTGTGGGTATTTTAACTGGAGTTTATAGTTTTAGATATTTATATTTCACTTCTTTTTTATCGTATTTATATATTTTTTCCTATTGTTGTAAGCCCCCCCCTTCTGAGTCCTTTGGGATTGGGCAGCATAGAAGTCGAATATCAATGAATATGAAATGAAATAAAATGAAATGAAATAAAGTAATAAAATAATATATAAATAAAATAAAAGATAGAATAAAAATAAAATAAAATAGAATAAAAGAAAAGAAAATTAAATTAAATAAATAAAATAAAATAATAAAATAAAATATAAATAAAATAAAATAAAATAAAAGATAGAATAAAATAAATAAATAAAAATAAAATAAAAAATAGAATAAAATAAAATAAAATAAAAAATAAAATAAATACAATTAAATAATAAAATTAAATAAAAATAAAATAAAATAAAAAATAGAATAGAATAGAATAAAATAAAATAAAAATAAAATAAAAAATAACTCACTCACCGGAAGTGAGGCCTACACTGTGCCTGTCGTCCTCCAATCGATGGATGCGCTCCAGCAGGCGTTCTTCAAGGCTGTCAAACAGCAGCACTTTCTCGCTCTTAAGACGGACAAAGCAGAAAATATTTTTCATATCCTTTTCGTTCTTTATTCGTGGCCCCAAAACAGGCCCACCTACAACCAGCAAACACTCGAAACCAACTTTTACTGTCATGAGGACGAGGCCCTTAGGTGGCTTTGGAGCTTTTGCTCACCAACTCAACGGCAGGCAAGGATGAAGAAGGACCACCGTCGCCGTGCAAGTAGAGACAGAGTTACAAGAGTCGGGGAAATGGGAGTCGGGTCTGGGTTCAAATCCTGAACTTGCACCACCGGTTGAAGCAGAGATTTTTCCCTAAGTCTTAAGCTAATTTTACCTCACGAAGTTGTGGCGCTGAGGGCGGGAGGGGAGTTTAAATCTAGGTGGGCTGCCTTGGCTTCCTCAGAAGAACGCCAAGAAGGCAAGAGGACCATTTTGTCAGAGCGGCGGCATACAAATTTAATAAATAATAATAATAATTTAATAAATAATAATGGAGGGGAATTATTCCTGAAAAACTGCACTGGGCTACCAAGGAATTTAAGGCTGTATGGTTTTGTCCTCACAGTGTGGTTTTGTCCTCACAATAATAACAACCCTTATTATTATTTATTATTATTATTATTATTATTTATTAGATTTGTATGCCACCCTTCTCCGATGACTCGGGGCGGCCGTGAGATAGACAGGAACGGAGGGGTGGGAGAGGAGAGGGAAAACAGAGAAAGAGACAAAGGAAGGAAGAAGGAGAGAGAGAGAGAGAAGGGAAGAAGGGGGGAGTGAGGAAAGGAGAGAGAAAGAGACAAAAGGAGAAAGGGGTGAAGAAGGGGAGGAGAGGAGAAGAAAAAAGAGACAAAAGAAGAGAGAGGGAGAGGAGAGGAGAGGAAAGAAACAAAGGAAGAAAGAGAGAGAGAAGGGAAAGGGAAGAGAGGAAAGGAGAGAGAAAGAGACAAAAGGATAAAGGGGTGAAGAAGGGGAGGAGAGGAGAAGAAAAAAGAGACAAAGGAAGAGAGAGAGGGAGAGCAGAGGAAAGAAAAGAAACAGACAAAGGAAGAAAGAGAGAGAGAGAAGGGAAGAAGGGAAAGGGAAGAGAAGAGAGAGAAAGAGAGAATGGAAGGGGAAGGGAGGAAAGGAAAGGAGAGCGAAAGAGACAAAGTAGGAAAGAGAGAGAGAAAGAGACAAAGGGAGAGAGAGAAGGGAAGAAGGGAAAGAGAGAAAAGGAAAGGAAAGGAGAGAAACAGACAAAGTAAGAAAGAGAGAGTGAAGGGAAGAAGGGAAAGCGAAGAGAGGAAAGGAGAGAGAAAGAGACAAAGGAAGAGAGAGAGAGAAGGGGAAGGGAGGATATGGAAAAAGAAAGAGACAAAGAGAGAGAAAGGGTAGAAGGGGAAGGGGAGAAGGAAAGAGAAACAAAGGAAGAAAGGGGGAGGAGAAGGGGAAAAAGAAAGAGACAAAGGAAGAGAGAGAAATGGGGGAGGATAAAAAGAAAAAGTGACAAAGAAAGAGAGAGAGAAAGGAAGGAAGGAGAGCGGAAGAGAGAAGAGAGGGAAAAAAGAGAAAGAAATAAAGAAAGAGAGAGAGAGATAAAGAAAGGAAAGAAGAGAAACCAAGTCAGCAGGGAAGCCAAAATTCACTTAACAACCGGATGACTACCCCAACATTCGCTTTACCCACGAAGGGCAAGAAGGGTCATAAAAACCCATTCAACAACCGCCTCACTTAGTAACGGAGAGTTCGGGCTCGACGGCTGCTGTAAAGTTAAGGGTTACCTCTATGTGGATTACGGGCTGCGTTAATCAATTCCACCTTTTCCAATATATATATTTGTGTGTTTGTGTGTGTGTAAATAGAAAGATTAGAAAGAGGGGTTCTCCTAACCTCCAGATGCTGCAGGGCTCCTTGAAGCTCACACCCATGTCGGTGTTTGATGACTTCCAGGCACAAGCCTCGATAGATCCCTGAGGGTGGGAGAGAGAAAAATTGCAAATATTTGAAATCGGCGGAAAGTAATTTGTGTGTTTCCTTCCTCCACAAATCCCAAGCTTTTGTCTTCATTCTTATGACGGGCAGTCCTCGACTTGCGACCACAAGAGAGCCCAAAGTTAAGCAGGGGTGGGACCCCAAAATTTTAGCAACCGGTTCTCCGTCCGGTTGCTGGATGGGCACTGCGCCACAGTGGTGGTAGTGTTCAGGTGGTTTTGCCCTCCCCAAGCTCCGTGTCCCTGCGAACGTGTACAGGCCTCACTGAAGCCCGGGACGCTGAAAAAAACCCCGCCAAACCGGAAGTTCGGAAAAAGCATTTCCAGTTTGCCCGTTGTGGTGTTTTTCACAATCTGGAGCCTTCAGGGAAGCTTCCTGAAGCCCCCGAGTGCAAAAAACAGCACAACGGGCAAACCGGAAGTTATTTTTCCAAACTTCCACGGACAAAAAAATATTAACCTGTTTTTATTGGATGTTTTAAAAGCAATGTGATTTCATAGAAACATAGAAGACTGACGGCAGAAAAAGACCTCATGGTCCATCTAGTCTGCCCTTATACTATTTCCTGTGTTTTATCTTAAGATGGATCTATGTTTATCCCAGGCATGTTTAAATTCAGTTACTGTGGATTTACCAATCACGTCTGCTGGAAGTTTGTTCCAAGGATCTACTACTCTTTCAGTGAAATAATATTTCCTCACGTTGCTTTTGATCTTTCCCCAAACTAACTTCAGATTGTGTCCCCTTGTTCTTGTGTTCACTTTCCTAATAAAAACACTTCCCTCCTGAACCTTATTTAACCCTTTAACATATTTAAATGTTTCGATCATGTCCCCCCTTTTCCTTCTGTCCTCCAGACTATACAGATTGAGTCCATGAAGTCTTTCCTGATACGTTTTATGCTTAAGACCTTCCACCATTCTTGTAGCCCGTCTTTGGACCCGTTCAATTTTGTCAACATCTTTTTGTAGGTGAGGTCTCCAGAACTGAACACAGTACTCCAAATGTGGTCTCACCAGCGCTCTATATAAGGGGATCACAATCTCCCTCTTCCTGCTTGTTATACCTCTAGCTATGCAGCCAAGCACCCTACTTGCTTTTCCTACCGCCCGACCACACTGCTCACCCATTTTGAGACTGTCAGAAATCACTACCCCTAAATCATAGAAACATAGAAACATAGAAGTCTGACGGCAGAAAAAGACCCCATGGTCCATCTAGTCTGCCCTTATACTATTTTCTGTATTTTATCTTAGGATGGATATATGTTTATCCCAGGCATGTTTAAATTCAGTTACTGTGGATTTATCTACCACGTCTGCTGGAAGTTTGTTCCAAGGATCTACTACTCTTTCAGTAAAATAATATTTTCTCATGTTGCTTTTGATCTTTCCCCCAACTAACCTCAGATTGTGTCCCCTTGTTCTTGTGTTCACTTTCCTATTAAAAACACTTCCCTCCTGGACCTTATTTAACCCTTTAATATATTTAAATGTTTCGATCATGTCCCCCCCTTTTCCTTCTGTCCTCCAGACTATACAGATTGAGTTCATTAAGTCTTTCCTGATACGTTTTATACTTAAGACCTTCCACCATTCTTGTAGCCCGTCTTTGGACCTGTTCAATTTTGTCAATATCTTTTTGTAGGTGAGGTCTCCAGAACTGAACACAGTATTCCAAATGTGGTCTCACCAGCATTCTATATAGCGGGATCATAATCTCCCTCTTCCTGCTTGTTATACCTCTAGCTATGCAGCCAAGCATCCTACTTGCTTTCCCTACTGCCTGACTGCACTGTTCACCCATTTTGAGACTGTCAGAAATCACTACGCCTAAATCCTTTTCTTTTGAAGTATTTGCTAACACAGAACTGCCAATACAATAGTCAGATTGAGGATTCCTTTTCCCCAAGTGCATTATTTTACATTTGGAAACATTAAACTGCAGTTTCCATTGCTTTGACCATTTATCTAGTAAAGCTAAATCATTTACCATATTGCCGACGCCTCCAGGAATATCAACCCTATTGCACACTTTAGAGTCATCGGCAAATAGGCAAACCTTCCCTACCAGACCTTCCCCTATGTCACTCACAAACATATTAAAAAGAATAGGACCCAGAACAGACCCTTGTGGCACACCGCTTGTAACCTGACTCTGCTCAGAATACTCGCCATTCACAACAACCCTCTGGTGTCTATGCTTCAGCCAGCTGCAAATCCATTGAACTATCCAGGGATTAAGTCCAATCTTCACTAATTTATCTATCAGCTCTTTATGTGGAACCGTATCAAAGGCTTTGCTGAAGTCCAGGTAGGCAATATCCACGGCACCACCTTCATCCAACACCTTTGTGACATAGTCAAAGAAATCAATGAGATTAGTCTGACATGATTTGCCTTCAGAAAAGCCATGCTGATTTGGGTCCAATAAGTTATTGTTTTTTAGGTGCTGATTTATCCTCTTTTTCAGTAGAGTCTCCATCATTTTAACGACAACTGATGTCAAGCTAACTGGCCTGTAGTTACCAGCTTCTTCTCTACTGCCCTTCTTGTGGATAGGCACAACACTTGCCATTCTCCAATCCTCAGGAACATCTCCTGTTAACAAGGATTGGTTAAACAAATCAGTCAGGGGGGTAGCAATGACAGATCTGAGTTCTTTAAGAACTCTGGGGTGGATGCCATCTGGACCCATTGCCTTATTTATCTTTAATCGTTCAAGTTCTTCTAAGACATCGGCTTCTAAGATCACTGGAGCTGAATCCGTACAGTTGGAAGCAATGCTATATCCCTCTATAGTATTATTTTGTAAGGTGTCTTTTGAGAAAACTGAACAGAAGTAGCTATTGAAATGGTCAGCGATCTCCTTATTCCCATTAATGCATGTATTTTTCCCGGTACTAAGCTTCGTGATGCCGCAGTTTTTCTTCTTCTTATCACTAATATATCTGAAGAAGGTTTTATCTCCCTTCTTTAGAGATTTGGCAATTTCTTCCTCTTTTGAGGCTTTAGCAGCATATATTATCTGTTTCGCCTCCTTCTGTCTCATTTTATACACCTCCCTATCAGCTATACTTCCAGACTCTTTATACCTCCTATAGGCAGCCTTTTTTTCATTGACTATAGTCCTTACATCATTGCTAAACCATAGCGGTTTCTTCTTCCTTTTACCTTTAGTTATTTGTCTTACATACAGTCCAGTGGCTTTTAAGATGGCCTTTTTAAATACAGTCCACTGGGTGCTCGCTCCTGCCATTTTATCCCTCCCCTTTAATTCATTATCTAAATATTCCCCCATTGCATTAAAATTTGTTTTTCTGAAATCCAATACTTTGGTTGCATTATAGGATTGCTCACAATGAGTTTTTACATCAAACCACAAACATAGATGGTCACTGCAACCTAAATTTTCTCCCACCTTGACATCTGAAACCCAATTCCCATTTGTAAAAACTAAATCTAGAATATTCTCCCCTCTAGTTGGTGTCTTAACCAGCTGTGCCAGAGCTGCTCCTGTAAAGGCCTCTACTATATTCTTACTTTTGCATGTAAGGGCACTGGGGATATTCCAGTCAACATCAGGCATGTTGAAATCACCCATAACCACAATATCTCCCTTTACTGCCATTTGGGTAATTTCATCCACCATCTTGTTGTCATATTCCTCAGATTGCCCTGGAGGCCTATAGATCACCCCAATTCTAATGACAGAACCGTCTTTATTTTGCATGCAAATCCAGAGGGTCTCTAGATCTTGACATGTATTTTGAATTAGTGTTGTTTTTAGAGTTTCTTTAACATAAATGGCTACTCCACCTCCCCTTCTCTCTATTCTATCCTTCCTATACAGTGTATATCCTGGTATGGATATTTCCCATTCATTAGAATCCTTAAACCATGTCTCAGTTATGGCAACCAGGTCCAAATTATCTCTAGATATTATCTCTAGATATCCTTCTCTTCTGAAGTTTTTGCTAACACAGAACTTCATATTGGATCCTCTGGGTGCGTGATGTGGTTTTTATTCTGATCGTTGACCCGTCTAGACCAGGGGTAGGCAAAGTTGGCTCTTCTATGGCATGTGGACTTCTTCAACTCCCAGAATTCCTGAGCTAGCGTGAATGGCTCAGGAATTGTGGGAGTTGAAGTCATAGACGGCCCGACTTTGCCTACTCCTGATCTAGAGCAGTGTTTCTCTAACTTAGACTTTAAAATAAATGGACTTCAACTCCCAGAATTCCTGAGCTAGTAAGATTGGCACAGGAATTCTGGGAGTTGAAGTCCACAAGTCAGAGAAGACCCAACTTTGCCTACTCCTGATCTAGAGCAGTGTTTCTCTAAAATAAATGAACTTCAACTCCCAGAATTCCTCAGCTAGCATGACTGGCTCAGGAATTCTGGGAGTTGAAGTCCACAAGTCAGAGAAGACCCAACTTTGCCTACTCCTGATCTATAGCAGTGTTTCTCTAACTTAGACTTTAAAATAAATGGACTTCAACTCCCAGAATTCCTGAGCTAGCATGATTGGCTCAGGAATTCTGGCAGTTATTATTATTATTATTATTATTTATTAGATTTGTATGCCGCCCCAAAGACTCAGAGCGGTTGAGCGGCTCTTCTGTCTTGAGTCCACAAGACATAGAAGAGCCAATTTTGCCTACCCATGATCCAGAGCAGTGTTTCTCTAAACTAAATGGACTTCAACTCCCAGAATTCCTCAGCTAGCATGATTGGCTCAGAAATTCTGGGAGTTATTATTATTATTATTTATTAGATTTGTATGCCGCCCCTCTCCGAAGACTCGGAGCGGTTGAGTTGAAGTCCACAAGACATAGAAGAGCCAACAGTGCCTACCCATGGTCTAGAGCAGTGTTTCTCTAAAATGAATGGACTTCAACTCCCAGAATTCCTCAGCTAGCATGACTGGCTCAGGAATTCTGGGAGTTGAAGTCCACAAGACATAGAAGAGCCAACTTTGCCTACCCCTGATCTAGACAGTACAGTGCCTAGGGAAGATACATCTGTTTTAAAGTCAAGGGCAACCAGGGAAGTGTTAAGAAATTTCTGCGGTCATTGTTCAGCTTGTTCAAAATTCTCCCCAAACTGGCCATACAAAGGTCGACCCCTTTGCCTCAAATGGCACCCCACCCTTCCCGTCCCATGAGGCTTGGGACCTCCCCAAACTTTACCGGCCACTTCGATCTGGATCTGCATGTGATTCTGCAAAACGGCCAAGGGGTCAAGATATTCCGTGGCTTTTCCGGACATCACATCTTCCAGTTTCGCCTTCACCTGGTTCAGACGTTCCTTAAACAGCCTGGGAGGTAAAAACAACACAAAACAGCCAGCTAATTCACCAGTAAAAAAATTAAAATCCCAAAGTCTGGGCTTTAAAAAAAAGAAAAAAAAAGAAATCCAGACGCAAAGGAAAACAACAGAAAGATAATAGCCTACTTTTCTTTGATTTCGGAAAACTGCTTTTCCAGATCCATCATTTCGTCCACGCATTCTTCCCGGCGACGTTCGTAATCTTCATCGTTCATCTCTGGGGGAAGCAAATTGGGATAAATATTCTTTGATTTGATTCAAAACCCAACCCACAAAAAAAAAATCCCTGGATTGAAATGGGATTTATATTTCAGAGCTTCTGAATTCTGGAACCTTTTGTTTTGTGGGATTATCTATCTATCTATCTATCTATCTATCTATCTATCTATCTATCTATCTATCTATCTCTATCTTTCCATCTCTCTCTCTCTCTTTCTATCTATTCTTTCTCTCTCTCTCTCTCCCTCTGTATCTATCTATCTATCTATCTATCTATCTATCTATCTATCTGCCTACCTACCTATCTATCTATCTATCTATCTCTATCTTTCCATCTCTCTCTCTCTCTCTCTCTTTCTATCTATTCTTTCTCTCTCCCTCTGTATCTATCTATCTATCTATCTATCTATCTATCAATCTATCTATCTCTATCTTTCCATCTCTCTCTCTCTCTTTCTATCTATTCTTTCTCTCTCTCTCTCTCCCTCTGTATCTATCTATCTATCTATCTATCTATCTATCTATCTGCCTACCTACCTACCTATCTACCATCCATCCACCCATCATCTATCTACCATCCATCTATCATCTATATCTATCTATCTATCTATCTATCTATCTATCTATCTATCTCTTTCCATCTCTCTCTCTCTTTCTATCTATTATTTCTCTCTCTCTCCCTCTGTATCTATCTACCTACCTACCTACCTATCTACCACCCATCCATCCATCATCTATGTATCTACCATCATCTATCTACCATCCATCTATCTATCATCTCTATCTATCTATCTATCTATCTATCTATCTATCTACCTACCTACCTACTTACCTACCTACCATCCATCCATCATCTATGTATCTACCATCCGTCTATCTATCATCTATATCTATCTATCTATCTATCTATCTATCTATCTATCTATCTCTTTCCATCTCTCTCTCTCTCTTTCTATCTATTCTTTCTCTCTCTCCCTCTGTATCTATCTATCTATCTATCTATCTATCTATCTATCTATCATCTATCTTTCTTTCCATGTCTCTCTCTCTCTATTCTTTCTCTTTCTCCCTCTCTCCCTATCTACCATCCATCCATCTATCTATTCTTTCTCTCTCTCTCCCTCTCTATGTACCATCCATCTATCTATATCTATCTATCTATCTATCTATCTATCTATCTATCTATCTATCTATCTATCTATCTCTTTCCATCTCTCTCAATTCAGTAATAAAATGGGTGCAAGAAAGCAAGCCAACTCAAGAGAGCATCAAAGATCCTCCATAGCTCAATCCTCAGCTACAAATATGCTCCTTTGCTCAACCGTTTTGTATCATTGTAATTAACCATGTTATAAAATGCAGAATTAACGAAACTACAAAATGAGGAATGAGCTCAGTTTCCCCTTCGTACGTTTACCTGAACTCTCCTCTTCGGATTCCGACGGGCTGGCACTACGCTCATCCTCGCTTTCTTCCTCGCCGTTCATTTCCGTGGCCGAATCGCCTTCCCTTTCCATCTCCTTAGGCAGTGGCTGGACAGGCATGGCGGTGATGATCTATGTCAGGACCGCCAACCTGAAGGACAGACGGACAGAAAAAAGATCCAATTGGGAGAGCGAGCAAAGCCTGGATTAGATCATAATTTTGAAACAGACGTGGTTGGTAAATCCACAGTAACTGATTTTAAACATGCCTGGAATAAACATAGATCCATCCTAAGATAAAATACAGGAAATAATAAAACGACAAACTAGATGGACCATGAGATCTTTTTGTGCCATCAATCATCTATATTTCTATGTTTCTGAAGTGTTACAAAATGAAATGAATGCTTCGTGAAAGACTTCATGGACTCCATCTATATAGTCTGGGGGACAGAAGGGAAAGGGGGGACATGATCGAAACATTTAAATACGTGAAAGGGTTAAATAAGGTTCAGGAGGGAAGTGTTTTTAATAAGAAAGTGAACACAAGAACAAGGAGGCACAATGTGAGGTTAGTTGGGGGAAAGAGCAGAAGCAATGTGAGAAAATATTATTTTACTGAAAGAGTAGATGCTTGAAACAAACTTCCAGCAGACGTGGTTGGTAAATCCACAGTGACTGAATTTAAACATGCCTGGGATAAACATAGGAAAGACTAAAAGGGGAGACTAGATGGACCATGAGGTCTTTTTCTGCCGTCAATCTTGTTTCCATGTTTCTAGTCCTCGATTTACGACCACAATTGAGCCCAGAAGTGATGTCGCTAAAGGAGAAACGTCTCAAAAAAGTTAGTTTTGGCCCCGTTTGATTCCTTTAAATGAATCACTGCAGCTGCTCGCTTAATAACACCGTTGTTAAGTGAATCCCACTGAGTTTATTTTGTTGAAAGAGGATTGCATGATCCCCCGGGGCATTGCGAGCGTCATAACTGTGAGTCAGCACAATGGTTGGAAGTGTGAAAAATGATCAACAAGTCAGAGTTTTCAGTGTAGCCTCAAACAGTCACTAAGTGAACTGTTGTATGTCAAGGACGAGCTGCAATTTCTGATTCATTTAATATCTATCTATCTATCTATCTATCTATCTATCTATCTATCTATCTATCTATCTATCATCTATCTATTGGATTTGTATGCCGCCCCTCTCCGCAGACTCGGGGCGGCTAACAACAGCAATAAAAGAGCATATAATAATAATCCAATACTAAAACAACTAAAAAACCCATTGTTATAAAACCAAACATACATACGGATATACCATGCATAAAATTGTAGAGGCCTAGGGGGAAAGAGTATCTCAGTTCCCCCATGCCTGGCGGCAGAGGTGGGTTTTAAGCAGCATACAAAAGGCAAGGAGGGTGGGGGCAATTCTAATCTCTGGGGGGAGTTGGTTCCAGAGGGTCGGGGCCGCCACAGAGAAGGCTCTTCCCCTGGGTCCCGCCAAGCAACATTGTTTAGTTGACGGGACCCGGAGAAGACCCGCTCTGTGGGACCTAACTGGTCGCTGCGATTCGTGTAGCAGAAGGCGGTCCCGGAGATAATCTGGTCCAGTGCCATGAAGGGCTTTATAGGTCATAACCAACACTTTGAATTGTGACCGGAAACTGATCGGCAACCAATGCAGATAACCAGGAAGGTTGTGAAGTGAGGCAAAAATTCACTTACCAAATATTATCACTTAGCAACAGAAGCAAGATTTTGCTCTCTTTCTCCATTTAAAATAATTTGATGCAAGTTTTCCTTTCCAGTTTGGCAAACTGGGCTGTATTTTCCACGTTCACTTCTGGGAATTTCACACAATTCTTTCACAAGCTGAGTGTGGGGCTTTCATAGAAACACAGACGATTGACAGCGGAAAAAGACCTCGTGGTCCATCTAGTCTGCCCCTTATACCACTTCCTGTATTTTATCTTAGGATGGACATGTGTTTATCCCAGGCATATTTAAATTGGATTTACTTGTGGATTGACCAATCAC
Organism: Erythrolamprus reginae; assembly: GCF_031021105.1. Lineage (NCBI taxonomy): Eukaryota > Metazoa > Chordata > Lepidosauria > Squamata > Dipsadidae > Erythrolamprus > Erythrolamprus reginae. The sequence goes on along the minus strand of NC_091962.1, from coordinate 6,397,965 downwards.
ATCTGCTGGAAGTTTGTTCGAAGCATCTACTACTCTTTCAGTGAAATAATATTTCCTCACGTTGCTTTTGATCTTTCCCCCAACTAACTTCAGATTGTGTCCCCTTGTTCTTGGGTTCACTTTCCTATTAAAAACAGTTCCCTCCTGAATCTTATTTAACCCTTGAACTTATTTAAATGTTTCGATCATGTCCCCCCTTTTCCTTCTGTCCTCCAGACTATACAGATTGAGTTCATGAAGTCTTTCCTGATACGTTTTATGCTTAAGACCTTCCACCATTCTTGTAGCCCGTCTTTGGACCCGTTCAGTTTTATCAATATCTTTTTGTAGGTGAGGTCTCCAGAACTGGACACAGTATTACTCCAAATGTGGTCTCACCAGCTCCCTATATAAGGGGATCACAATCTCCCTCTTCCTGCTTGTTATACCTCTAGCTATGCAGCCAAGCATTCTACTTGCTTTCCCTACCGCCTGACCACACCCATTTTGAGACTGTCGGAAATCACTACCCCTAAATCCTTCTCTACTGACATTTTTGCTAAACAGAACGGCCAATACAATACTCAGATTGAGGATTCCTTTTCCCCAAGTGCATTATTTTACATTTGGAAACATTAAACTGCAGTTTCCATAGCTTGGACCACTTTTGCAGTCTTTTAGTCCCTGGCAAAAAATAGTAATAATAATAAATAAATAAATAAATAATAATAATAATGTAATAATAATAGTCATTACAAAACTGAACCATTTTTTAAGGGCTCCCAGAATAAGGCTGATCATTTGAGGCTAAGAAAAAAGGTCTTTCTAAAGTTTACACCTGGGTCGCGTGTGGGCCCCCCTACATGCATGAGCTACAATTCCCATCATTCCCAGCCTGGCTGATGGGAATTGTAGTCCCACATATTGGGAGAGTGTCAAGGCCACCCCAGGCTTTTTGATTTGTTCACGAGTCTTCTTCAGACTTCACTGACCATCATCTGGGCACTAAAAAAATAAATAAATGCATTTGTAGGAGAAAGGTTTTTTTGTAAATGATTTTTTGACCAAATGGTTATTTTAAAGTAGCTGGCTTACTGCTGCAGTTTTAAAGCTACTCTCTGATGCTTTCAACTGTCCTGCTTGACCATTTTCTTTAAAAAATGAAATGTACCATTCTTGGGAACTGCTAAGAAAATCAGGTAGAAAACACAAGATGCTATAAAGGTTTATGAATAAAACATCAATATTTGCACCCTCCACCCCCCCCATAATGCAATGGATTAAACCACGTCCCCCTATTAATATGATGGGGGAAGGGATTACCAATTCCTTGAGAGGGGGGAGAGATAAAATAAAAAGGAAAAGTCAGAAATACGTCGAGGAACTTCCTCCCACTACGATACGCCTTCAACGGGGAACGCAAACGCGCAGAAGCCAATCTTACGTATATGCGCAAGGACGTTCCTAGAAAAGCACAGACATACAAATGTGTACCCCCACCCCCACCCGGTTAGTGGTCTAATCCACCATCGCCCCGCCGCTCAAATGCATAAAATTGGAATGGGCGGGACCAACAAAGACCCAGAAAAAGGGGGGGTGCTGGGAAAAGCGTCTGGACCCCCTTTCATTACCTGGGGGAGGAGCCGCGCAAAGCATAGACGCCGTCGGACTCCCTTCCGCAATCGGAAGTAGTGCTCGGGCAGCCCCGCCCACTGCTCTTAACCAATCCGTACGGCTGATAACGCCGGCCGTTGGAGGCGGCTTACATGTCTATGATCCTAGAACCTTCCAGCCATTTCTCTATGGTTTTTTGCTACACCTCATTGTGGGAAGCCGGAAGCGGAAAGAGACGTTCCCATAGCAACCCAGAAATAGAACACTTGGAGACGAAGAAGGAAAAATAAATAGTAAAATGGAAAAAGGAAAAAATTGAAAAACTGAACAAAAAGTGTTTTCCCCCTTTCCAAACCTTAAAATAAGATCCTTCTTAGAAAAGGATGAACTTCCAAAAACCAATGTAGTATAACGGGTGCATAAACGTGGAGGCTATGCTTGAAATGGCTGAAGAAAGAAATCTAATAATAAAAGTAATGTTGACTGGTAAAAGAAATAAAAAGTACTTTCAGCAATAATAGGTGCCCTGGTGCAATCCTAAAAAACTGGAGCACCATGTGAGCACCGGCTGCATTGAGAAATTCATGATCAATCAATCAGCTTCACACAGAACAGCTTACATCCTTTAACATTGTTAAACAACAATATCTGCCTATCCCAAGTCTTTGGGAAGGCCTCAGTAGCTAGAGAAAAATGCCAAATGCCCAGTCTAAATATCTAGCTCACTGTGCAATGAATCGATAAGAAACATTTTTTTAAAAATGTGGATGAACGCTGCAAGTAACTGGACAAAGTAGAAAAGAAGAACCGAAAATAATCACAACAGATGAAGATCTGCAAATAGAATGACTGTGACAAAAGAAAGGAAAGATAGGACCAAAATGAGTACCATTTGAACATTATCGGCATTGACAAAATCCCCATCAGTCAATTGCAAAAGGCAGCTTTACTTGGAAATGCTTACATCCTTTGATAACACCTTTAATACTCTCGCACAACTACATTTGGCTATCTCGGATCCTTGGGAAGGACATGATAAGTGGACAAAAAATGCTAAATCCAGTCTAAACAAATGGCTGACTGTGCCACAATCCATAACAATATCTTATGTAAGAAGACTGCACAAACTGATCATAAGTAAAGACATAACATTGTTCCAAAACTATTCACTGGAACATTTCTAAATATGGATTGCTAGCAAACAAACAGAAGCAAAGCAACTCACATTTGAAATTACTCACTTTAATTAACAGGTGGTTTGTTATTTTAAGGTACAGGAATAAATTAAGCACTTCTCTTCCAGGACTTATGCAATCCTTTCTCATTGTGCAGAACAAGACACTGAGGTGACCAGTCGTAGAAGGCAGGTCAGGCACAAAACGGAAGAATCTCATTGCACAATTATTTCATATCTCAGAGTTCAAAAGTAAAAGCTCTTTTCCATGTTCTTACACCATCATTTCATAATCTGGAGTCTTATTCTGTCAGACTGTAGTACAAAATGACGGTCAGAAACTGACAAGCAGCAAGGAAACCAATGGCACAAACAATTTGTTCCTACAATTATACTGCAAATAGTTTTTCCTCATCCTGTCTTCAGGCCCATAGTGGTTGAATTTAAACTCTGCAAAGTTAAAAGTGCATTTCAACATCTCCGCGGCGAATCCGGGTATTTGTTCTTCAGTTCCTGCTTGAATTGTCGAAAAAGGATCTTGTTGCGCTGGTTTTCAGCATCCTTTTGCGCGTGGAACTCACCCGCCACTTTGAACCCCTTGTGAATCAAAAAGGCGTTGCTCAACACTGCAAAACGGTAGCCAGCAATGTGGAGTTCGCAGGCCTGCCAGGAAAAGGGAAGAAAAGAAGAAGTTAATGGAGGTGTGGGTCACCAGTATCACTAAAGTCACCTTGTAAGGGAGTTAGGCGGCATAAAAAACAGATATAAATAGATGATTGATACCAGTAGATGATAGATAGATAGATAGATAGATAGATAGATAGATAGATAGATAGATAGATAGATGGATAACATAGATGATGGATGGATGGATGGATGGATAACATAGATAGATGATAGATAATATAGTTTATAGACATGGATAGATTAGGTAGATAGATAGGTAGATCGAGATAGATAGATAGATAGATAGATAGATAGATAGATAGATAGATAGATAGATAGATAGATGATGGATGGATAAGGTAGATAGATTATATAGATCAGTGATAGCGAACCTTTTTTTCCTTGGATGCCGAACGAACATGGGCGCACACTTTCGCGCATGCACAAGTGCCCTCACCCATAATTCAATGCTGGGGTGGGTGAAAACCGCTTCCCCCATCCCCCAGAGGCCTCTGGAGGATGGAAACAGCCTGTTTTCCAACTTCTGCTGGGCTCAGTAGGCTCGTGTTTTGCCCTCCCCAGGCTCAAAGACTTCCGTGGAGCCAGGGGATGGTACAAACGCCTCTCCCCCATCCCCACGGAAGCTCTCTGGAAGCCAAAAACGCCCTCACAGAGTCTCTGTAAGAGCCAAATATCAGCTGGCCGGCACAGACATACACATTGGAACTGAGCCAGAGCAACGGCTCACGTGCCAGCAGATATGGCTCCGTGCCATAGGTTCGCCATCACTGATATAGAGGATAAATGATAGACAGATGGATGGATGGATGGAAGATAGGTCTTGCGCACTGAAGATAGGTCTTGTGCACTGAATACAACAACAATAACCATAGGATTTTGCCGTTTTCCTGATCTTTCCTCCAGGTCGGTTACCTGACTGATCCGGTTAAAGCCGTACTGCTTGAAGCGTTCGTCGTAAGGAGGCACCGAGGCAGCACCCACGTAGAAAGGTTCCCAAGGGTCTCGCCACGCCACCTCGTAGGCCACGCGCAGGGAGCCCGCCACGGGGAGGTTCAACCAGTGGGAAAAGTTTGTGGGCACCTGGCACCGGGGGCACAGCTCCTCGTAAAACGGTCGGATCTCCCCCACTTGATACAGCTGCACCAGCTCTGCTTTGCTGGCTGGAATCCGCCGTGTGTGACGGATCTCAAAGGCCGGCACCACAAACACCCGCGGCGTTCCCTCGTCGGTGCCTTTAGGCATGGCTAGAAAGTCTCCTCGCAGGCCCTCGCTGGGCACCATATCCATGTCGACCACCAGCATCCAGCGCCCGCCAGCCGCCTCTCTGGCTACGTTGCGCAGCAAGTTGTTGGGGTAGGAAACATTGACCGCAACATCCATAGCATAGTTACGTTGGCCGGCCCCTAGCTGTGCCAGCTTGTCAAAAACCTCTCCGCAGGACTGGAGACGGGCCAATTCTACCTCGTCCTGCCGCCGGTCAGGGAAAGTAGCCATGTGGTGGGCAGGACACACGAGATGGAGCCGAAGCCACTGCCGCAGAGGGGCGCACAGGAGGGCTAAGGCGTAGACCATCGCCGTGGCCTGGCGCACGTCGTCGAAGCCTGGCGCAAAGAGGGCCACCGAGATTGGCCCGTGCCAGCGCTCCACCAGCTGCTGGGCGTGGTGCAAGTTGCCCAAGCTGGTGTGGGTGACCAGTACCACGTCCTGTCCATCCCAAGTGGCCCGCAGCAGGTCACGGTAGATGCGGTAGTGGCCGCTGGCGTCCAGGGTGCCACCACTGGCCAGCACCGGCTTGAACCTCTGCTTGTGCCCGTCGTTTGGCAAGGCATGGCGGGTTTGGAAAAGCTGGGCGTAGCGCGACCTCTGCTCCTGCCCGTGCCACCCGGAGAGCAGAGCCAAATAAAGCAGCTGCAAGCCGGCCACCAGTCCCAGCGCCAGGATGAGCGCCTGGAAGCAGGAGCAGGTCATGGGAGCGAGGACCAAAAGGCTCAAGCTGGGCCCATTGGCTCTCCCCGTGGCGCCCCTTCCCTCCCTTTGCAAAACGCGCGCGCCTGCAAAACAAAAGCGTTGCAAAAAAGCTTCCCAAAGCAGGCTGCAAATAGAAAGTGGGGGGGGGAGGGAGGCGGGGGCCCCGCTCGCTCTCCAGAAAGCTGCCTCCAGCGCCCCCTGCTCTGCAGGAGGAGGCAGCGCAGCCCCAAATAAAAGCCCCCCTCCCAAAATATAAACAACCCCTCGTCCCCTTTTGCTTTTGCAGCGTTGCCTTTGGCGCGGAGTTTGCACGCGTGGGAGGGTGTGGGTGGGCTTTGCTGACCCCCCCCCACGGTTTTTTTTTTTTTTTAAATGAGGAGGGAGTGTTTGCAATGGGAGGATTGCATAGCTCGGCTGGGGAGGTTAGGAAGAAGGGGGCGCCCAGGCAAGAAGCCACATTTATTTCAATTTGTTTGGTAAAATAATTCTTTCCAAATCACAGTTTTGCAAAACTGAGCAAGCAAGCATAGACCAGGTGGCGAACAAGCCTTCTTCCGTGAGACGAGGTGGCCGAGTGGTTAAGGCGATGGACTGCTAATCCATTGTGCTCTGCACGCGTGGGTTCGAATCCCACCCTCGTCGCTACCGTTTTGGACCAGCCCGCCCAGGATTATAACAAAGGTGACTTTAAATTCTCTGCTTTGCCAACCCCAATTAATAAAAAGGTTTAAAAAGCAGGGAAGGGGTCCAAACCACGCATCCTTTTGCAAAGATTTTCCTCCAGGGATCCTTTTCTCTTTTGGGGTGCATTCCTAGCACCCCAAAATTGATGGGAGCCGGAGACTTCCAGTGTTTTTTAGGGGTGGGGGCTCTGAATGCCGGAATCAATACAGGAATTGATGAAGAAAATATAAAAAATAAAAAATAGAGAGTATAGAATAAAATACACTGCTCAAAAAAATAAAGGGAACACTCAAATAACACACCCTAGATCTGAATGAATGAAATATTCGCAATGAATATTTCATTTGCACAATTATTCCATTTGCACAACAGCATGTGAAATTGACTGTCAATCAGTGTTGTGGACAGTTTGATTTCACATAAGTTTGATTTACTTGAAGTTATATTCTGTTTTTTAAGTGTTCCCTTTATTTTTTTTTGAACAGTGTAAATTGAATTAGAATAGAAAGAATAGAATAGAATGGATAGAATAGAATACAGAATGAATAAATTAGAAAATAGGATAAAATAGAATAAAATAGAATGACTAGATAATAGACTAGAACAAAGAATGAATAGAGAGAATACAATAAATAGAATTAGAATAGAGAATGAATGGAATAGGAAAATTAGAATTAGAATGGAATAGGAATTCAATTCTTTATTGACCAAGTGTGATTGGAATACGTTCATCGTAAATCATGAAATATACGTAGTGATAGTCATAGGATACTTAATAGATACCAGCTTGTATTCCAATACTGGTAGTATATTTTAGCTCCTTAAAAGGAAATTTAAAAGCTTTTGCGTGTAGAGGAAGAGATTTCGAAGAACTACCACTCGGTGGAAAAGTTTTCCAAATGATGTAAAGTTGAGACACATTCTATTCAGAAATCCATGGTTTTTACCATGACTTTACGCAACCCAGTTTCCAAAGTTTGCACAACATCCTCCTTGTATTAATGGCACACTACGTTCTTTCTGTAATTTTTCAGCTGTGCAACTGGTTTCTGTGGACTTTTTGAAAAATGTACCATTTTTGACAAGCCATTTTGTTCGGGACAATCTCTTTAATCTCTCCAATTGGAGACGCTTCATCCATTTTATTTTTCTCGACTCAATAAAAACAGAAACATTTTTAAAAAAAATGTTTTTATTAGCAGGTAATATGTTCCCCATAGCCACTCCATGAGATAACAGCAAAATAATTATATATACTGTATATATAATAAGGATTTCCCTTTTGCAAGAATTTTGCAAAGATTTCCCTTTTGAAAACACAAAAGACACACGCTTTTAAGTTTTTGTCCTGATTTAAACCGGCTCACTTACTAGATCTGTTCAAAACGGGAAAAGACAATATTTGTGATATTTGCCATCTCCAGAGCCATCTAACCATCATTAGGCCACAATAGGGATTGGGATACACTTAATATCACAACGATGACGATAAAAAGAGGCTGTGTTTGGAAGTCTTCCAAGATCCCAAACCTTAGCCTAACCAGCATCCCTGTGGAGGAATCCACTGGATCCTCTAAGGTAGGGATCTCTACCTTTGGCAACTTGAAGACTTGTGGACTTCAACTCCCAGCCAGCTTTGCTTCGCTGAGGAATTCTGGGAGTAGAAGTCCACAAGTCTTAGAAGTTGCCAAGGTTGGAGACTCCATGTTGGGATGGCACTTCCCAGAATTCTTAGCCAAGCTGCCTAAGGGACGAAGGGATTCTGGGAATTGTAGTTCCCACACATCTAAAAGACAATAACTTAAGACAAGATTGATCTAACGTCAACCACGAACTGTTGCTAGGGCAGGATTTAGGCAGTACATATTGTTCGCGGAGGAAATTATCGTTGAAACCACGATTGTCCAATTGTGCAACTTTAAAACCGGTGGACTTCAACTCCCAGAATTCCTCAACCGACACGGAGAATTCTGGGAGTTGAAGTCCACAAATGTTCAAAGTTGCCAAGGTTGGATAGCCTTGGTTTAAGCCTTCCCTTCACCTAATACAGTACAGGTATGGCTGTATATATATATGAATGTTATTCTCATTTTTTCTTCCCCAGAAAAAGAACAAACCAGCTTTCCTTGAAAAAAGCAGCAATCTCACTAAACGGAACGAATGAGAGGTAGAGCCCGAGTCACCGGAGTTATTCCATAATTCCTTTCCTAATTCAGATTAACCAGTTTTCTGGTTACGTGCAGACCTGGGAACACAAGCTGCAATCTATTTTTATTCCAGCGCCAAATGAAATCGGACCAGTGCTACTCAAAGCCGCACAGCCCTCGCCTGAGGCCAGAAATGTTACCCCAGGATAGAAGAACCAGCTCTGGTTTTTTAATCCTTTACAATTTATTTTTGCTTCACCTAGGAAATAATTTTCACTCTTGCCCAGCCTGCAATGTAGGGAGAACGATGCGTGCAGAATTAGCTCTGCCACAAAAATTATCTAATAGCTTCTGGATCTCCAGAAATTTGAGACAAATTTAAGGAATAGACTAGACTAGATTAAGAGTTGGAAGGGACCTTGGAGGTCTTCTAGTCCAACCCCCTGCTTAGGCAGCACTTCAGACAAATGGTTATCCAATCTCTGCTTGAACACTTCCAATGTTGGAGCATTCACAACTTCTGGTGGCAAGTCATTCCACTGATTAATTGTTCTCACTGTCAGGAAATTTCTCCTTAGTTCTAAGTTGCTTCTCCCCTTGTTTAGTTTCCATCTGTTGCTTCTTGTTTCCTTCTGTGGCTTTGGGGAATAGCCTGACTCCTTCTTCTTCTTTGTGGCCACCCCTGAGATATTGGAACACTACTATCATGTCTCTTTCTCTCTTTCTCTCTCTCTTTCTTTCTTTCTTTCTGTCTCTCTCCTTCCTTCCTTCCTTCCTTCCTTCCCTTCCTCTTTTGCTTTGGAGAATAGCCTGACTCTTTCTTCTTTGTGGCAACCCCTGAGATATTGGAAGACTGCTATCATGTCTCTTTCTTTCTTTCTTTCTTTCTCTTTCCTTCCTTCTTTCCTTTCCTTCCTCTTTTGCTTTGGAGAATAGCCTGACTCCTTCTTTGTGGCAACCCCTAAGATATTGGAACACTATTATCATGTCTCTTTCTTTCTTTCTTTTTCTTTCTCTCTCCTTCCTTCCTTCCTTCCTTCCTTCCTTTCCTTCCTCTTTTGCTTTGGAGAATAGCCTGACTCCTTCTTTTTTGTGGCAACCCCTGAGATATTGGAAGACTGCTATCATGTCTCCCCTGGTCCTTCTTTTCATTAAACTATACCCAGTTCCTGCAACCGTTCTTCATATGTTTTAGCCTCAGGTCCCCTAATCATCTTTGTCGCTCTTCTTTTCACTCTTTCTAGCGTCGAGTCGTCATCACAATTAATTCTTCCCTTCCTTCCTGGAAAAGTTGAGCCCCCACAACTCAGTCCCTTTTTTGTCATCCAAGTTACTAGTCCTGTAGGTTTGGCAATACATTCCAAGGGTGCCCAAAGGGCCCTCCAAACAAGGGCGGAAACGAAAGAATGTGGATTGCTTCGATACTAAAAAAAATAACAACATTGCAAAGTATTTTCTCCCCTATCCTCTTCTGTATTGAACCGAGTCCAGCCAGTTGTGCGTCACAAAGTTAGTGCTGCATTTAAACAAAAAACAAAGCAGAGGGAAAACCACACTTTCCGTTGCATGAGAGGTGGCCTCAAAAAGTTTTGCAGAAATGCAGAACCTTTCTTTCCCAATACATTCACATGAATGCAGAATGTTGCATTCATTAAATATATATATATGTTCAGGGCAGAGGCTACAGGTTTAAAATCCCAGTGAGGGTATGGCTAGCTGATGAGAGGAAACAACCTCGAAATAGATCTATACTAGTCTTCCTTCATTCAGCAAAAATATGTTACACACACACATACACACACACAAACATATGTGTATGTATATGGTTGTTTTTCCTGTCGAAATAAGCCTAGTATTCACAAATGGAAACAACTTTGCTTTCTTTTTGCCTCTCGGCCCAACGTAGGGGCCATTTCCAAGGCAGATAATTTTTTTTTATAGTCAACAAACTATAACTTACGTGGTTATATGTTTTTGCTGATAAGTGAAATAGCTCCCTTCCTTCTCAATTACCAGCAAAAATTATATATATATATATATAAATGAAGAGGCAACAGCCACTGTGATCTCGGGAACATTTAAAATGTATTAAAAACTACTAAAAATAACTAAGCTTTCGTTAGTCCTCTACTAACGTCGTCAGAGTGTTAAAATCCCCATTGAAGACAGTTGATTTTATATAATGCTGCTCAATTTGCTCAAAATCAACTGTCTTCAATGGGTATTTTTTTCCCAGGAAAAAGTGTTTTTATTTTTTTCCACACCAATCACATATGCAATATAATATACCATCAGGCTACAAGAATGGTGGAAGGTCTTAAGCATAAAACGTATCAGGAAAGACTGAATGAACTCAATCTGTATAGTCTGGAGGACAGAAGGAAAAGGGGGGACATGATCGAAACATTTAAATATGTTAAAGGGTTAAATAAGGTCCAGGAGGGAAGTGTTTTTAATAGGAAAGTGAACACAAGAACAAGGGGACACAATCTGAAGTTAGTTGGAGGAAAGATCAAAAGCAACATGAGAAAATATTATTTGACTGAAAGAGTAGTAGATCCTTGGAACAAACTTCCAGCAGACGTGGTAGATAAATCCACAGTAACTGAATTTAAACATGCCTGGGATAAACATAGATCCATCCTAAGATAAAATACAGAAAATAGTATAAGGGCAGACTAGATGGACCAGGAGGTCTTTTTCTGCCGTCAGACTTCTATGTTTCTATGTTTCTATGTATCTTAAAAAACAATCCAATAATAAAATTTTTGAATTGGGTATTCATAATCCGTCCAGTGCTACTTCCTGTACTTTTGACATCTGGATAAAAAAATAATTATTCAAATTTCTCATATGCTATTAACTAATAGAGTCTATTTTAGCTGCTTCTTATTACATCAATGGGGATTTTAACACTATGACGACGTTAGTAGAGGGCTAACGAAAGCTTACTTAATTTTAGTAGTTTTTAATAAATTTTAAATGTTCCGGAGATATAAATGAAGAGGCATAAATATATATATATATATAAGAGTGGGGGAGGAACTTTGGAGAAAGGGTTATGGCCCAATAAATCCAATTCTTCCTTATCACGAAAGGAAGTTTTCTTAGCTGCCGTGTGGAGGAGGCTCCGAGGAAAATTGCGCAAGGGGGTCCCCGTCCCTGCGCCCCCTCGTCCCCCAGCCACCGTTTCAAGATACAGAGGGACCATCTCTGCAGTCTGCCTGCTGTCGCCAGGTGCCCGGAGTGACAGGGAGGGAGGCCATCAAAGGAGCAACGTGAGGAGGAAGGAGAGGGCTGCCCCACAGGAGAGTCCCAACGCCAGGAAAAAGGTCATGATGGCCCCCGCCAGCTCGCTCTCTTCGGGCTGCACCTGCCTGGAGGAAAGGATTAATGGTCCACATTTGAAGGCCACGGAAGTCTCAGTCAATCCTGATTTCCTTTCTCTTTTTCTTCCTTCTATCCCTTCCTTCCTTCCCTCTCTCCCTCCCTCATTCCTTTCTCTTTTCTTCCTTCTTTCTCTATTTTTCCTCCCTCCCTTTCTTTTGTCCTTCCCTCCATCTTTTTCTTTCTTCTATCTTTTCCTTCCTTCCTCCCCCCCTTTTTCTTCCTTCTCTATCTTTTCCTCCCTCTCTCCTTTTTTCTTTCTTCTATCTTTTCCTCCCTCCCTTCTGTGCTTCCCTCAATCAGTTTATTTCTTCTATCCTTTCCTTCCTTTCCTCCCTCCTTCCTCTTTTCTTCCTTCTCTATCTTTTCCATGCTCCCTCCCTTTTTCACCTGTCCTTCCCTCCATCATTTTATTCCTTCTATCCTTTCCTTCCTTCCTCTGCCTTCTCTATCTTTTCCTCCCTTCCTCCCTCCATTTTTCTTCTGTCCTTCCCTCCATCTTTTTCTTTCTTCTCTTTTCCTCCCTCCCTCCCTTTTTCTTTCTTCTATCTTTTCCTTCCTTTTTCTTTCTTCTATCTTTTCCTCCTTTTCTTCTATCTTTTCCTCCCTTTTTCTTTCTTCTATCTTTTCCTCCCTCCCTTCTGTGATTCCCTCAATTGGTTTATTTCTTCTGTCCTTTCCTTCCTTCCTTTCCTCCCTCCTTCCTCTTTTCTTCCTTCCTATCTTTTCCACCCTCCCTGCCTTTTTCATCTGTCCTTCCCTCCATCATTTTATTCCTTCTATCCCTTCCTTCCTTCCTCTGCCTTCTCTATCTTTTCCTCCCTTCCTCCCTCCCTTTTTCTTCTGTCCTTCCTTCCCTCCATCTTTTTCTTTCTTCTCTTTTCCTCCCTCCCTCCCTTTTTCTTCTATATTTTCCTTCCTCCCTTGCTTCCTTTTTCTTTCTTCTATATTTTCCTCCCTCCCTTCTGTCATTCCCTCCATCATTTTATTCCTTCTATCCTTTCCTTCTTTCCTCCCTTCCTTCCTTCTTCCCTTCCTTCCTTCCTCCCTCCCTTCCTTCTTCCCTTCCTTCCTCCCTCCCTCCCTTCTTTCCTCCCTTCCTCCCTTCCTTCCTTCCTTCTTCCCTCCCTTCCTTCCTTCTTCCCTTCCTTCCTCCCTCCCTCCCTCCCTTCCTTCTTCCCTTCCTCCCTTCCTCCCTCCCTTCTTCCCTTCCTTCCTCCCTCCCTCCCTTCCTTCTTCCCTTCCTTCCTCCCTTCCTTCCTCCCTCCCTCCTTTCCTTCCTATCTTCTCTATCCCTTTATATCCCACTGGTCGTCCTCAGGACCCTGAACCCATCACCCTGCTTTTTTGGGGGGGGGGGGAGCGGTCCTACTCACTTGGGGGCCAGGCACATGGTGAGGGAGACAAAGTAGCCGTTGGAGAGGGAAAAAACCACCATCAGGACGACAAACCAGGCGTCGTGGTGGAAAAGCACAGGCCAGGCGCTCTCCCTCGGGATGTTGCAGAGGAGAAACATGGGGATGAGGAAGAGGCGGAGGCCCACGGCGGCGGGAAGGAGTCGAAGGTGCTTTTGCGGCTGAGGAGAGAGAAAAGCCACGTTTCGACAGAGCTCGCACGTAAAACACCTATTTATTTATTTATTTATTTATTTGTCTGTCTGTTTATTTGTTCATTTGTTCGTTCATTCATTCAATCATTTATTTGTATCCTGCCTTTTATTATTTTTGCAAATAACTCAGGATGGCAAATGTGTCTCACACAGCTTCCTTCCTCCTATTTTTCCCACAGCAACAACCCTGTGAGGTGGGTGATGGGCTGAGAAAGAGAGGGATTGGCCCACTTCATCCAGCTGCTTTTTTATGCCTTAAGGAGGGGCTAGAATTCCCAGTCTCCTGGTGATTGGCCCAAAGTAACCCTATTGGCTTTCGTAGCTGAAATGGGACTAGAACTCACTATCTCCTGGTGATTGGCCTAAAGGTAACCCTATTGGCTTTCGTAGCTGAAATGGGACTAGAACTCACTATCTCCTGGTGATTGGCCTAAAAGTAACCCTATTGGCTTTCGTAGCTGAAATGGGACTAGAACTCACTATCTCCTGGTGATTGGCCTAAAAGTAACCCTATTGGCTTTCGTAGCTGAAATGGGACTAGAACTCATTATCTCCTGGTGATTGGCCTAAAAGTAACCCTATTGGCTTTTGTAGCTGAAATGGGACTAGAACTCATTATCTCCTGGTGATTGGCCTAAAAGTAACCCTATTGGCTTTCGTAGCTGAAATGGGACTAGAACTCACTATCTCCTGGTGATTGGCCTAAAAGTAACCCTATTGGCTTTCGTAGCTGAAATGGGACTAGAACTCATTATCTCCTGGTGATTGGCCTAAAAGTAACCCTATTGGCTTTCGTAGCTGAAATGGGACTAGAACTCATTATCTCCTGGTGATTGGCCTAAAAGTAACCCTATTGGCTTTCGTAGCTGAAATGGGACTAGAACTCACTATCTCCTGGTGATTGGCCTAAAAGTAACCCTATTGGCTTTTGTAGCTGAAATGGGACTAGAACTCATTATCTCCTTGTGATTGGCCTAAAAGTAACCCTATTGGCTTTCGTAGCTGAAATGGGACTAGAACTCATTATCTCCTGGTGATTGGCCTAAAGTAACCCTATTGGCTTTCGTAGCTGAAATGGGACTAGAACTCACTATCTCCTGGTGATTGGCCTAAAAGTAACCCTATTGGCTTTCGTAGCTGAAATGGGACTAGAACTCATCTCCTGGTGATTGGCCTAAAAGTAACCCTATTGGCTTTTGTAGCTGAAATGGGACTAGAACTCACTATCTCCTGGTGATTGGCCTAAAGTAACCCTATTGGCTTTCGTAGCTGAAATGGGACTAGAACTCATTATCTCCTGGTGATTGGCCTAAAAGTAACCCTATTGGCTTTCGTAGCTGAAATGGGACTAGAACTCATTATCTCCTGGTGATTGGCCTAAAGTAACCCTATTGGCTTTCGTAGCTGAAATGGGACTAGAACTCACTATCTCCTGGTGATTGGCCTAAAAGTAACCCTATTGGCTTTCGTAGCTGAAATGGGACTAGAACTCACTATCTCCTGGAGATTGGCCTAAAGTAACCCTATTGGCTTTCGTAGCTGAAATGGGACTAGAACTCACTATCTCCTGGTGATTTGCCTAAAAGTAACCCTATTGGCTTTCGTAGCTGAAATGGGACTAGAACTCACTATCTCCTGGTGATTGGCCTAAAAGTAACCCTATTGGCTATCGTACCTGAAATGGGACTAGAACACATTATCTCCTGGTGATTGGCCTAAAAGTAACCCTATTGGCTTTCGTAGCTGAAATGGGACTAGAACTCATTATCTCCTGGTGATTGGCCTAAAAGTAACCCTATTGGCTTTCGTAGCTGAAATGGGACTAGAACTCATTATCTCCTGGTGATTGGCCTAAAAGTAACCCTATTGGCTTTCGTAGCTGAAATGGGACTAGAACTCACTATCTCCTGGTGATTGGCCTAAAAGTAACCCTATTGGCTTTCGTAGCTGAAATGGGACTAGAACTCACTATCTCCTGGTGATTGGCCTAAAAGTAACCCTATTGGCTTTCGTAGCTGAAATGGGACTAGAACTCATTATCTCCTGGTGATTGGCCTAAAAGTAACCCTATTGGCTTTTGTAGCTGAAATGGGACTAGAACTCATTATCTCCTGGTGATTGGCCTAAAAGTAACCCTATTGGCTTTCGTAGCTGAAATGGGACTAGAACTCACTATCTCCTGGTGATTGGCCTAAAAGTAACCCTATTGGCTTTCGTAGCTGAAATGGGACTAGAACTCATTATCTCCTGGTGATTGGCCTAAAAGTAACCCTATTGGCTTTCGTAGCTGAAATGGGACTAGAACTCATTATCTCCTGGTGATTGGCCTAAAAGTAACCCTATTGGCTTTCGTAGCTGAAATGGGACTAGAACTCATTATCTCCTGGTGATTGGCCTAAAAGTAACCCTATTGGCTTTCGTAGCTGAAATGGGACTAGAACTCATTATCTCCTGGTGATTGGCCTAAAAGTAACCCTATTGGCTTTCGTAGCTGAAATGGGACTAGAACTCATTATCTCCTGGTGATTGGCCTAAAGTAACCCTATTGGCTTTCGTAGCTGAAATGGGACTAGAACTCACTATCTCCTGGTGATTGGCCTAAAAGTAACCCTATTGGCTTTCGTAGCTGAAATGGGACTAGAACTCATCTCCTGGTGATTGGCCTAAAAGTAACCCTATTGGCTTTTGTAGCTGAAATGGGACTAGAACTCACTATCTCCTGGTGATTGGCCTAAAGTAACCCTATTGGCTTTCGTAGCTGAAATGGGACTAGAACTCATTATCTCCTGGTGATTGGCCTAAAAGTAACCCTATTGGCTTTCGTAGCTGAAATGGGACTAGAACTCATTATCTCCTGGTGATTGGCCTAAAGTAACCCTATTGGCTTTCGTAGCTGAAATGGGACTAGAACTCACTATCTCCTGGTGATTGGCCTAAAAGTAACCCTATTGGCTTTCGTAGCTGAAATGGGACTAGAACTCACTATCTCCTGGAGATTGGCCTAAAGTAACCCTATTGGCTTTCGTAGCTGAAATGGGACTAGAACTCACTATCTCCTGGTGATTTGCCTAAAAGTAACCCTATTGGCTTTCGTAGCTGAAATGGGACTAGAACTCACTATCTCCTGGTGATTGGCCTAAAAGTAACCCTATTGGCTATCGTACCTGAAATGGGACTAGAACACATTATCTCCTGGTGATTGGCCTAAAAGTAACCCTATAGGCTTTCGTAGCTGAAATGGGACTAGAACTCATTATCTCCTGGTGATTGGCCTAAAAGTAACCCTATTGGCTTTCGTAGCTGAAATGGGACTAGAACTCATTATCTCCTGGTGATTGGCCTAAAAGTAACCCTATTGGCTTTCGTAGCTGAAATGGGACTCGAACTCACTATCTCCTGGTGATTTGCCTAAAAGTAACCCTATTGGCTTTCGTAGCTGAAATGGGACTAGAACTCACTATCTCCTGGTGATTGGCCTAAAAGTAACCCTATTGGCTTTTGTAGCTGAAATGGGACTAGAACACATTATCTCCTGGTGATTGGCCTAAAAGTAACCCTATTGGCTTTCGTACCTGAAATGGGACTAGAACACATTATCTCCTGGTGATTGGCCTAAAAGTAACCCTATTGGCTTTCGTAGCTGAAATGGGACTAGAACTCACTATCTCCTGGTGATTGGCCTAAAGTAACCCTATTGGCTTTCGTAGCTGAAATGGGACTAGAACTCATTATCTCCTGGTGATTGGCCTAAAGGTAACCCTATAGGCTTTCGTAGCTGAAATGGGACTAGAACTCACTAACTCCTGGTGATTGGCCTAAAAGTAACCCTATTGGCTTTCGTAGCTGAAATGGGACTAGAACTCACTATCTCCTGGTGATTGGCCTAAAAGTAACCCTATTGGCTTTTGTAGCTGAAATGGGACTAGAACTCATTATCTCCTGGTGATTGGCCTAAAAGTAACCCTATTGGCTTTTGTAGCTGAAATGGGACTAGAACTCACTATCTCCTGGTGATTGGCCTAAAGTAACCCTATTGGCTTTCGTAGCTGAAATGGGACTAGAACTCATTATCTCCTGGTGATTGGCCTAAAAGTAACCCTATTGGCTTTCGTAGCTGAAATGGGACTAGAACTCATTATCTCCTTGTGATTGGCCTAAAAGTAACCCTATTGGCTTTTGTAGCTGAAATGGGACTAGAACTCACTATCTCCTGGAGATTGGCCTAAAGTAACCCTATTGGCTTTCGTAGCTGAAATGGGACTAGAACTCACTATCTCCTGGTGATTGGCCTAAAGTAACCCTATAGGCTTTCGTAGCTGAAATGGGACTAGAACTCATTATCTCCTGGTGATTGGCCTAAAGGTAACCCTATTGGCTTTCGTAGCTGAAATGGGACTAGAACTCACTAACTCCTGGTGATTGGCCTAAAAGTAACCCTATTGGCTTTCGTAGCTGAAATGGGACTAGAACTCACTAACTCCTGGTGATTGGCCTAAAAGTAACCCTATTGGCTTTTGTAGCTGAAATGGGACTAGAACTCATCTCCTGGTGATTGGCCTAAAAGTAACCCTATTGGCTTTTGTAGTTGAAATGGGACTAGAACTCACTATCTCCTGGTGATTGGCCTAAAGTAACCCTATTGGCTTTCGTAGCTGAAATGGGACTAGAACTCATTATCTCCTGGTGATTGGCCTAAAAGTAACCCTATTGGCTTTCGTAGCTGAAATGGGACTAGAACTCATTATCTCCTTGTGATTGGCCTAAAAGTAACCCTATTGGCTTTCGTAGCTGAAATGGGACTAGAACTCACTATCTCCTGGAGATTGGCCTAAAGTAACCCTATTGGCTTTCGTTAGCTGAAATGGGACTAGAACTCACTATCTCCTGGTGATTTGCCTAAAAGTAACCCTATTGGCTTTCGTAGCTGAAATGGGACTAGAACTCACTATCTCCTGGTGATTGGCCTAAAAGTAACCCTATTGGCTTTCGTACCTGAAATGGGACTAGAACACATTATCTCCTGGTGATTGGCCTAAAAGTAACCCTATTGGCTTTCGTAGCTGAAATGGGACTAGAACTCACTATCTCCTGGTGATTGGCCTAAAGTAACCCTATTGGCTTTCGTAGCTGAAATGGGACTAGAACTCATTATCTCCTGGTGATTGGCCTAAAGGTAACGCTATTGGCTTTCGTAGCTGAAATGGGACTAGAACTCACTAACTCCTGGTGATTTGCCTAAAAGTAACCCTATTGGCTTTCGTAGCTGAAATGGGACTAGAACTCATTATCTCCTGGTGATTGGCCTAAAAGTAACCCTATTGGCTTTCGTAGCTGAAATGGGGACTAGAACTCATTATCTCCTGGTGATTGGCCTAAAAGTAACCCTATTGGCTTTCGTAGCTGAAATGGGACTCGAACTCACTATCTCCTGGTGATTTGCCTAAAAGTAACCCTATTGGCTTTTGTAGCTGAAATGGGACTAGAACTCACTATCTCCTGGTGATTGGCCTAAAAGTAACCCTATTGGCTTTCGTAGCTGAAATGGGACTAGAACTCACTAACTCCTGGTGATTTGCCTAAAAGTAACCCTATTGGCTTTCGTAGCTGAAATGGGACTAGAACTCACTATCTCCTGGTGATTGGCCTAAAAGTAACCCTATTGGCTTTTGTAGCTGAAATGGGACTAGAACTCATTATCTTCTGGTGATTGGCCTAAAAGTAACCCTATCGGCTTTCGTAGCTGAAATGGGACTAGAACTCACTATCTCCTGGTGATTGGCCTAAAGTAACCCTATTGGCTTTCGTAGCTGAAATGGGACTAGAACTCATTATCGCCTGGTGATTGGCCTAATAGTAACCCTATTGGCATTCGTAGCTGAAATGGGACTACAACTCATTATCGCCTGGTGATTAGCTAAAAGTAACCCTATTGGCTTTCGTAGCTGAAATGGGACTAGAACTCATTATCTCCTGGTGATTGGCCTAAAAGTAACCCTATTGGCTTTCGTAGCTGAAATGGGACTAGAACTCATTATCTCCTTGTGATTGGCCTAAAAGTAACCCTATTGGCTTTTGTAGCTGAAATGGGACTAGAACTCACTATCTCCTGGAGATTGGCCTAAAGGTAACCCTATTGGCTTTCGTAGCTGAAATGGGACTAGAACTCACTATCTCCTGGTGATTGGCCTAAAGTAACCCTATTGGCTTTCGTAGCTGAAATGGGACTAGAACTCATTATCGCCTGGTGATTGGCCTAAAAGTAACCCTATTGGCATTCGTAGCTGAAATGGGACTAGAACTCATTATCGCCTGGTGATTGTGCCTAAAAGTAACCCTATTGGCTTTCGTAGCTGAAATGGGACTAGAACTCATTATCTCCTGGTGATTGGCCTAAAAGTAACCCTATTGGCTTTCGTAGCTGAAATGGGACTAGAACTCATTATCTCCTGGTGATTGGCCTAAAAGTAACCCTATTGCCTTTCATAGCTGAAATGGGACTAGAACTCATTTTCTCCTGGTGATTGGCCTAAAAGTAACCCTATTGGCTTTCGTAGCTGAAATGGAACTAGAACTCATTTTCTCCTGGTGATTGGCCTAAAAGTAACCCTATTGGCTTTTGTAGCTGAAATGGGACTAGAACTCACTATCTCCTGCTGATTGGCCTAAAGTAACCCTATTGGCTTTCATAGCTGAAGCAGGACTAGAACTCACTATCTCCTGGTGATTGGCCTAAAGTAACCCTATTGGCTTTCGTAGCTGAAATGGGACTAGAACTCATTATCTCCTGGGTGATTGGCCTAAAAGTAACCCTATTGGCTTTCGTAGCTGAAATGGGACTAGAACTCATTATCTCCTGGTGATTGGCTTAAAAGTAACCCTATTGGCTTTCGTAGCTGAAATGGGACTAGAACTCATTATCTCCTGGTGATTGGTCTAAAAGTAACCCTATTGGCTTTCGTAGCTGAAATGGGACTAGAACTCATTATCTCCTGGTGATTGGCCTAAAAGTAACCCTATTGGTTTCGTAGCTGAAATGGGACTAGAACTCATTATCTCCTGGTGATTGGCCTAAAAGTAACCCTATTGGCTTTTGTAGCTGAAATGGGACTAGAACTCACTATCTCCTGGTGATTGGCCTAAAGTAACCCTATTGGCTTTCGTAGCTGAAATGGGACTAGAACTCATTATCTCCTGGTGATTGGCCTAAAAGTAACCCTATTGGCTTTCGTAGCTGAAATGGGACTAGAACTCATTATCTCCTGGTGATTGGCCTAAAGTAACCCTATTGGCTTTCGTAGCTGAATGGGACTAGAACTCACTATCTCCTGGTGATTGGCCTAAAAGTAACCCTATTGGCTTTCGTAGCTGAAATGGGACTAGAACTCATTATCTCCTGGTGATTGGCCTAAAAGTAACCCTATTGGCTTTCGTAGCTGAAATGGGACTAGAACCTCATTATCTCCTGGTGATTGGCCTAAAGTAACCCTATTGGCTTTCGTAGCTGAAATGGGACTAGAACTCATTATCTCCTGGTGATTGGCCTAAAAAGTAACCCTATTGGCTTTCGTAGCTGAAATGGGACTAGAACTCAGTATCTCCTGGTGATTGGCCTAAAAGTAACCCTATTGGCTTTTCGTAGCTGAAATGGGACTAGAACTCATTATCTCCTGGTGATTGGCTTAAAAGTAACCCTATTGCTTTCGTAGCTGAAAGGGGACTAGAACTCATTATCTCCTGGTGATTGGTCCTAAAAGTAACCTATTGGCTTTCGTAGCTGAAATGGGGACTAGAACTCATTATCTCCTGGTGATTGGCCTAAAAGTAACC